>NC_048413.1:24113955-24231777 GCF_013103735.1 Etheostoma cragini
CCCCCCCCCCCCCCATTCGTTTATACAATGTTTTGTCTCGTGATAGCACATTTGCAGGTAACATTTGTATCATGTTGTGATGGTGGCTCATATAACAGCCTTTAACAGCCACATAAGAAATAGCCAACGTGGGGGATTTATTTAGCGTAGGAAAGCTTTGATATAGAGAAGGATTATAAAAAATACAATACCTGGGAAGTGAGGGGTGTCGAGCTGTCTGGGCTATTCATTTTTTTAATGATTTAGGTTACATTCATTTTCTTTCTTGTGAGATTCTAAAGAGGAGGAGGACGGGGGGGTGGGAAGAGAGATATAAAGAGAGAGAAAAAAAAAACGACCAAACATGTTGCCTTCCCAAGAAGCCTCCAAGATCTACCATGACAATTACATGCGCAATTCCCGGGCCATCGGTGTGCTGTGGGCCATCTTCACCATCTGCTTCGCCATTGTCAACGTGGTGGTGTTCATCCAGCCCTACTGGATCGGCGACAGCGTCAACACGCCGCAGGCCGGCTACTTCGGCCTCTTCCACTATTGCGTGGGCACCGGGCCGTCGCCCAACCGGGAGCTCACCTGCGTGGGAAGCTTCTCCGACTTCAGCTCCATCCCGTCCGGAGCCTTCAAGGCGGCCTCTGTGTTCGTGCTGCTGTCCATGGTGCTGACCCTCAGCTGCATCGCCTGCATGGCGCTCTTCTTCTTCTGCAACACCTCCACCGTTTACAAGACCTGCGCCTGGATGCAGCTGCTGTGCGGTAGGCACTCTTAACAATTGCTCCCACCTATACAGCAGAGGCTACACTTTAGTTTTTTCAGTCACACAGGTGCAGGAAACAAAAGGCCCACCCAAAACCCAAGTGCCCCTCATGTTTTAATTGCATGAATAGCCACCTTGGAGTAGGCAGTCATGAGTGTGAGTGTATTTTGGTTTATTTTTTTTCAGTAGCCGTTCTGGCATTTTTAGCTTTGCTATCTTATATTATTTATTATTTCTAGTATATTTCTTGTAATGTCTACATGTGTGTGTGTGTGAATATCTGTGCATGTCCTTGTAACTTGCTGCTGTAACAGAAATTTCCCAATTTGGGATTAATAAAATCTACCTACCTACCTACCTATCTATCCACATATAGGCTACGATCTAATGCTTCTGATGACCACTCAGGTGTAGCCACCTTGCATTGCCCCCTTGAATATTATTTTTGCCTTTTGTTCGCCCCATAAATCCAACAAAAATATCTCGGTCTCTAGAATGTGTTGTGCAATAAGATGAATAGCTCCTAGATACATTTCAAAATGCTTGAGAAGAAAAACTGCCATGGCAGGCAGCCCTACATGCGGTACAAAGAAAAGTGCAAAACGGCAAATTCCTACCTAGATGCCGGTGTAGTGACATCATCAAACATCATTACGGACATCTGAGTTCAGTATACCGAGCACCACTGGCTCACATGAGAGACATCATATGATGTGGGTAGAAATAGTATGAAGGGTTTTTGTGCAGCGCTTTGATTGTCTGTTACCTCGCTGTAGTCTTAAGGCCACAGGCCGGGTTCTGTTACAGTTAATTAGGATGTTGTTCAGAAATACATTTATGCTGATTATACAACACACTGAAAGGAAGAACAGGCCCAGAGCTTCCCTTTTACCACTGATATTCCATGGATACACCACTGCATCTCCAGTGACAGCAGCAGCAGGATGATAGCTTCATGCTGATGAAACGCAAATGTCATTCATTCATCCATTTCAGCTCATCTCACAGTATACGATGTGATGTGATGTGATGTTACGGGCTTACTTTGGGCCGTGTCGTTATTTTGAGGGATGATTCCAGGTCGATTGGATTACAGTTTTCAGGATGGGGATGTTTTTGTCTCCTGCTCTTGTTGGTAGTGTTACCTTCACAGACAACTGAACAGCTTCGGTAATGGCAAACAGGGGGTCTGTAACATTTATGCTTTGATGGTTTACCTTAGATCTGTGCAAGTGCCAGAGCTTTAGACCCCTTTGGATAAGACTTTAAAATATGGCACTTTGTGAGCAATGACACCAAGTATGACATTATTATTATTTTTGTAGTTCTTTTTTACCAAGTGTGAAATTATGGAGAATGGTTTGAAACTAATAGCACCATGAATGTACAGTATCTTCCATCTTCATATATTCTGCTGTCCTGCAGGGGTGAATCCAATATTTATTTTTGGCTAATCTACAATTTCTTATTTTTTTTAGGTAATTCATTGTTTGGGATGTCTGGAGAATATCAGCAAATCGCAAAAAAAAGAATAAATAAAATCCCATCCAAGTTCCTAGAGCCCATGCTGGTATAACATGTCTTGTTTCCTCTGACCAACAGTCCAAATCCTGAAAGAAAATATTTGGAATCAGATCATTTTTCAAACATATTTGTTTGAAAAAAATATAGTTACAGATTTCTGACGATCAGATAATGGATTAATCCCATTTTTTCAGGTCTACTTTCCTTACTTTAACAGTTTTATTCTACTTTCAGGATGAAGACAAATCTAACATTGAATGATTATTCTTAACAGCCCACATAGGAACAATATGATCCGTATGATTTATTGCTACTGTCTTTTTCAACTTCTGCTGATAGTCAGTGCTGACTTTCCTGTTTTTTCGCAACAAATTTAACGAATGTTTCAGGAGCGAAAGGATACAAATGAAATCTATAGTGATTAAAAGTCACAAGGCCAAGTGAGTAAAATGACCATGTCAGCAAGACGTAACCTTTGAGTATAGTGAGAGCAGCACGTATCTCTCAGAAGGTGCAAAAACAATCATAATCTCTCTCATACACACATTTCCAGCAAGCCTCTTGTTTATATCCGACTTCTTTATATGCTGATCAATGTGATAAATAGGCCATGCAGAATAGTGTAGGAGACAGTTTTCTGTACAGAAACAGTCAGCATACTGAATAAGAGGGAGGGAGAAGGAGAGTGAGAGAGAGAGAGAGATGGAGAGAGCGAGAGAGAGAGGAAGATCAGCACTTTTTTTTTCTTCTGTATTGTTCTTTTCCTCATCCTCATCTGCCCACTCTGTCCTCCATTCTGCCGAGTGTGCTGAAAGGGCTTCACAATCAGCACGAATCAGACAGAATAGCAGAGGTACAGGTTTTACTCTCTTTATCCAAATCTTCATGATGTAACAGGAACTGAACCCGGGTCTTTCCACCAACCATTAATCAAGCAAGACGTTATATATATATAAAAAGCAGTAGTGGATGAAGTATTCAGATCCTTTACTTTAGTGAAACAGCAATTGTAAAACAAGCGTTTAAAATTCTACTAAAGTAAAATGAGTACAGAAGCATTATCAGCAAATGGGCCTGAAGGAAATTTGATTATTAATTTTCCTGTTATACTGACGCAATTTGACTGTTGTAAGTGGCAGATGTGGAGCTTCTTTTACCTTCTTTATACACACATGGGTTGTTTAGTCCAGTGGTCCCTAGTTTATGTCCAAGTTGCCAATGAAAACTCTGCCAGATTTCACTCATTTAGGCTCTAAATCCGTTACCTTAGGCTTTCTTTGTGTTGACATTTCAAACTTTGGTCGATTTATGAGAACTAACGTTTTTTCAAATCTCTGCATGGTAAATTGAGAAAGCTAGCTAGACTATGTGTCCAATCTGAGTTTTTTGTTTCACATAGTACAAGATGATTATGATTGGTTTAAAGAAATGCCAATAAACAAGAGGAGTGGGAATCAGCTATTAACTATGTAACATAATCTTATTTTCAGTGACTTTTCAGTTAGATTGGATTCTTATTAGCGTAAGTAGATCTTCACAATACCAAGTATAATTTCAGAAAAGTGAAAGCATGTCTTCTCAATTCAGCAATGTTTGGCTTCCCACATAAAGATCAGTGCTGACTGTAATAATACAAATGTTTATTCTCAAACTAAATTCATATAAGCGTTCCTTCTAATTTCATTTGTAGGTATGTGCCAGAGTTTTTGAAACTACGTTTTACTGTCCTTCCATCCAATGCGTACGATGTGCGGCGGATGTAAGTTGTCTAATAGACTTGGTAGACAGCCTAATGCTGCTCATCACCTTGGAGATGATGGTTTAATCATCCACTTTGCCCTGCTGGGTGCAGCCGGTGCTGGGGGCAGAATGTCTCCTGGCACTGCACAGTGACAGAGAATGCCTCATGAAATACAGTCAGGGCCAATTTGAACCAAGGGTGGCCTAGATCTAGGCCAAATTGAACAAAAGTGCAAATTAGGGAGGAGTTTGGGGCAGGGTGGGTTGTTGGACGGGTCTAACCCATATCAATGAGGCTGATATAATAATAATAATGATATAATATAATCGATGACGCCCATTCAATGGAGTGATACTGTACTATTTGAAACTGGTAAACATGAAACAGAGACCAGAACATTGGGATGTAAGCCTCTTGGCTGGTCAGACTGACAGTTTGTGTTGGCTTCTAAAAGCAAAACCAAAATGGGCCAAAGTTGATGCATTAGGCTCATGTACATGGAAGGACTAATAAGATGCCACTCATAATAGCAATAGTGGGTTTCTGCAAAGCAGACCCAAGCCAAGGAAGAGTCTTTTTAAATATCTAAACCAATGGCCGAATTACATACACACATTCTGCACTGCTCCTGCATTGCCGTAAGAAACAAGAGGAATTGATTGCAAAACCCTGCAGCAGGGGACTGGATCACAAAGCAATATTTGTGGGTCATCCATTTATGGGCTTTACTCAGGTTTTCTTTTGTCGCAAAGCTGGCTCCCTTACTGGGCAGGGTTGAGCTTCTTCCTAATGCTCCCTTTAATATATTTTTCTGTCATATTTTGTGTGTACAGATGAGTGCAACACTATGAATGCCTTCTAGGAGAGAGAGTCTGTGAAGCCCATTATCCCCATATTCAAATGATTAGCGCATCTTACTCCTCTTACTCGGCCTCTCTGTATTGCCATTGGAACAGCTATAAACACCTTTGCAGTGTTTCCGTGAAGCTATCCGTTTTAATCCAGATAATATTTCTTTTAATAATTTTGACCTAGATGAAAACCAGCTTGATGACACCAGCTATTTGGGGACGCCAATGTTAGGCTGAAAGGGTTACAGACGAAGTCAAACTTGCTATATGATACAGGCCCCAAGACAACAGGGATGATGCATCAAGAAAACTTGCCATTCAAATTTCATTTATTTGTTTATTTGATAGGGACAGTGTTCATTAATCAACAGCAAAGTTAGCTCAGCCGGCTGATTTTCATCTGTTGTCCCTGGCCAGTTTTAAAACAGCAACCAAAAAATTGAATATACTGTTAAATAACTTAATACAGTCAGCTCCAAAAAGCAACATATCCAGACCAAGATTCAAACATGCGCACAATGCACAATAAGTAACGAACACAACACATTAGACAGCAAAAAACTAAAGACAAGAAATCATCAAAAGTTTAATATTAGTAGGTTTAAAAGTGGACAAGTAAATGTTAAATGGTTATTTAGTTAAACTAGACTATACTATTAGACTATGCTATTATGAAGTCAGAGTGGTTAGGGACAAACCAATTGTGGCTAAAAGTGGGAAAGGTTTGGTCCAATAGTGAATCAACAACTACCTGCTTATAGGTAACTTTTCTCCTATCGGCCCGTAGGTATGTCACACCAAATATAGGTTCATTTGACACTAGGAATCTAGACTAAGCAGCATTATTCCTCACACGAAACAAACAAGAGGGGGGTTAGATTTCCCGAAAGCACCCTGAGGTCTGCAAAGAGCTTCGCTGCTTGCACCTTTGCTTGGATTTAGATTAATTCAGTGGAAAATGATGTGGTTGCTTTAGTTTTAATTCACCTTTTTTGAAGAAAAAACATTTTAGAACAAGAAACTGAGTATTCACCTTCCTACAGAAACAGAAAGGTCCGTTTGGATTCTTTATGTTGTTCTCTTCCCCACATCTTCTTCTACTCTTTCTCCTCCCCGGGATCCTCTCCTATTTTCCTCCAGTTTGTATTGTTTCTTTTCCTCCCTTAAGCAGAAAAAAAGGTAAAGCTCAGTAGCCCACAAGCCACCACAGCTGGATGACTCTCTCTCCTCCATCAAGTCATGCCTCCATCTCTCTTTAACCTCTTTCCCAGTCTATTGCAATATTAAAAAGAACTAAGCAGGACACGGGCCGTGGCACAGGGGAGGAGCAGTCCTGGGAGAAACGACCTGTCAGCAACTGTTCATTCTTAGTGTCTGTCTGGCTGTGTGTGTGTGTGTGAGCAAGAAAAAAAATATATGGATACTGTTGGAGTAATAGATATTTGGACTAGAAGAGAGAAAAAGGATGTGACATTATGTTTGACATCATATTATTAAAGTGTTCATACTATGCATTTTGGGCTTTCCCTTCCCTTATTGTGTCAGATAAATCTGTTGTGTATAGGTCTACAAAGAGAAAAAGGCCAAAGTTTATCCCAAAGGGAGTTACCTTCTCCAACAGAAAACACTGTTCACAAACTGCTCCAAACAGCTTCATTGTGGTCCAGCCTTTACTTCCGTGACAGACGTGCTTCACTTTGAAACACAAGTTATGATGCTAGCATAGCTGCTAGCATGGCACACCTTCAAACCAAGCTAATTAGAGCGGAGGCCCAAATAGTTAGTTGTATCGCCATGTCCAGTACATAGCAATTGTAAGTCGCTTTGGATAAAAGCATCAGATAACTGACATAATGTAATGTAATGAACGTGACCATTTCACAAACTGCATGACACTGGACTGCTCTGGGGGATGAATGGGAAATGAAACTCCACACGCAGGACAATGACAACAACTCGTGCCGGGACATGATCCTTGGTCTCTGGGGGCGCAACTACGGGGGAAATAAATAAAAAACACACACCGACCACGACAACGGGACGCGTTGCCACACACGGTACGAGATCCTCGGGTGCGGGGACACGATCCGCGGTCTCTGTGGCACGCAACAACAGAGAAATGAAATGCTACGCCATGAGGAGTAAATACAACAGAGCAGAATCATAAACTAGTAAATGAATAACTACACTCTTATTAATTGCTAGAATTGTGGTATTTTAAGTTTTGCAGTATTTTAAGCTTATTTTCAGTTACTAAACTGTACCACACGTTGTAAGTAATAATAGGAACATCATAGCAATATAATATTCGGCTCATATTGTCATGATTTAGTAGGATCTTCCACCATCAGGCCTGTCCCACCGCTGTTCTTACCGACATATTTACTGTATGACTGATGATCAACTACACAGATGAAGAAATCAGGAACGTACCATCTTTGTGTTTCTTTTAAACAACTGCAAACAACGGAGCTTCTCTGTTTTTTGAAATATTCATAAAAAAGTCCACATCACAAAAAATTGGATTGGATTTGAAATTACACATATTATATTGTACATTATACAAGAATTCCACCATATTGGATATTCTTTAGATCTGTGCCTCCAAACCCTTGCTAACTGGTAGTTATTGAACCATTGCTAAGTAGGTCCTAAAGAATTATGGATTAAGCATTAAAGTGGACAATGATAGATTTCTTATAGCTGACTCCTAGTTAGTTAGCGGCAACATGTCATTAATCAGCACAGTGACTCTTTGGTCAATGTCTGTGATTAACCCAGAATCACGTGCTAAATAACACTTGATATAACTAATCAAACCCTAATATATGCATATTAGTTACTATTTTTATGTTCTCAAGTAATGTAAGTATATATTACACTGAGCTGTTACAAGGAATGCATCATTACTTCATGATTATTCATCATTACTCACCAACTCGCCCAACTGAAAAGTAGCTGCTAAGACTTAACTGAGGATCTACAATTTGTAAGTGAATGACACAAGCCAGAAACAGCAGAATTCTGGTTAAAGAAATGCAATGATCACATTCAAAACATATATTCACATCCATGTGTCACATTATGAGCTAACACAGCCACACTAGATGCCCCCAGATCTTCGCGGTCTCCAAGAAATGTTAAACGAAAAATCAGCTTCAATCTGAGTACTAATACTTTCACCCTGAAAGCTCATCGTCTTGAGTAAAACTTAAAGGGATACTTCACCGATTAGCATTAAGCTTTGTATCAGTGGAAACCCGGTAGTGTTTTTGAATGACCGTGCTTCCCTCCCTCATATCCCCCTCCGACTACATTTCTTGGTTTTGGTTGTCAGGAAAAAAGCCTCTGATGCCGCAAGAATCCTTATTTAGCATCATCGGAGGCATTTTTTTCCCCAGAGGCTGTGAACCCGCGCCAGCTAGTTCCACATGTTTTCCACCCGCCCATAGGGGGTGGGACTGTCACTAGCCGATGTGAATCAAGTGTCAGTTGTAAAATCCTTGTGAAACAGACTTAACATCTCGTGCATGCGCACAGATCGGGTATCGACAGCTCCCTCTCTTCTCAAGAACAAGTTTCACCAATCAGAGGCATCACTGTGGTATTGTAGGATTGTGGGTAATGAAGTACTTATCCATGACATCGTGAATAAAAGACATTTATCTCAAAACAAGCTTGGTGCCTTATGGACATTTGGCATCTATGTGAGCATGTACAATTGCTTAGTCATGTGTTAGATGGTTTTAAGTTTACCATCAACTGTTACAATTTCATGACTTACACTCAATGGAGAAATTGCATTGTATTTTTACTTCTGGAACCTGCTGTGGTTGGTACTGTTGAGCCCTATGTCTGTAACTGGCAGATGTGGCTTGGGAGTGGACTTATATGGAAGTGAAGCAAGTGCATTATGGGAATTGTTGTCTTTCATCCACATGAGCCAAAAATTCCTTTTCTGACTTTTAGAAAGCACCAATTTCTAAAAATAAAGGTCACATTTCTACTACATAAATTACCCAATTAAAATTTGTATTCATCTTTCCAGCAGTTAATATATCCCTTTAATGTACATAGTTGTGGTTTGCTTTGCAATAGGGTTAATACATGCAGGCACTCTGGAGCTGCTTGGATAAGACGTGCACACCAACTGACATGCCGTTTTGACCTGTTGAAGCAGCTTTGTGATGCCGGACCCATGTTTCACTTCAGTCATGGTGGTCTGATCCAACAGGCATATGGTTGGATTAGTGAATTCAGAAATAGGCGTACATCAAAAGTAATTTGTGACAATTACATCCGCCTTCTACCAGTTCACTCACCCACTTCGAAAGTTAACCCTCCATTAAATTGCCGTTAGATATGGGTTAGAAGGGGCCTGCTACACATATTAATATGATACAACCGTATCATTTGTTTATGAAAGTCTTGTCATGGATTTCGGGACAATGACATATGGTTTTGTTGTTAAACACACTGTCAAATTATATTCACTGATTGTCAGGCGTTGGGGTAGGGTTTAGGGTTATGTAAGCCACTGTTCCCAATGTAATTGATTTTGAATGATGTTAACATTGCATTGAGTATAACATTGGCTAATGCCTTGTAGCTGAGCCAAAAGGGTTCAATGAGCTGAAAGCATTATATCTCATTTGTGCTCACATTGTTCGCTTTGACACAAATGCATTGGAAAAGTGTGGACGACAAGTGTGGAATGGTCCAATATGAACACAATTCCTGTAACTGCTGGGCAGTGTATTATTAACATTTGTAAAGTAATAACTAAGTACATTTACACATTTGAGGTACTCAAGTACATGTCTTGAGTAAATAGTTAAATTCTATTTATACGTGAGTAAATCCATATTATAATATATGTATATTTACTCCTATACATTTCACAATATAAAATATTGACTTTTTTACTTTACTACATACATTTTTATTTACATTTAGTTCTACCGTTACCACCAGCAACATTAAAGTGATGAACACATCAGTGCATCAATAACTTTAATCTAGTGACATTATGTATATGATATAATTTATTGGGTTTACTTTTCAAACTAACAACAAAATGGGTCACTGCCTTACAAAACAATTTTTTTTTAAATCATTTTAATTTTGCTAAGAAGAAAGACTGGGTTTGATAAATGACTCAATTGACTCTATTTTTGCTTTCTTACTCTTTCACACACAAACCATGCTCCCTGTCCATTTTGTTCAGAGTGAAGTATAATGTAAGAATGCAGCAGAGCCATCAAAAAAGAGCATGTGAAAGAGAGAGGAGAGACAGAAGAAGAGTCAATAAAACACAGTGAGTGAACGAGTTTGTGTGCTTGCTGACAATATGATCCTGCTCCTGTGTGTGTGTGTGTGTGTGTGGGTCACATGTGGCCACGCAGACACATGTGCTTATACACACATGCAACGCATGTCTGCGTGGCCACACATGCGCCCGCTTCGTGACCATGTAAGACAATGAGTAAATGTGTATATGAAGGCTCTTCTGTGGAGCCAGTGTGATGTGTGTGTTTTTTTCTGCACTACTAAATGTGTAATGGCCAGGTTTGTGTGTTTTTGGTGTTTGTTCATCTGTATAGCTTCATACAGTATGATTGGTGGCGCTAGTGCTCATGTGTAGATAAATGCACCTACGTGCATGTGTTTCCAGGAGGAGCTAAATGCTGTAGATGCTGCAGTGGTCGAGTTAAATATAGAATTACAGAGAGAAAGAGAGAGAGACAGAGAGAGAGAGAGAGAGAGAGAGAGAGAGAGAGAGACAGAGAGAGAGAGAGAGACACACAGAGAGAGGAGGTTCCCCGAGGGATCTCCCTGCCTTTCCCTCTCTTTCTCTATCATGCCCTCTCTCTCTGAGATTTCTGGCTGGCTTTTCCAACCAAACGTACATGTTTTAATTATCAGGCGCTTAATAAATAATTTCAAAGTCACTGGGGTGTTTCTAAAAATATCCTGACAGCTGAATAATGGATTCCTTTGACCCTTCTCAGCATTGTCACTCTGTGTGTGTGTGTGTGTGTGTGTGTAAGAGAGAGAAAGAAAGCAACTGAAAGAGAGAGAAAGCCCCTAAAGCACGTTGGTGAGATGAATGAGGGGAAGAAAAAGGAAATGTCTCTACTATACATCATCCATGCTTCTCATGAATATGCAAACTTCACTGAATAACAAACATACCTCCATGTCAAAAGGATAGATTGTTTGTTGTCCTGCTGTTGATCAGGCTTGCATCATTGCTTTATATAAGACATTTAAGACTGCTAAATGAGCTTCTTTTGCAGATGACACTCTGCAGACAGTTCATTCAGTGGTTCCCTAAACTATAGTAGTAGTTTTATAGTTGAGGTACTTTGGTGATGTTTTTTAAGCAATTTGCAAGGACAGGGGATGTTAGCCTTTGTTGCGTTGCTTAGAAAACGATGGCAAAGACAGCTGGAAGGATGATGAGCAGATTGCTTTTTTGGGAATCTAACCTGTAACCTGTGTGTTCTCGTTCCTGCTAAACTTTTTGATTCACCCAAATCACAAATATATACACTTTACTCATTCAGCTTTGGCTTCTCATTTATAAACGCAACATACTCAAAACGGAGCAGAAAATGTGCGTGCGCCACTTCCCACACAAAGAATGTGCAGTCCTCCACGCAGTCTCCGACCCATGCGTGCTCACATTTCGGAGACAAAATGGGAATTGGCGACACAGATGGTGAGGTGGTGAACTTACAAACTGCAGAATGTAAATGTGGGAATAACGATTACTCGTCATATAGGAGTATTGATGCCTCACGCACATTTATTCCTTTCATATCATCCACGCTAACATGAAGATTAAATCCACCAGTGTTATTTGCGCTTGAGTGATAATTGTTGCGCAAACACCTCCAACTCAAATCTTAAATAAAAATGTGTTATTAATATATGTAATCTAAAGCACTGTCTCACCGCCACATTGTCTGCTGCTGAGCGCAGTAGGATGAGATGGCCCGCCTGCATGAAATACAGGATAGCAATAAAATACCCTACCATTAGATAACTGTAGAACACAGTGTAAATACCTATATATCTCTCTTTAATATCATCAAATGTCAAAGTCTGAAAATATAGCCGTTAAGCTCTTGCACAATCATTTCACTTAATGTTGTAAACATACAAATACTGCTGTGACCAGTTAGGGTAATGCTGCATTAGGGCCCTGCTGGCCCTGCTGGCCCTGCTGGCTCTGCTGGCTCTGCTGGCCCTGCTGGCCCTGCTGGCCCTGCAGGCCCTGCAGGCCCTGCAGGAGGACTTTTTCCCCGGCGGTCGTAATGATTCAGCGAAACGAAACAACGACTGCCATGGTCATTACCGTACTGATCAGCCTTCATGAGGCGCTTTGCATTGACTATTTATGGTTGAAAATGTCTGTGTACATACATACACACACACATAAATATATACATAAATATATATATGTACACACTACACACACACACACACATATATGTAAGATATACATATACATGTTAACAAACAAATTAGTAAGAACATGTACATCTTGTGCAAAAAGTGACTCAATTAAGAAATTCCCATGTTCACAAAGGAGTAGGAAGAAGTTAAACTATTCTGGTCCTATCCCCGTTTTCTATTTTTATATATTTTTTAATTAAATACAAAGCAATTTGATGCTTCACTTATTTATATGTGTTTACATACACATACATGTACCATATATCTGCCTACCTATACGCACATAAACACATGCACACACATAGACACATTTACACATTTCTTTCTTTTCCATCTAGCCACTTTGTTTCCTTCTATCTACATCAAACCAAATAATAACCCATCCAAACTACACTTAGTGTATAAGCCCAGGAACCATACAGTCAGTATACAACACTCCTTGAGTCCTTTTCGTATCCATTCAGCATATTCATTTTAAAAAGTCGCTTCAAATTACTCCTTGTTGAACATGATTTCATCTCTCCAATGCAGTAGTTCCATAGACAAACTCCTTTGGTTGTGATGCAGTCAAATTTAGCATTTCTTCTTATACATTTCTTTTGAAATACAAATGACTACTAATGCAGTAGTGCATCAGTGTTTGAAAGAACCCTGGGATACTGTTTATTATTTACTTTGTACATGATTTAGGGAGTTTTAAAGTCATTAATATCTTTGAATTTTACTGTTTTTAGTTGGATAAAAAGTGGATGAGTTTGTGCTCTACAAGTGGTTTCATTTAGAATTCTTAAGGCTCTCTTTTAAAGGATGAACATAGGTTCAGTGTGTCTTTTTTAAATGTTTCCCCAAACTTCCAAACAGTAAGTAATGTATGGCAGTATGAAGGAACAATACGTGTACAATGAGCGTTGATTTAATACGTATTTGGTTTTATGCAGTATTGCAATTGATTTGGATACTTTGGCCTTAATATGATACACATGTGGCTACCAATATTATTTTTTTATTGATTATTACTCCCAGAAATGTAAGTTGAATTGGCAACAAATTGCAATTAGTGAGGTCCCCCACATCAAACCCTGCTTAGGACCCCCAAAAGTCTAGGGCTGGCCCTGGCTGTGTATACCATCTCAATGTTGTCAAATCAATCATTAAACACAATCATGTTAGGATTATTGTATATTTACAATAACGCTGTAAACTGTAAATTTCTCAGAACTAGTCAGAAAAAACAGCTCTATATTATCAAACCAAAACGATCAGAAGATCAGAACTACATCGCTACATGTAAAATCCAGTGTGGTAAACAGTAGCTTCAGTATCAGTGCTGTATCGTAGCAATACTCTTTTTATAATTATGGATTAGATGGATTGCCAGCTCCCTGATCCCTCGGCATATCCAAAAACTGCTTTCCATGCCTCAATAAAAAACGAGGCTTGGACTTTCGAGATGACACATTACATGGTTATGTGCAAGCCTCTGTACACTTGCCAATCCTCTTTCCAGATTTAGGACCCGTGCCAGCAACTTCCTCCTCAGCCGGTGAAGGACACAAGAATGAGTGAGGAAATTAGTTTGGGAAAAGTATCACATGTAACATTTTAGGCTAGGTCAACAATTTGGTAAAAATTTGAAATTCATGAATACAATTCTAAATGTTATTGGGAGAGAGCATTATGCTCAGCTTACATTCTGTAATTATAGTTAATAAATTACATACACAAACAAAAAAAGGACACAGAGAGAATTTACACTATTTAGTAAGAGTGACAGGGTGTAATGACAGAATGAAAGACAGGAAATAAGAGTAAAAAGCTCCATGCCAAGTGGGCCACTGAACCCTTGCGGCAGCAACATCTTGTTGCTTGGTAAAGTGCCCCCTCTGCAAAACCCACACACACACACGCACACACACACGCACGGCTTGATCCCAACTCCAGAAAAAGCTCTGTATCAGCGAGTTGACCGTCCATTAGATAGATGGCGGACAGCAGGCCAAGGTCTAGATACTGTAGCAGAGGGAAGGGCAGACCTCAGACAACTTTATTACATTATAGAGTGGACACGGTGATCTATTTATGAAGTCATGTTCACACCTTTTCACCCTTCTGCTCTGTGTTGGACTTCAGACTGCTTTCACAAGGAGGCCTATTTATAGGAGGTTACAGTTTGGTTATAAATACAGCCTTGTTGTTTAGCTTTTAGACTTCTGTGAAATATAGAAGGCCATGAAATTCTCCACTGAGGGTTATGTAGCCACAGTAAATATATACACAGTTTATATAAATATATATATATATATATATATATATATATATATATATATACACGGAATATATATAGATCTACATGCCAATATTGACTTGTAGTCATAGAGCCACCTGCTGGCAACAGGAAGTCAGCCTTACATGACAAACATCCGCCTAAAATGAATATTACATTGTGTGGTCAACAGCAACATAATGTGTGCCCTTTACTTTTGCCATGCCCATTTTTTTTTTTACAACTAATGTGTGCACAGAGTTCGACGGTTGCACAAATGCATGGCCACGTCAACCCGTGCCCCATTGGTAATCCAGTCTGCATTTGAGTGAAGGGGTGTGTCTATGTGTAAGTGTGTGCTTATATGAACTATTTTGTGTGTGCACTACGCTGCATGGATTGTATGCTTTCATAAATTAAGTCAGTCAGAGCACAGGACACTGGTGGATTGCGTCATGAGCCCAGCTGCTCAGGAGGACTACTGTTGAGCCTGGATCTGCTCCCATCAAAAATACTTCACACTCATATGTAGCACTCTGATTGTATTTTTAGACTTCTTACATAATCAGTTTGGGTTGTTTGTCTAGAATGAAAAAAAAGGATCTGTTTGCACATAGTACATGAGAAAGTCTGACAAATGAGTTATTATGTAAGTCTATAAATAACTTTAGGGCACAATAAATAAATTGTTTTCCCAGTAATTTCACCTAGTTGGATCAAAAACGTGTCCTGGCAACGTCTTCCCAAATGTTTCCATTGGTTTGATCTGCTTCGAGGCCTTGTTTCTAACAGATGACGGGCTGTGAATGCTGCGATACAAATAGAAGACAGGAAGTAATGAAGTGAGATGAGAGAATGTAGCGAAGCAGCAGTTAGCCATCTTGCTTTCTTTCTCCTACTTCTTGTGTCCCCTTTTTTGCTTTCAATCTTGAGCTTTCTCTGTGCCTTGCTGCCTCCAATCCTCCCCCTCTGTTCGATCCCTTGTCTTTCCGCCTTTGAAGTTTGTCCCCACCAAGTTCAGAATGTAGTGTCTTGAGAGATTGGGGGAGAGGAAGGAAGAGGAAAAACCCCAACAACTTCAAAGGTCTTTTCTTGGGTTGTAGGAAGGTGGGGGTTATTCTTAGCCCGCCGGTGCCCGCTTAAATGCTTGAGTTGAAAATAGAGAAGTCCAGATGGAAAAGGCATGTCACATGGTAATTACTGCCCTGCTGTACTGAAAGAAAGGGTTTTTCTACAAAATGCAAAATATCTATTACGCGTAATGATATACAGTACTGTATATTTTGGGAATTAATGTATTGATAACTAGAGGTGTTCAGTACATGTATTTTTAACAAGGGATCTTCATTCTGTATCAACTGGATCAGAAGCTTTAAGCAGTGGAGCTCCTTTCACTGGTCACCAAGCTGCTGTTGGACTGCAGAGCATATGAATGGTGAGGTGTCCACTTACTGTTGTATGTATTGATCACTTAGATGAAGAAAAAAGTGAACAAACTCAGCGGCTACAAATCTTTTAACTGAACAAAATGATATTAATCAAGTGATTCGAAGACAAGCCCAAAATCTCAACAAAGCATCTCTGACTCGATGATCTAACCTGTCAGAAGGCGGGTTCTTAACGGAAAAATTATGTTTGTTACTGCTTTGTGCTCACCAGAGTAATTGATCTCAGAATCCTGAGATATTGCTGAAAAATAAAGGCCAATGAAAGTTGACCAACCTCTAGGTTTTTCCGGGTTTGCCCATTTTGTCCATTGTTTTGTGTTTGTGTTCCCGTTGGACATATTCTTGGCAGTGTCGCCCTCTTACGAGATCCCAGCAATTACTTTCTTGAGTACAATTAGCAACGAACATGAACCCCAAGTATTTTCCATCACATTAAATGATATCACAGAGTAAAATTTAATTTCATGCCAAAACATGATTTGATTCAGAAAATATGATTTTTTTTTAAGTGGTCACAGCACAAACACACCCTAATATATCATGTGTTTCCGGCGGATGGACAATATCTCCACCAAATACATTAATACAAAGAACAATGATTGGTTAATGAGCAGGCTAAAGTATTTTGCCCATAAGGATTCTTCATGTGGCTCTGCAACCCCATTTTCAGAAAGCCCATGCTCAACATCTTTGAACGAGTTTCATGCCACATGGGGAAACATTCATAGTAAACCCATAAAACATGTTACCTGCCACTCATTACTCAGTTAATGATTTTATAATCTCTCATCTATGTTAATAACTTGTATAAAGGTCATAAAAGAAGTTCATAACATGATGATTTCCCACGATGATTACTTCCATTGCTCTTCCATTCTCTCATTACTTACTGTATTATTGTCATTATACTCGTTCTCATTAAGTTCTCTCGTTACACCTGCAATCATTTTGTCCGAGAAGCGATCACATTTTCAACTGGTGTATGTCTCGGCCTGAAATAAGACTCCTCATGTTTGCATGGTGTTCTGCTTTACACAGAGAAGTGGTGACTAATCTGGCACCCAGCCCTATCTGTTGCCATGAGTTCACCACCCACCATTTTCTCATGATGGATGGCTAGTGGGTGAAACACAGGGTCTTCAGAGGGACTCACTAATGTCACAGGGTCCAACCATATGACTTTACTTTGAGACACTTAGATCTTTCACCTTTAGACCCTACAAGCACATCATATCCCTGCCATTCTGCACTTTGTTGCAATTATTTTCCTGTTTTCCATTTCAGATCAAATTAAAAATTTAATAAATCAGCTTACAGACCTACTCTTTACAGCCCTGTGTTCTCTTTTGAGGATAAAAAAAGAAAAGGATTGGGCCGTCCAATGGCCTATTGGTTATGGTTACCATTTAACCGCAATGGCCCCGGTCCGATTTTGTCATCCACCACTTTCCCCCTGTATTTCCTCCCTAGGTTTATACTGAAAGCTGTCAGAGCAGAAACTTGGAAAGAAATATGGAATATTATTATTTGTCTCAAAATAGCAATTCTTTGCACATAGCCAATCAAACACTTGAATTTGCATAGTCAGTAGTCACTGTTGTAGTATTGGTCGATGATGAAACAAACGCTGAGTATATTACATGCACAATACTTCCGGTTTTTCCTTATTTAAAAAACTAAAGATATACCTTCTGAAGTATAATAATGAAAAATTATTATTATTTGGACATTTTTTTAGATCAATAAAAAAAATCTATCTATCTATCTATCTATCTATCTATACATGTGCCTGTTAACACGCAGCTGCAACATATCTACCTTTTTTTTTTCACCAATGGCAGACAAACTAAAAATGTGCGTTGTGTACAATGCACAGAGCTGACCGTAAACAGACACGAGACTGGATGTAAAACCCTAATTAAAATGCACATTCCGAAAGCCTTAATGCTCATAACAGCCCTCACTTTCTCTTTCAGTTTGTTGTAACCAAACTAACTTCAAGCAATCAACACTGAACCATTGTAACCTAAAACAGTGTACTAAACTCACCTTCAGCTTGCTATCAGCAGTGGTGACTGACTGTTACAAGTTTTCCTTTAAGGGCTTACCATAGCGTTATGTGCTCGCCAATGAGATTGTTCGGCTCAACATACTTCAATGCTGGACTTGACACAAGGACAATTAAACAAAAATAGATTTCCATTCAGATGCACATTCCATTAATGTGCTCTTTGTGTACTCTTTTGGCATAAACGGTGTGCAATGTCTAATACTAATACTGGAAAACAAGAAAAACTTTCATAGAGGTCATAGAGGTCTAAACCCTTGACATCCAAACTTTCCCATACTATGTACTTCACCCTTGCTGAATGAGCTACTAAACTACCGTGCCAAAACCCAAAAGGTGTGCAACAAACATCAGTTTGCAGTCTAGATAGTGATTTAGATCATTTAACCATGTTAACGTTAGACAGAATGCTGTTTGTCCTTAGCTTGTGAGCTCTGGTTACCAGCACGAGTTGGCCTATATTGTGTCTCAATGCACCTGCAGGCTCAGCTTTCAAACACATACATAAGCCTGCCCACTCTAAGGTAAAAAGAGCATTGCTGATGCATGTCGCAAGATCTTCGGCCATTTCAGTTGGACAAATGCATAATCTAATAGAAATCTTTCAAAATAATTGTCTGCATGGACACGGATAGAGGACTGATGCATCAGTAGTGTGAATGAAAGCTCAATGCAATAAACCTCTTTACATTTCAGCCAGTGATCTGTGTTACTGCAGCCCCAAGTCTCATTCCGCACAGAAGCTTCTGTGTTTGGATGCTTCCCGACACCCTTCGATAGACACACAGATCCCTTAAAACATTCACCATTGCACACCAATAGAGTTGCAAATGTTAAATATTTTGAAAATGTATTGGACTGAAGGATAATAATCACCAACTCAGCCAAATCTGTCTGACTTTCATGTGTATCACAAGTGATGTTGCCCGTGGAAAGACATGTCTGGCCAGCAATGAAGATTTAGTGTGATGTCTGCCATGCATGTTCTCCATCTCCCAGTGGAGCCCACTGCTTTAGTTACAGGCCTTCAGGCAAAGGCTGACTGCTATTTAAACAGTGCTGGTGAGCAAGGAATATGGCACAATCATCTCCCCAGTGATGATCACATTGATGAATGAGCAGAGGTGTAAAGTATAGATTAGCATTTTGCTTGTAGTGTCGAAATGTGCACTCACTTTTCTTTGTGGGTTTGAGTGCGTGCATGTTCATGGGCAAGCATAGAGACAACGGTTGACATATACTATATTTAGTTACTTTTGAAACCTCTTTTTGGGAAAGAAATTGCCTCTAAACTTTGTAAGCCCTGTCACCTTAATGGACAACCTATTTGGTGTTACTATGTGGTTTTCCTATTAGCCTGTCTCCATGGTTGACAGCAGTTACGTTCTGAGGGGAACGTATTTTGTACCAGATTACGTTTGACGTACCACAAATACGTTTCTAATCAAGGACCGTGAAAGTCCAAGTAGTGAGGAGGTTGAGCTGGATGGATGGGTCAAAACAAAATGCAGGATTCTCAGCAGGAAGACGGCTGTTTGTGTCTAGTACGAAACCGAAAGTTATTTAACATACTTAATCTATGTTACATAATGTACATGCATAACTTTATAAATTACATACTTATTTTAACCCAAAACCATCATCTTTTTTATATTATTATTTTGGGCTTTTCCCTTTTATTAGTGACAGTGGATTGACAGAAAAGTGGGACAGAGATGGGGGATGACAGGCAATAAAGGGCCACAGGTCGGATTTGACCCGGGGACGCTGTTTTTGGGTGTGCTAGAGGTCGCCCCCCAAACCATCCTTTTCTAAGTAGGGTGACTGCAATATCACTGTTACAAGACATGAAGAAAACGCTGAGCTCAGTAAAAGATCTTAAAGTGCCCATAGTATGAAACAAAAGAAGAAGAAAAAAAACACTTTTTATGGGATTTGGGGTGTTATTTTGTGTCTCTGATGCTTCCACATGCTTCCAACTATCCAAGCTGTTTTGATAGCTGTGAGATACATGTTTCTGAATGTCCTCTGTCTTCAGTCAGCACGGCTTTCTACGTCACTAGCTGAGATGAGCTGGCTAACCACAGCACATTCTAGCGCTAGCAAGCTAGCTTGTTCTCCACGGCAAAACACTGCAACAACACACACTAGTTCACCAGAATCTACAAAATAACTACTTACATGTCCCGGTTCTGCAGGTATTCCACAAGTGTCCCTCGTTTAGAAGAAGTCTCCCAGCTAATCCTGCCTTGTACTGACCAAAGTTGGGGAAAGAGTTATTCAGCTGATGTTATCACTACCTAGCTACTGTGCATGTGCAACTTCCAACAAAGATAGTATAGAAGTGAGATGTCTTACTTTGTAGCTAAAAAAAGTGAGATGTCTCACTCTGTAGCTAAAACCGAGACCCAAACACACAGGGTGAAAACAGAATCTGCAACAATGTGCAGTACAACAAAAATATGGTGTTTTTTGAAAATGAAACCATGTAAACCTATTCTGGTAAAACCTCAAAATACAATTATGAACCTGAAAATGAGCATCTCTGCTCTATTTGGTATAAATTATAATTTGAACAGTGCGAATAAAAAGGTGTCATCTTACAGGACCTGGTTGTTGCTGTCACATACTTGTTTTTTACCAACTCAACTTCTTATCTTCTGATTCTGTTAAAAATCTTTGTCCTCACCTTTACTCCTCACATCGTCCTTCTTCTCCCTTGCACTCTCCTCTCTTTCCCCTTCTCCACTAACCTGTGGCTTCATAGCCCACATGTCCAACTCTCCCAGTACACATTTTAATCCTGCTTCTCTCTTCCTCTGTGACCTGTTGCAGGAGTTTGCCTGGTGCTGGGTTGCATGATCTTCCCCGACGGATGGGACGCCGAGGTGATCCGTGACATGTGCGGGGAGCAGGCGGGGAAATACTCCCTGGGCGATTGCTCTGTACGCTGGGCCTATATGCTGGCCATCATGGGCATCCTGGACGCCCTCATCCTCTCCTTCCTGGCCTTCGTCCTGGGCAACCGGCAGACAGATTTCTATCTGGATGATTTGCAGACAGACAACAAAGGTTAGTAAAGGAAGAATGAAACACTCATTCACAGCATTCTCTTCAGCTCGCATCTCATTATCCATGTAGAAGACATGAAAATAAACAGCAGCATTGGTATCACTCGACAGCCCCATGCACATTGCATCAATGTGTGCAAAAAAACAAAAGTTGTCGGATCTTCCCATCCTAGTTACCATTCCTAAGCAATGATTAGACAATCACTGTAGGAAAGGCAATAGGGAAAGCCTGGATCTTGTTTTTGTTTTTTGTGGATATATGATGAAATTGAAAGAATAGAACAAATCGCATCAATTACAAGATAAGGACTTTTTGCAGCATCACACAACTATTGGCCATTTTTTTCCAAATTGAACCAATTCGTGTCAGGGCCAGTGTGTAGTAATTAGGGAGAATCTATTGTCATAAATGATTATGTTTATGATATAATTATGTTTTCATTATTTCTTCAGTATTATCGTCTGAAATCATGATTTGTTGTGCTTCATATTTCTACAGTAGCCGAGATGAAGACAAAACAAACACTGGCTCTTGAGAAGGCTTTTTTTTGTTTTTACATTAACAAAAAGACACTGTGGGTTCTTCTACACACTTAGAAAAGGAGAGCTGAGGGAAGGGGTATTCATCTGGTTGCAATCTGCAAACTCACCGCTAGATGCCACAAAATCATACACACTGGTTCTACAAGCTTTTCAAACCACACTACAATATAAACCTGTCTAATATTTAGGCCTCAGCTGTGAGGTCATTGACTTAAACAAGATTTTCCCAACTGATAAATGACTGCACTCCAAACTGACCTCAGTAGCTCCAGCCAAATTGCTTTCGGTGCTGTGTTCCAGAGTGGGAGAATGACCTCCAGAGGGTTTCTGACAGTTTGCACGATGTTGCATCAGGATGCTTGAATAGGAAGAGGAGGAAAGAAATGGCAGTACTAGGCAGTGGAGGGGCAGGAACAAAAGATACAACGCAAAGCTATAAAAAGTCTCCCTACATAAGGATTATGTGATCGATGTTCAACAACACAAAAAGAAACAGAGCTAGGGTGAACGAGATAGAGAGAGATCTATGACATAAGACATCGACTGAGATATATACAGACGGATAGAGAGCAAGATAGGAAAAAGGAGAGAGGAGAACCAAGAAGAAGAGACAGAGATAAAGAGAGAAAAGTGACATAAGATATCTCGGTTCTCCAACGGTCCATCTCCATGATGGTTTCCATGGTAACTGGAGATATTCCAGAGCGTGGGCGTGTCTTTCTCTTTTTATCTGATTAACCTCATTGACAGTCTCAGCGATTTTACAAATAAAATGCATCTAACGCTTCTTTAGCTTTTTTTTTCATATTCACTGATTAAATAAAACAACTTGGGTGTGTTAGAACCTATGAACAGTCCATGAAAGCGTTGGTTGTCCATGTAGGTGACATAGGTAAAAGGGGTGAACTGCATCAGCATCAGGTCCATAATGAAAAAGAAATATGGATTTACATTAAAATATACTGTTAAGAACGTCAAGTAATCTACTATGAGAAGCTAATAAATGAATCTTAAGCTGGACACATATATGCAGTTTTTCTGCTCTTTCCTCATTATGTGTATGTACATATGTAACACTTTTATTCTTTTGTCCTTGCAGATTTTGCTGTGTCAAGGGTAAGTTGACTATTTGCTTCACAGTTTTGTGTCCCATTATGTGTGCATTATTTTGAGTAGTACGGTGCTTATGTGAAGCCCCATTAGCTTCTGATTACAGTGCATAGCCGCATTATTGGACAGTGGTAGTGAAGGAGTCTTTCATACTTAGTACGTAACTGGAGTTACATATTAAATGTTGCTTACTTATTTTAACCCATGTAACCATTAAACAGTAAGTCAAGACACTACAGGTGAATAGGGAAAATATTTTAATTAACAGATATTGCCATGAAACTTCCCTTGTTAATTGTTTACATTAAGATACAACTTTTTTGTATTACAAGTTTTCTAAACTTTTATATTTAATAATGCAAATTAGATTTTGTCTAACTAAATACGTGTTAATTTGTATTTGAAAGGATGGACAGGATGTGTTGGTATTTTTCAACTTGGACCCTATTTTGACTAAGTGACTAATGTGAATAAAAACTCTTATTATTCTAAGCATCTGACAACATTAGGGGCAGGATCCCCGCAGAGATAGACCTTTTATTTTAAGAGTAAGATGATTTTTGACAACATGAAAACAGCCACAAAATTACCATCGCCAAACCCACTAGACTCCATTTATTACACTAAAGCACAGGAAAATAGGAGTCCAGGTTGAAGAATAAAAAGCTAAATTACCCTTTAAAATATTATTTTAGGAAGCAAAAAAAGTGGAGCGACAGTATGGTTAAGAAACAACTTTTTTGTTCATATAATCTCGTATTTTATGTTAGTTAAAACCTACCTGCCTACCTATTTACCTTTACTGTCTCCATTAAACATGGGCTGCAATGGGAAATTGGGACATCACCAATTTCAGGATCTTACAATACTTTCCTCCACTTGGATCTCTTAGGACTTTATGTTATAGAGGAGACCTTTAAGACTAATTAACATTTGATTTTTCTTACAAAATGCTTGTACCACATGTGGATTTCTTATTAATAATTCATTTTTCCTATGTCTCTAAATCAGTAAAATAAGGATCGTCCTCTGTTTATTTCAGATTGAGGTGCGGGACAGAAGAGAGCCAAGGTATGGAGTGCAGCGTCTTCACTGAGACAACAATGACACTGGACAACATAACCTGTCTTCTCTTTTCTTCTACAATTATTTCCTTCCCTATCCTCTCTTCTCCACCTCAATTCTCTTATCTCCAATGATCAGGATATCACCCAATCTTAATACAGACACCAAGTCAACAGGATTCTGTAAGATTTAGACAAAAAAAAAACGCACTGGCAAAACTATATTTTCAAAAAAAAGAAAATTATACAAGGTTGTACAGTGCATTTAACACTTGACTTTCTCAACGAATACCTTAATGATGGAAAAAAAGGTTTACTGTATTCAAAGTCTTGATTTGTGTGAGAATACAACCCTTACGATGAAGAACCATAATGTCCATCTATTATTTATTAAGGATTTATTTCAAATCTTGCTATTTAATGACTTTGAGTTTGTGTGTTGTGTACATGCATTGCTTCAGAAAGCAAATTATTGATACTTCTGGTACACTGATGAGAGTCGAGACTCGCAATACAGCGGCAAGTCCATAACGAAACGTTCAAAACACCTCAACACTGACTTGAATGGCTCTTCATCCAAGGACTTTCAAATGTGAGGAATTTAAAGGAGTACCCCATCGCAGCTTTACAGAACCTAACATCTCTGGGAGATTCTCTACTGTACATACTTAACAATGTAAATAACTTTACTGCTGACAAAAACAGCCGACAACAAAACCTCATCTGACTCTAATGCATTCAAGTATAGTACTTATGACCTGGTTTCAGTGTTCCTTGTGCCAGAAGAGCATCGGAGTATGTGCAAATCCATTGTGTTTATATTACTCCTCACAACTGAGTGGGTGGGATTAGACAGATGGGAATAAAATGGATATCTTTGCTGGATATTCCACAGAAAAGCAGGGGGCTGCGAATCCAATTGATTGTGTATTACAATTTTTTGACACACACACACACACAAAAAAATCACGCTTTCCCTGCATTAACCCGGCCTCAAAACACGCCTTCTATTGTAGTGTTCCACCCTACAGTATATAGTAAAAAGTTGAATTGCTGAACTGAATTGGAGCTGTCCATGTCAGACTTAGCAATCATGTTATTTTTTTAGGACACTTAATTTACTACCCTTTTACCAGTGTGCAGTTTACTCCAGTATAAGGTTCCAGCATACAATTATCAGTTTACTCTACAGATGTCTTAAGACCGTGTGAATATGGCTGTATGAGTCGGCCTTCTCTCAGAGGGAAGCCCCAAGTGCTGCATTGTGCTAAGGTGATGTCACTTATTTGCTTTTTTGAATAAGCTTGTATAAATCATAGGGATTATTAATGTGACAAAATCACATCACATTACCCCAAAAACAAAGACAAGGGTCCTTAAAGAGGACTAAATCATGTCAAATTGTTTCCTCTCTAACATGAGTATTAGTCAGCAGAATATACTGTCACTTGGTGTCCTACCATTGAATCCTTGCAACCATGTTAGATTTACATCTTTATCTTATTATAGGCAGGGCCGTAGCCAGGATTTTAGAAATTTTGAGGGATTGATTGTCCAAGTCATTCCAAGTCACTGCTCCTATCCCCTGATAAAAGTAGCCTCAAAGTAGCCCAACTGAAATATACCGGGTCTCATGCAAGACATTTTTAAATGTTACTTATTATTTCTGTAAGGATTGCCATAGGAGTGTTCAACAACAGATTAAGCAAACTCATCAGGATGTAAATATCATCCTGATGAGGAGGTGAACGCTTATGAGTGTCATCAGCATCAGCCTAACAAGTCAATCCTAACCCCTAACCCTTTTAACCCAAACCTAACCCAAACTGAAAACTTAACCAATGAATAAAATTAATTATAAAAATTCACGTTTAAGTTTTGCTATTGGAAATCACTGGACAAAAAACATGTTTAGCAGTTTCAGTATGGTCGTATTTTAAAAGGACCCCAAAAAACAGAATTAGCTGCCAACAACGTCCCATTAGAGCAGAGCTTTACTGTGAAGAAATACACTAAAGGGAGAATTGTTTTAGTGACATGCTAAACAAATGTCTAGCTAAAGCAGAGCCAACCTTGACTAAGGGGGGAGGGTGGGGGGGAATATTGCTGGGAAAATATTATACGGCAGCAGATGTTACTATGTCTTGTGGAACAGAGGCTGTTCCCCTGGACCAGCTAAACCTTGAGGCAGTTTCCCTTGACAAGGGATATTTAAATTTATAGTGATTTCAGCAATATATTTGAACTTCTTATTCATTCAGAGGAAGGCATTATAATTTATAGTGGACCACTCGTAAATTTTGTTTGTGTCTGAAATGAAATTTGTTAATTAATTTTAGAATTGAAAAATCCTTCTGTTCACACTTTACCAATGATTCTTGCATGAGGCCCATTAAGTCTAAGACAACTAGAATTAGCCTAAAATAGCCACCATGTGGTACAGTAACAACATTACACAAAATAATGTCAAAACATAACTATTATTTATGTAGCATTGTGACATGCCACCGATACCACCCAGATAGTTGTTGCTCCAACAACAATTTACCTTGATGTAGCACTCCAGACAAAGCCACTGGTGTCAGGGGTTGTGATCAAAACCCTTCAGACCTGAATTAGTTGCTGACGCGTTTGTCATAGTGATCCTTGCTACACCAGCAACATAAAAGTTCTAATTTCTACAGGACATTTCAAATGAGACAACCCAGAGGTGACTGGCTTGCCACACCTAATAGGACAACTCATGTGACAACCAGGGAGATACTATAGTTATGCGTTTCCAGTTTTTAATTGTATTAACATATGTTGCTTTGATCAAAGAATTGGCACCTGCTCCATTAAAATGAATATATACACTGTATGTAAGGGCATTTTTTACTAGGATTGATGGCGTTGCCAGTATGAGGTCTGTAACTCATCATTGTACCCATGAGCACAGTAATGGCCTTGGTAGGCTATAGCCACTTGATATGTCTGCATTGCTGACCCTGATTCACATGATATCAGTGACAAGCTTGATTCTAACATGTCAATGTCTAATATGAGAAGCTGCCGGTGCACAGTGCGATAGAGTAGGCTGCTGTAATCCAGAGCACCATGGGGCTCTGATCCCTCACAGAGCAGCACCTCAGGCTGCCACACTGTAACTGAAACTCCAAAGGCACCAAACCTGGGACCGAGTCATCCCAGGAACGAAATTAGTAATAAAAGCACACCGTTAATTGTTACATTTGAGAAATTGGCGTGCTTTGCCCGTTTGGCGTAGTGGATGGGAAACAATGATACTGTAAACCCTGAGACGAGAACTGAATCCATTCCATTGGACAATTCAAACGCAAAAGGTGATCTTTGCTCTACAGCAGTTTATCTAATGGGCAACGTCACAATGAAAATACAATCCAATGAGGAATTTCACTGTACACGTTGTTGGGGATGCACTATTAACACAAGTACGGATCCTAAAACATCAGACACCACCATTACTTTTAAGAAAACAGTGTGGCTGTTGAAAACATCAGAAACATGTGGCATTACACGATTGCACCAGGCTGCGCTCATTAACTGTTCATGCTTATACCTATGAAAAGTCATGCTCTCATATTATTTGTTTACAACCCATGTAATCGGAAGCCAGCACATGCAGGGCTGCAATACAAGTGGATGGATGGGTCAAACAAACACAGGACATTCACCCAGGAGACGCATACAGTATGTCCAGTTGTGTAACAATTACTTTAACCCGAAATACAATATTTTCCTAAAATTAACCAAGTACTTTTGTTTCCCATTACTAACAAAGTAGTTCAAACACTTTGTGGACATTACATGCTTTTAACCCAGAACCACAATCTTTTCCCAGACCTAACCCAGTAGTTTTGTTGCCTTATTGGGTTTTGCACTGCGAGGGTTTGCGTAGGCCCATTGATCGCTCGTATTGCTGGGCATTCATAGGATAACTCACAAAGAAATTGTGCATAACGTTTCAAAAGATATATTAAATAGAAATATGTAATTAGTTAATTTAAGGTAAGATACCTAATTTCAGCCAGATATTGGACTAGTGGGTTATCCTGAATTGTTTTTTGGTGCATCCCTATGTACATTTAATGAGCAGATAGCTAGATGTGTAGTGTGTTTTCCAGAACAGTAGCTAGCTAACTCTCAGGAAGCTGTGACCACAGTACTGTATTAAAGGCTTATTATGGAAATCAACAAACAAAAAAGTTGGACAAAAGCATTTTTAGTCAACGTTCTTGTGATGTGGTCATCGGCCAAATGACACATGACTGCACAGAGGCGCTTGTGAGTAAAGTTTCAGTTTGATACATGTATGTAAAACAGTACTACTCTGGGTTTCCAAGCTGGGCCTTTAATACAATATGTAAACAGCCCTTATGCTGTATCTAATGATGCTGTCCATGCAGGTTCTGCACAGACCTTAGCCTACATCTATCAACCATCTTAGGTTAGGAGTAGTGGGCCTTCATTCAAGAAAGGTTTTGTTCACTTTAACCTTGAAATAACTGTGCAAGCATTTCAAAGAAATACAAAAGAAAACAATGTAAATGGTATCTACAGACCTCATCCATTTGGCATTGCAAGAAATATGTTTTGATATGTACATGATCATTTTAGAAAATTAGTGCACTTGCTGAGCATTAGCATTAGCATGGTTATTTTTTTTATTTTTTTTTTATAAATATCTAATGGTAAAAATGCGGTGATGTCTCTCATATAGTAAATATTGTGATTCAGACATCGTGCATCTCTTATTTGGGAATTCTTTCACGGGCCCAGGATATACTTTGACAAATCTACGAAAACGGAAATAAAGGAGAAAAAAAAAAGCCCTGAGGCCTTAGCGGTCACATCAGGCTTCCTAGCGTCATCACCTGTGTGATCATTGGTCTGGTCTACTCTCCGGGTACTCCTGTTCCTGAGGACTTGATGATGAACTGAGAATTACCTTAAACAAGGAACTGACAATACCTTAACCCTGATGAGCACATATTTGTACCACTCCAGGTGCCTCTAAGAACTCTTGATTTAATTCAGATGTGGTGCAGAACCAGCAAAACAAGTAGTGACACTGTAGTGTTTTTTCTACTAAAGACTACAAACTCTGACTGAATCCTGAAGCTAGATGGGTTTGACTGCAGATTTGAGGTCGATTCAGTTTCAAGTTTAACAATTCAAACTAAAATTGTTCAGTTTTTTTTTTTTTTCGCGGAAACATTTTGATATGTATTACAAAAAAAAATAGCACTTGCTTTTCCTTTTTTTTTAAAAGTTGAATTGAACTCCAAAGCTGAATTCACCTCAATCTTGAAATACAGAATCACATAAAGATGTGAATAAGAACAGCAAGCTAATAAAAAAGGACAGAGTTGTTAAGAAGTCATTTCCAATCTCTAGCAACAGACAAAACGTTTGTTGACTTTGTAAATGTTATTGATATGTCAATGATTTCACCATGGTTTTTAATCATGCAATATCATGTATAAAAACATAATGTTTGGGGTGGGACGGTTCGGGGGCAAAGATGAATACTGTCCAGTGACTTATATTATGATAATAGTTTACTTTCTGTTAACTCCTGAAATGCAGATGTTGCCAAAATACCAACAACTATCATGTGTTAACATGAAAAAAAGAAATAATCTGTTTTTGTTTTGTATAACAAAAGAATGATATACTGATATTTGTCAAGTATTTCTGATGAGATCTTTGTTTTTTGTGTTAACTGCAGAATCTTTCCTTTCTGTTATTGTTTACTTTCTATGTATTTTGGTATGATGTATGATGATTGTTGTTCTGTCACATCAGACTTAACATTTCAGATTCAAATTTGATTGACTTATGGATGACTGCTTGTTGGAAAACACCCAAAAATGTATAAAAGTCTATTTATAAAGTTGCTTGAACGTGGATAAGTGGACAGAGTCTGAAAGAGGCTTGTTGCTTTTCATAAATTATGACATGCTGATTTTGATTTGATAATTATAACGTCTAATTAATTCCTATTTGTGAATAGTATCCAACTCACCATGATGACAATTTCTGTTATTGAAACACATTTTGAGAAGGTAAAATAAAAATATTTTACATTCAAAAACATGACCCCGCCTGAATCAATGAATCATGTGGATTTAAAGCAAAGCAATGCGCACCCTTCTGGTATATGCTGCTTTATATTGTGTAATAGAAAGGTCCTGATGCCAGCATCCACCATCATGCACAAAGTTGTGGTTGAAACAGGACTTATGTAATTAGGAGTCAAACCAGAGCATCCAGTTCTGCTGGAGTGTTGGAGGTGAGTCACGCAACCAAAAATATCACACAGGGCCTTTGCACACAGATGCGCACTAAGAGGGTGGCACAGCCTGAGACCGCCTGTGACTTGAGAATCCACAATTTGTCACAGTAAGTACCTGTAATTCATCAGCGGGTTCATCCTCTGTGTGGTCTGCTTTCGCAAACCCCCACACTGGTCACCCAGCAGTGTTGTTTATTGAATTCTGTTTTGTATCTGTTTGGAACTGTAAAGCAGGACTACCACAGGGCTGGCTTCCCTGAAGTATAAAGTTCTACTTTTAGAAACCTCAAACGCTTCATTGCCATTTAGGTTTGGAACTGACATTTAAGCAAGTTCATTTTTCACCTAGGGCCCACTGGTACATTGTAAGTCTTGTGTGTGTTCTGTTTTTTTCATCACAATCTAAGCGAGAACATCCGGACCGTGGTTAATGTTTTTTAACATTGTATATGTTTGATCTGGTTAGTTTTGGTTTCACATTGCAATTATGCAGGCGCAATAAAGAAATATACATAACATATCTACCGTGTTGTCATCACCTGCATTAACTATATCTCCAAATACTTGTAATTGATTGCTTTGCAGACGGGCTTCCCCATCCTCTTATCCTGGCCTTAGCGTTTGATGTTTTGTGAGTTTTTTTCCCAGTTGACTCCTGCTCTCCCTGCGCAACTGCGGCTTATTTTGTTTTGCTGCGTTGTGGAGAAGCAAGACACGGGAACTTTACTTGGGGATCGAGAAGCTACATCATTTATTTAGTGACAAACTGAAACCTAAACTTTACATTTACCACAGTTGGGTACAGAAATGCGGTGCCAACATGGAACCGGTTCCGAGGTAAACAGTAGTAAGAAGACCGAATGAGAACAAACATTCCGGTGCCTGACTTTTTTTACCGCCCGTTGGTGTTCTGGCGTCAACTTGCTTGACGTCAGTGCCACTACTTTGCACACTTGTTGATCTGATAGCAACATGATTAATGAAGGCAAACGCAAAACGCTCCAAGGTTTGGCTGAATTTTCAACAGCGTGAGTGACACGTGCAAAATATTTTAACAAAGTTCCAATATTTTGTTATACGAGGCTGTAGCCTACTGTGGGTGTTAAATATTTCTGCTCAGCGTCAGATATTTTTCTGCTTAAGTAAAAGTCATAATATCTGAAGACAAAATGTTCACAGCTGAGCCAGAAGGCAAAGCTCTCGATCTACCGGGCAATTTTCGTTCGTACCCTCACCTATGGTCATGAAGGCTGGGTCATGACCGAAAGAACGAGATCCAGGGTACAAGCGGCCGAAATGGGTTTCCTCAGGAGGGTGGCTGGCGTCTCCCTTAGAGATAGGGTGCCGTCGAAAGGAGCCAGCTGAGGTGGTTCGGGCATCTGGTGAGGATGCCTCCTGGGCGTCTCCCTAGGGAGGTGTTCCAGGCACGTCCAGCTGGGAGGAGGCCCCGGGGAAGACCCAGGACTAGATGGAGAGATTATATCTCCAACCTGGCCTGGGAACGCCTCGGGATCCCCCAGTCGAAGCTGGTTGATGTGGCTCGGGAAAGGGAAGTTTGGGGTCCCCTGCTGGAGCTGCTGCCCCCCGCGACCCGATACTGGAGAAGCGGATGAAGATGGATGGATGGATGGATGGATGGTTTGGCTGTTTGGTTTGAGGGAGGTTCTACACATGTAATTTTGAAGTGAATCAAAAAAAAGTCTAAAAAGTCCAGACTAAAAAAGGTAGGTGTGATGTTTTACATTTTGGTTAATGGTTTCCCATGTACACACTGCCTACATGGTATATCCTCAACAGCAGTAATCTAGAGCAGTATTATTTGTTTGGTATGCATAATGAAACTAAACTCCGAGTTTACAGACATGCTTGTGACCGTGTGAGAATGCAATTAGGCTGAGCTAAAGGCTAGCTTGAGCATGCTTTCATGATCACAAAGACAATATTAACATGCTGATGTTTAGCAGGAATAATGTTTCCCATATTCACCATCTGAATTGAATGTGTTCGCATGGGGGTCATCCCTATGTTCCCTCATTTCTATCAAATTTCCCATGCATCACAAGTAGGGTCTTATGTTCCCACAGCCCACATATCCTCATCCACACCCCGTTCATATTTTGAGTTTGGGATATGTGCGCTATTAATAATTGGGCAGTAAAACTGATCATCTTGGTTTATGGGTTAGGGTTTGAGCTGATGGAACATAGACACACTCCCACTGCATGCTAACATTTACCAATTATCCCACAACAAAGGCTGATGGGAGTGTTATGTTTTGAGGTGTTTTGGTCTTAAAACCCAAAAGTATAACTTTGACCTGATGATCACCAACGTTACTGTATTATAATTAATTCCAAGGGGTTTGCAGCATATTTCATCTGAAACCACTGGATAATTCTTGAGATATTTTACTGAAAATGTTGACCTTATGGTGACATGTGGAAAAAGGTTGAGTGACCATAGAAGTCATTAGGGTTCATCATCTGAGAAACATGAATGTCTGTTAAAGAGTCCATGTCAATCCATCAAATATTTGTTGAGATACATCTGCCTGTATCAAATTAATGCTGAGTAGCAAAGCCATTCATAAATTGCTTCCAAATAGAGCTACAGAAAAAAACGCGAATGCATGCTGAAATGATATAGATTTTTCTTAATTGCAATTTATGTTGCGAAAAACACTGGTGCAAAGTCAGTTTAACAGGTAAGTCACGAAGCAGTTGTTGATCTACAGCAGCGGGTTTTCGTGGGTTAGAGGAGGTGTGAATGAGGGTAATAGAAAAGCTTTTGTAATGGCTTCACATCTTGTCAGGAAATTGTGATCAGTTGTTTGGGAGTCTGTGTGGTCCTTCTCTTCTGCTCTCAGTCCCACCCGACCTACCACGCTGTAACACCCTGGAGGCAAAACCTTTCACTTGTTTACAGCCAACCAACCACAGTCAGCCTCGCTCCTGTTACTGTTTTTTTGACCCACCACACTGTGTGACAGCCATTTATCGAGATATTGATCTTAGAATTCCCTTTTGCGATTACTCTGCAAGAATTTCTGTTCAATTCCTCAAAAATGTGCATCGCCCATGTCAAGTGGTCATGGGATCTGGGAACAAATACAATTAGTTTTTAGAGCTCCATACAAGAAGGAGGGCCACCTCTGTTTCAGTCACAAATGTTCAAAACAAATACAGGCACAAATGTTCAAAACAAATACAGGCGACAGTTACATCACAAGTCTCTATACATAAAGGGCCTGAGGCACTGTTATAATTGATACAGTTGTCATAAAAAAATAAAAAAATCATGAACAGATCTAATATGTAAAACAAGCACTAATTCCTAACAGCAATATCTGCTTCAAGTTAATGAAAAGGACTTGTACGTTGGACATAAATCATGAAGTGCATTGTCTCAACCGTGGACGTAATTCTTTTGATGCTGGTCACACCTTCAGGAAAGATTTATGATCTGTTTGACAGAATTTGTGTTCCTTGTAGAACACCGGAGCACCTGAAAAACTGATGGACCCGGGAAAAACATGCAAAGTCGGCACAGAAAGGTGTCCAGAAGTAAGGTTATGTAAAAAAAAAAAAAAAGCATAAAAAGAAAAATCAAAAACATTAAATAATTAGAGGAACGTCTCTCTGTGTGAGCCGCCACTAACCACCGTGCCATCGGACACCGTGAAACTGGGACTGAAGGGTTGGCGTGAAGGCAGTGGTGGTTCTAGCCGGAGCCCCACGGCCACCACAAGTTCCTTCCAGTCCCTTGATGTCCTGCTTGTTGTCTCTTTTGTCAGAGCATGGTGTGTCGACTGGTTACTGACCAGAGGCTGTCAGGAAGGAAGAGACTAACCACAAACTACCCTGTCGTCAGTCACACATGCAGTAAAATCTGCCTGTGGTTCTGTGTGTGTGTGTGTGTCTCAGAGACCCATAGAGATACAGCAGTTTTCCTCTTTAGGTCTATATTTTTGACATATCACTTAGCGTATCTACACCTGTATGCAACTTCCTGACCTTGCCCTCAAATATTTGAGCAATTTTTTCCAGATTTTGAACTACATTCACAAAGTATATACAGCATAAAATGAAAAACTGTGGTCTTTACCTCATGTTAAATTTACTGCAGCACATGTAAACAGTTTATGGCAGAAACCAGATGCAGTCAACATACAGTATTGTAGACTATCAGCTTTTCAATTTGCAAAAGGAAATGGACACTGTAGTACTTGTATCTCCAAAAGCTATGTTGCCCAGAATACAAGACAAATAGATTTTGAAGTTTGGAATATTTTAATGCAGTTTTGATGTTTAAGAATGCAGTTCTGTGATCATTTGGCTTGAACCAATTTCCTTTGCACATAGGACAATGTCAGCACAAATAGTTGTTTTTTGACAATGTCAGCAGTCAGGAAACTAGGTTTAGCTTCATAGTCAGCATCTGTGTGTATCGGGAGGTGGTGTTGGGGGTTATAGAAAGAGGGGGAAGGAGAATGTGTAAGTTAAAGATAAAATGTGGTTAGATGGTAAAACAGGCTGACTAAAGATGTGGTCACCACTGAACTGATTGACCATCCTGTTTGAGTGCCGCCATCCATTCACCCACGCGGTATTGACGTAAGCAAGTGAGGGCCAAAGGTAATATTTAGGAACGCATGGGTACACGGCTAAACTCCAAACACACCTCGCTCTGAAACAAAAGTTGGGAAGAAACCAGGGAACTAAACATGTGGAGATGCTTTTTTTCTCTCTCTTTCTCTCCCAAGTAGTGATGTGAGACTATAAATATTAGACAGTGTACTGGGCCATCACAAGGACTTTACTGGACACGTTATGTAAGAATTAAACTAGTGATACCATCAACCGTCAGAAATTGTTTAAAAAAAAAAAAAAACTGGTTGGAAGACTTAATACATTTTTTTATTTAACAATGTTACATTCAAAAAGTAAAATTCATGGATTCTCCCTATCGCTAGTGTTTGCTTTCTGCTTGCCCCTCATCTTTCTGCTGAGCAACGGATACTCAGAAGCCTCCATGTACCACATAAAAGGTAAGAACTACTTCTGCTTTCCTGTAGATTTATTACTCAAAATCATGTGTTTGTACGCCCCAGCCCAGTCCCCAACTTGCTGGTTTATGGCCACAGAGCATAAATCAATGCTTGTGACCTTAGCCATTAAACCAACCCCACTGACCTTGTCATCTTTAACCAGACCTTGCAGATCAGTGTGTTCCTATTGATCCCGTTCTCAAGGTGACTGACATATACCCCATGAGGATAGCTCCTGCAAACCTGCAGAGATGGTAGAATAAATCTGCCTAACTTCTTGCAGTAGGTCTTTATGTAATTTGCCGTGAGGGCAGAAATGTGTAGAATCTGCAAAGTCTTAATGTAACCTTCCTGTAAACGATGTATGCTGTCAGCTATAGCAGGGTCACACCTGGAACTGGACAGGAAAGAATGGAAAGAAAAGTGGGCACATTGATATGTCATGCAGGGCTCATTTCTCTCCACAGGCACGTGTTCATATAAAGACATGCACTACAGAGCCGGAGAGTCTTTCCGGAGAGGCTGTGACAAGTGTTTCTGTCATGACTTTGGTTTCTACTGTTTTGCGTGAGTAGAGTTTTCCCTTCAGGTCATATTAAAAAGACAAAGTAAGTGTTGACAATCCACTTGCTTTTGCCTCATGGTCATATTTTCAGTGTGCGCAGAAAGGAAAAAAAAAAATCAGGTAAGTGATACACATCCCAGGCTGTGTACATTGGAAACAAACAGAAAGGAGTGCATGGGCCAAAAAACACTATTTTAGCCGAGAATTGATGGTAGGGAGGAGCAGCATGTAAATGTTCCAGTAGGCTGTTGGTAAAACCTGGGCGGGGCGGTGGGATTACAATTAGACAAAGCCATGCGGATAATGTCACTGTAAATAGTTTTCTCTTTCTTCTTACTTTACTCTTCTCTGTCCTTCCAGGCCAATGAAGCCAACCTCTTGGCCCAAGAAGTGCCAGCGTATCAGGACAGAGTGTGGTTACAGGGTCGTTTATAAAGAAAACCCACTGGTAGAGTGCCGGGCCTACAGCTGGATAGGCTGACATACTGGACTTTACTATTTACCTATATTTAAGTATATATAATCTTTGTTCTACATAGTAAACACTGTGTGTATGTATATATATATTTTGTTCTGGACACTTAAACCTTGATATTATTGTAATAAGTTTTAATGAGGACAAATCAAATCAGACTTTGATGCTTAAGGTCTTAATTGTAAACAGAGAATAAAAGATGGGTGACATCTCCATTTAAAGGTAAAGTTGCCATTATTTGTTTGTTTGTCTGTTGCATTTGTCAGTGTTAAATTCCATCATGTCTTCTGAGTGGTATTTTTGGTAGCCAAATTAGTACAATACAGTGTTACATTCCAAATAGTGGTCACAGGTTCTGTATGTTGTACAGATGTTGAAGCCTTGTTTGGCTAATATTGTTGGGCTGTATAAAGCACCAATTTAGTCTGATGATTGTTTTTATTTGTCTGACATGTACACCTAAAGGCTTTGCTTCAGAATAGAAAATACACAGCCAAAAATCAAAAAGCCGGGTCTCACAGAATTCCGTGACATGATCACAACACAACACCGCATTACGTGGTGGTGGCACGGAATGTGGGAAAATTGTGTGGCCACCACAGAAAACAATGCTAATGTAAAGTCGATGAGAAGATGACGTAGCATTGGGAGTGACTCTGGTAGCGAGTACTATGAAAGTCCGAACATCTACGTAAGGATGTTGGTTGTGTTGGTGGATGGGTCAAACACAGGACTTTCACCCGTGAGCCTGGGGATCGTGTCCTGGGTGTAATTTTTCCTAAAGTTGCTTTCTTCTTTTCTTAAACCCATCCGAATCGTTCTTCCCTCGTGTCACAGAACCGTAAGCCCGATGAAAAAAATGCCTCAACTTTAATAAAATGCCACTGCAATTAAAACAAAAAAGCCTTCTTCAAAAATGCCTCTCAACAAGAAGGAATCGTGTATAATAGGACCTATCTCCTCAGCGCTGTGTGAGCACTGGTATATTGTCCAGCTACATTGCTATTTTGGGATATGGAAAAAAAACACTGAGGCTTTTTTTGTATTTCTTTAATCCAATCACTACCTTACTGAGTGGCGCTAAACCCCAGATGCAGCAACTGTTGCCTTTAAAAAAATAGATGGCAGAGGTAGCGGAAGGGGAGGGATGTCGAGGGCGCTGGATGTTGGGCTTTATGTACATCTGTTAGTCCAAACTGAAAATAAACCAATAAATCAATGTCTGTGGGAATTAGATGTAGCGATTATTGCAAACTCTTGCACAAATAGCCCTGATGCATGTTACCTAGCACAAAGATGTTCTTCCATAGTCTCAAACCAGTTTTCAGAATGCTGAAAATCACTTTCGTTCAGAAAAACTGAAAACGGCAAAGAAGTCACCATTGGGCCTATTGACCTAGTTTCTGTCTGATAATCTCTGCTAAAATGAGGTACACATTAAATCAAGGAAGGATCAAAATGCCCTCAGTGTGCAATATCCCACCTCTCTTAACCCCTGAAGAAAGGGCGTCATCACACCCTGATTGGCCAAGAGCAGAAACACACCAAGCTGCTCTCTATTCTTATTTAGAAGCCAATGCCCACATGCTATGCAACAGGTGAACTGAATAACCCTGCAATCAAGTTGGGGGTATGGGATTTGTGACAACAGCTGAAACCAAATGAGTAAAGGTAAATGACAGCAAGTATAAAAAAAGGAGGAACAGCTACAGGTAACGCCAAACAATGACCTAAAAGTGGCTAAAAAAAGTTCTGCAAAGATATTTGGCACCATTTGTGTCCACTTACACATCCATTGTTAATGTGAGATTATTGATTTTTGCATCTTTAAATATTTGAATTCCCCCATGTTAATTTTAAATTTTCGCTCTTTGGAATCTATCTTGAAGGTCTAGAGAACTACTTTAAGTACATATTGAAAAAAATAAAAACTGAAATAAAACATGGGAAATGCATGAAAAATATTATATGAAGTGATACATATTGAAGAAAATGGCTATTACAATAAAAAAAAATGAGGTAAAGTGTCACTTGTCACTTTATGGTTATGAAGAAAAATGAAAACAATTGGTGCTGCCTACACTGTGTTATCTCCCTGCTAGAGTTAGCACCCAACAGGCTTAAACAGGGCAAGTTTTAATATATTTCCATATATTGTTTATCTATAAACTAAAATATACTTCCATGTGGCATAACCCACATCAATTGAATAACATAATTAGGGGGATGCAAATAGAAAGTCTAATCTGGAAAAAGATTTATGTCTACCTGAGAAAAAAGAATAATCCTTACAGGTGGGATTAAATGTATGCCAAATATATGTAAGAGTCAAGCTGCTCGCCCACGACTTCAAAGCATTTGTTGCTTGAGCCTGAGCCACAGTGACTTTTGCATTTGACGATCAACACAAACACCTACACAGTATTGAAGTCCGACAACAAAAGAGCAGTCCGTTAACTCTAACACTAACTCACCATAGAAACTACCATCCAAAATAATAGGTGCATACATTGACACAAGTGCCACTTTCCTAGAGCTAAGTTCTACTACAACTATCATAATTCTGCCTGTATTGTCGGACCAAGAGGACAAAACTTTAAGTGGGAGATTCCTTTTAACAACAATGGCCACTCCTCTTGTTTTTGAACTTGCTGAGGAGGATGCAATCGTATAATGGAATCTGTTGGCTAAGGAGGGAAGCCGGTCTGTGATCAGAGATCAAACATTGGGCAGTACAAGGGTGCAGTGAATATGGGCCCCTGATAACTGGATTGTAACATCCACTGCATTCATTTGGAAGTAACTACATTTCTCGTCTTACAAAAACAGGGAACAGAAACTGTAAAATGACGAGCACCTTTAAACAAGACAGGTACGTCATTCAGAAACAAAGACTCCATAATCATATCAGATAATAGTGCAATCAGATAAGAGTGCCATAAAAGTAGGACACATCAAGAGATTAATACAAACCAAGAGTCTATGTTCATCAGGCAGCTGCCGTAATCCAGACCATCCTCCATGTTTTTTTACGCGATGGTGTCCGCGGAGCTGACTGTCTCTGCGGCTGCAGGCTAAAGGAAGGCAGCCTGCGCCACATAATCTTCAGCCTCTTTAAAAACTACTTGGCAAGGTAAGGCTTTTGGGTTAGGGTTATGTTTTGTTGTAATAAAATTACAAATTAAAAATATTAAAGAAATATTGATATATTAAGTTATGTTTACATTTATATTGCAACATAATTAATACACTTAAAACTTAAAGTACACTTAACAGTACAGCGTGATCTTGACATTTTACAAGACACACCAGAAAAAAAAAACATGCATACTCATCTACTGGCAATGGGAAAGGAGTCCATCTGCCATTTCTTAGTAGGTTCACTTGTGTTTGATACTCGCATTTACACACACATTTGGGTAGAAATGGGGTATTATATATGACTCAAGGGTCTGACCGTGCGTAATGGGCTCCAGTGGAAAAGAGCATCATATCCTCAATCTGGTGTTGAATAAAGGACAACAGCCCATTCCACAGGAATTTACAAATCTGTGAAGGAAATACAAACAGTCTTCTACATAGCTCTTTTAGTATAAAAAACTCAAAATCTGAAGGATTGGGTTCAAGGTAGTGTGTTCAGAAACTGGCCGGATCAAGCTGCTGACAGCGTCTGGTTGTGAAGACTGCAGACTGGGACAAGGCCTCTACGGCCTTTTGGAGGCTATCAGGAGGTCAGCCATGGGTGGCGGAGGCACTGTGCAGCGGTGGCCCTCCTCTCTGGATGGTAATCCAACATGGGAAGAAGGAAGTCCGAGAAACCAGTGGCATCCTCCAACAGGAAGTGGTATTTCTCCACCAGAACTTCATAGAGTCTCCAGAACCTCAGTGGACCAATACGACGCAGGTCACCTGGATGACATCATGTAACCAGTATTACACAAAGATGCTTACAAGTAGCAATGATGAAATTATATACTATGATGTATAATTATATTGATGATCAATAAAAGTAAAATCATACTAGCACACAACATACCTAAAAAGGGAAGTTGCAGACTTACCTCTGCGACTGAAGTACTCGGCAGAGTATTTACCCGAGAAGGCAACAACTGGTGGAATTTTACCAAGCAGCTCCATGATCTGGGCTATATGGTCTAAGTTGGATTGAGAGCACACACACACACACACACAAAGATGTACAGTACACATTAGCATACACTGCATCAATAGGTACAATGCAGCCACAGTGTAATCTCATTTAATCCTGTGTCAGTGTTTGTTACGCCTCTGCACACTGTACTAACTGACCTTCCTCTAGGGAAATGGACTTGCCAGCTTTGGGTTCAAACAGGGAGTCTCCAGTGAGCAACTCAAAGGCCTGGGAGAATGCAAGAGAAAATTGCAGGGTGAAATGTGTGGCTAAATAAGCGTTTATAAAGAGAAAAAATCCCAACAATTGAATGGATTACAATGAAATTTGATGATCCAGTGACTTTCCATGGCAAATGATTCCCAGAGGATTAATCCAGTATAACATGTTGAAATTTGTTGTTACAACATCCTTACAACAAAAGAAAATGCAAGAGTGTCACACACATATCTTTATACTTTCATTCCCACAATACGGTAATTCCTGGAGATAAAGGTTGGCAAAAACCTTTACTCTGACCCCACACTCTGGCCAAATATTACATTTGCCTCACCACAAATGAAGGTTCTATTTGGAGGGTTCCTCAAGGCTCACTGTTAGGCCCGCTATTGTTTCTTTGATTATTGTATAATTTAGCCTATGTAAGGTCTCCAAAGTGAACATTCTTGTTATTTATTATTTTTTGTTATTAGTTATTATTTACATTTACATTTATTGAAGATGATACAAATTGAGTCTAATCTTCTAAAAAAAGTAATTTTTCCATTTAATTTTCATGCAAACTTTTGAAATGTTGCAATAAGACATTTTCTTTTCCATCAAATGGTTTTGGGCGAATGAACTCCACTACAGCGTAGTTTCGTTAAAGGTTGGCACCATGAGCAAGGTATGGCTGTAATCTCTCAGTAACCAGGTGGAGTACAAAAAGTAGAAGTTGCTAACCAGAAACAAGAAAAGTTGGTTTGACCATCCAACCCAAAATTTGGTGCAATAGGGCAAGTTTTAATAATTTGTTCATGTAACTAGTCTTGGCCACGAGAAAAAAGCTCCAAGAAAAATGTATTTAACCATGTGACCCAAATCATTTAACCTTTCTATTTAGTGTAAATGGCAATGTTTTAAACTGTTAGTAAATGTTGTGAAATTGAATAAGATAAGTTAAGGCCACAAAAATACATAGGGGTTAGTAAAACATCAGGGATTGGCTGAAAGAAGTCACAAACTACTATAATGAGGCACATGACATAAGGTCTGTAAACGTCAGTTCATTCTCAAAATGACTTATTTTTACTATTGACACAAATCCCAGTCTCACCACCTTGGTGCTTCTATACTTTGTCATCTTCCTTCCTTGTTTGCGCTCCAATATTCACTACATCCACTAGAGAGGTTGCCACCTAGCAAGAAATGTAATTGGTGGTGGTTTTGAAGTGCTTGCATTATCCACCCAAATGGTTGCTGTAAATTGCTTGCATAATTGACCCATACGGTCGTTTTCTGTGTGAGGATGGGCTCTCTTTACAGTACATAAACGAGTGTGTAGGCAAACACGTGTAAAATAAATCCAATTTCTTTTACAATTGATTGTAAACAAAACTACCTGTAAACAACCCAGTGTTTTACTTAAGTTAAAAAAATATTTTTTGAATGAGCATTAGAGCCTCATTCAGCCATAAGCGGAGCTGTAGACTTGTCTTGTTTAATTGTGGCATAAACTGATACAATTTATATCATAAAACATACACTAAAGCAAAGGCTATATATATATTTTTTGTCGACAGAAACACAGGTAAACCAAAGCAAAATGGTCTGTAATTACTTTTGATCTTTTATACCCCCATAGACCTACTCGTGGAAATCTTGTCAAGTAACTCTTGTAAACAAAGTCAAACTTTGTTTAAACTGTGAAAGTGAATTTTAAGAGAAATTTATATGAAAATGATTCACAAGCATCCAAATTTGAAAACGTGGAGTCTTGGGTTTGAATGTTTCACACAGTGCAATCATATATTTTTTGGTTTTACCCTTACCATGCAGGCGACACTCCAGATGTCAGCAGGCGGGCCATACTCAGATCCCAGTAAAACTTCCAGTGAGCGATACTGACGAGTTTGAATCTCCTCACAGAAATGTTTGTACTACAAGAAAGAAAAACAGACATAGGAGACAGAAACAATTCATATTAATCTTTTAGTGGATGTTTTACGGAGCCCCAGATGCTCAGCGGTGCTTAGAGATGTTTTAGAAGCCGTAAATTACGATGCTAAAGTTACTGATTATTTATATGGAGTCTGGTGGGTTTTGCGAACGCAATTTCGCGGACTTTTATGTTTTAAAAAGGATCTTAATCTTTAACAGAAAGGTCGACCTCCTTAGAAATCCTTTCCATACTAGCTAGCGCACTACTAGCTAGCAAGGTTAGTCTCATTATTTGTTGGATTTGCGAGCTCTCACAAATAAAACTTAACATCTTGCAAAACAAAGTCAAGATATTGCAAATGAAACTGGAGATATCACATATAAAACTAGAGATATTGCAGAACAAAGTGTTTTGTTATTTTTTCCATCCCCCCGATGCCCCCTCCATTGCTCCGTAAATTTAAACATAGTGTTAGTGCACAAAAATGTAACCCTAACCCTTTTAGTGAACCTCTTTGTGACACCAACTTCCTTTTAAAGAAATAAAAAATAAAAAAAAACATGTTCAAGGCATTAAATGCTTGTGTAAAAAGCCACTGACCACCCAGCAGGAGCTTCCCAGGTCAGCAATTTTCACTGCAATTTCCTTTAAACTGTGTGGGTTCAGCTCCTTCTCTAAAAGAAACAAGACATCCCATATTAAAATTCAAGAAAAAGTTATATTATAAAAGGACAGTTATATATTATTTAGGACACTTATATTGGACAATTAGTTTAGTCTATCAATGATAGTTTGGGAATAAGGCATTTGCTTGATTACATGTTAAACTAAGACCTTAAGCCTAAAGCTGTTATTATTATATTGTATTTCTTACATTTTTTTCAGTTAACATTAACAAGATGTGTGCACAGAGCAAAGACTGTGAATTTTAAGCCTGACATTAGCACACAGTTGGCTCCATGTATCTGCTTTGTACACACATAAAATAAACCCTCCATGGCTGCTCAGACAGCTCAGCTGTAAACTGTCCACTTTTGAGACTTCACTGTCAAACAATCTTCAGCATGTGTAGCAATAAAAAAAAACGGTGCCTGAGGAATCAGAGGGGCTGCTGTCCTCTGGTGGTACTTTGTGGGACTGCTCCTCCAGACACACCAGGATGTTCTCAGGCTTGATGTCTGTGTGGATGATTTTACACTGAGTGTGAAGGTAATCCAGGCCCTGCAAAACCTAAAGAAAACCCAAACATGATGTGACCTTCCAAACAAGCAGTACTATACTATTCTGACCTATGACTCCATCAGGGTAAAGTGGTGGCTCAAAGAGATGAGGACGACAGGGCCTAACACATTGTGACAAACCCCTGGATGTTTGTAGTATATATGGTGTCATTCAACTCTCAGCAAAAGAGCAAATAAGCCTATTTCTACAAAGTGCACCAAATCCACTAAAATGAAGATACGTCTTTGCCTAATCTTAATTGCTTGTGTCTTTGTCGTTCTTTACCTGAGTTAGTATTTGTTTGACCGATGGCCGCGTTAGTCCAGGATTTCCAAAACATTTGTGCCAGTCTCTCAGGTCAGGCCCCAACAGCTCCAGCACCAGGCACATGTCTAACCCCCAGGCATTAAGGTCAGTTTTACATGTCTGCAAGCTATTGGCTAGCTGTGTTCACTGTATGATGCAATGTAATGCTGTCAACATAATGCTACTTATCTGTTGTGACACCTCTGAAAGAGTTTGCAGAGACAAGTCACTTATGAGATTTATTCATTTTATCATAGGCTAGTCGATTTCGACTGTGTGGCCATTTGATAGATACATTTTAGTGGCTCTTTTAGACACACAAGCACACGGTGTCAGGTTTACAGTGTGTGTCCAAGAAATGACAGTCTGTGAAAAGGATACGAACCCCGTTGACCCCGGCCAGCTTGAACTCATCTAGCAGCTGAACGATCTTTTGACTGGAGGGATGCCGCCTCGTAGGACCACTAGCCTGATTAAAGAGAGGGGGAGCAGTGAGAGAAAAAAGCTAAAGAAGACTGACAAGAATTAGGACAGGGAGAAAAATAGAGAGGAAAAGCATTTAGTATTATTGTAAATAGCAAGTGTGTAATGGTTGAAGGCATTGTAGAGAGGAAGATAGAAAGGTGGAAGGGGAGATGGTTGAAAAGGCAAATTGACATATCAAGAGAAATAACATTTGACAGAAAGAGTAAGACATGTTAGATAGGAGAAACACAAACAGCGGGTCACTGACGCATCGCAGGAGAGCAAGTTCATCCTGTCCTGCCTGAGTGAAGCCAGCTCCGCTCTTCAGCACCTTCACAGCAACGCGCCGCCCTAGCCTGCCAACACAGACACCGAATCAGCTGCTCACATCCAGGACAGAATAGTCCACTCTTTGCCAAATCCATGAAAGCTGTGTTTAAGTGTCATACAAACATGTATTATCTTCAGAAAATATTCACCATGAGAAACAAAGTTCAACATGTCAAGTTGTGTTGGACTAACGGAACCCTTTGTAGTTATAAGAGGGGAAAATAAATGGGGGTGTGGTTATGCATACATAAACATATATTCTTTTTTGAAGGAGGTTAGTCAGATTTTCTTTTTAATATGTAATATGTGTCCATTTTGTTTTAATATCAATTCAGTCAGTGATTAGAATGCAGCCATTTAAAATCTGTCATTTCAATATTTCTTTATCCAAAACACAGAGTCACAGTGCAGACTCATTTGGTTAGTTACTGTACACTGTTACACACAGCCCAGTTTATTACCTGAGCTCGCTATTGGGTGTGAAGGTAATAATTTACAATTGTATTAACAATATATATATTACATTTTACACTGTTGTGTCAAACAATTACATTACATTAATCCCACCCTGATAATATTTGTACAGTCCCTAATCAAACCTACCTGAGGTCCAGACACAGCCAAACAGTGGAGAAACAGCCCCAGCCCAGCTTGGACACCACCTGGTATCTTCTGTTGAAGGTGTCACCTATCTGGACAGGGTGGTATCCACCTGAGGAAATCAAAACAAAAGAAATCTTAGACTAGACAAAGTCAAATCTTATTTAACTGTTTAGATCCCATGACTTAAATGTGAAACCTTTACACCATACAGTATATGTGTTTAGAAAGCCTAGAGTTAAAGGACTAAAATGTGGCACTAAAGCTATTTCTGGCGTTTCAACTTCCTCTAAGCTATAACATGTCTGCAGCGAGTAATACATTTAAATCTCCCAGCAGGACACTGGAACATTTGACTGCAAAGCCTTGGACATCATCAGAGATCATGAATGAATGATGAATCTCTACTTTTTGGGATTTAAATGGAACATGATACGAGGTGGTAACACGTTTTATTCCTGTGTCAGGTATGTGTGGTACGATACAACACCAAGTACAAGTAGAGACTTGCATAACTGGCAGAGAAGGAAAGATGATGTCAGGATGTCAAGTTGGCAAAAAGGTTTTGCAGGAAAAGGTGATATTTTGAAAAGAGACAAATAAGTGGGTTGAGTGTTTTAGAGATGTCAGCTAAATACATATTGTGCTTGCAATTCTTTATTCACCAATACATTGCCTAAACATACATCGCCTGTACATCATTGCCTATACATTGTAATGTCAAAAAAAAATTGGTCAGACTGAAATCTCTCTACAAAGGTTGAATGCATTGCATTGACATTTTGTGCTAACCCCGATGATGTCCAATGACTTCAAACCAATTAGAATCTAAAAGAATTGTTTCAGACATATGTGGACATAGCAGGCTTATCTTATTTGAAGCAACATACTGTAGCTACAAGTTGATCAAGTAAGACCGTACTGTAACAGCATACGGCTGAAGACTGTAGCTAAGTCAAGTTGTTTCCCACCTGAGCCTGCTGACGCCACAGTCTGCTTTGCTTATGAAATCATTCGGGCTACCTCGAACAGGCTGCTCTCGGGGGACGGAGAGGCCGAGGGAAAAAAAAGTATGGTGACACTGGAAGTGGTGATTGAGTACATCTGATGATGAGAGTGCGTTAGGAGACTCTGCTGTACCATAACAGTATTCTCTGGGGTCCTCAGAGTCCTGGCTGTCCTCTGGATCCAGCTGCTCATGGCATCCTAGGGCTTCAAAGTTATTAGACGACTTTGCTTCGCTCCTGCACAGACACACACACACACACACACACACACACACACACAGTCTCCTTTTTAAATGCCTGTACATCCTCTGCATAGAGTACGTGCATGTGTATGTCAGTGTGGAGTTGCCGGGTGCAGCCGGGAGAGTTTACCTACTTTTAGATTTTCCCATAGACCGAGCTGAGAGAAGACAAGCAGCATCACAAGTTGCACTATTTCTGACCCAACTTTAAATCATTTTGCAACCTGATAACTCTGCATCCCAGCTGCTTTAGATATCGACTGTGGAAACAGTTGGGTCACACCATGTCTGAGAATACTGAACACAGGCCCAGATTTGGGTGTGGCTGGAAGGACATGGGTTTGATGTGAGACATGGCACCCTTGTTCTTAGATTTACATAGTAGAAAGGTCAGGATTTCACTTTTTTTTTTTTTTAAGTTTGATGATTGCTAATTTCCTTTTTTCTTTCTTCAAAATGTGAAATACAAAGACTTGTAAGAACTTGACCCGTTGATATTGTGTCTGAAATTCTAAACTACCATTTAGGTCCTTCAGGTGATGTCCAAAAACAATTCCGGGATGTTTTTTTTTGGTGCCTAGCTAAAATGAACTGCTCCAAACTGCACTGCTGTCGTCATGAAAAGAAAAATAGTTTATGAGCCGAGCTGCATTTTGATGACATCAAGCAAGAATCCAAGGTTGTATTAAAAATAAAAAATAAAAATTCCACAATGAGCTGTTTCCACCAAAAGTCAAACACACGGACAGTGTTGTTTACATCCAATAACATTCCAGGTTTGAAACTCAAGGTGTCTGATGTTAAATTACCAAGTTGTTTCCAGTGTGTCAAGTGCAATGACCAGATTGTTCTACGCGGTCACAGGTAAAGAAGTCCCATACTTACGTGTGATTCTGCTGGCCGGCTACATCCACGGCGGAGCAGGGACTCCTCTGCATGGTGTGCATGGTTCAGCAGATGTAGCCTGCAGACACAGCACATCCGACCTGATTATCTTTGATTAGAAACTGGATATCTGGAGCCTTCAGAGGTCAGATACAGGAGCAATAGCAAGGAAAACCGCAGCACCTTTAATGTTGCACCACTTGAAAACAGTTGAGCAGTTGAGAGGTAAGGAGGTGGGGGGGGTCCGGTACTGTAGATCTCCCAGGAGGCTGGGAACGCCAGCAGCAGTAGTCAGCAGGGTCTAAACATGGAAACTCCCAACAACCTCCTCATTCACTGCCACTGCCAGGCCTTCACCTGCTTCACTGTGCCATTTATGTCTTCAGCTGATCTGACAGTTGGTGTCTCTCTGTTTCTCTGCATTCCTCGATTTCTCTTTGTCTGCTACTGTGGGAGAGCCATGACGGAGATCAGAGGCACTGCAAGATAAGGAGTGTGGCATGAGGCCAAAGGAAGCAGAGAGAGAGTGACAGCTGCTGATCCCCCCCCCCCCCTCACTGGGAGTTTGACCTTTGGGCCACCATGATCACAGATTGCTAAACCTGGCTTGAGAATGGGATCCCTGTCCTCCGACAAGATATAAAGTTTCACAATAAAGTCATTTAAACAAAAGGTCAACTGAGAAGATTCTTTATTTTTTTATTTTCTTTCAATTCCTTCCTGTCTTTTCTCATCTGTAATGTTAGCCATTAGACATGCTAAATAATTACATATAAACTGCACCCATAAAACCCAAATATTTGACATGCAATCTAACAAAAAAATTCAGTATAAAGTTTTTTTTTCAAGAAGTGGAAAAACACATTCTGCCTGAAAACACATGGTGACATTTTTCTAAATATACATGCACTAGTTTCAGCCGGTGTGTGTGTCTGTGCGTGTGTGCGTGTGGGACACACATCTTCAGAATACTTTCCACTTCCCAAAGCCTGCATCTCTGCTCTCTGTTGCCAACACCACACTGTTAACACTCCCTCTCTGACACGGCACAAGATTTCCTGGCTGATATGGTCAAGCCAAAGGGACTGAGACAGAGACATGATGGTGTTGAGGGGAGGGGGGGATGAGGTGACATGTGTGTTTGTGTATGTGTTGGGTGGGATGGGACTTAAATGTGAAAACACTTGGCCTTCACCTCTCAGATGTTGAGGGCCTCTCGACCTCACGGGGATAACTGTTCATAGTCAGATGACATGGTATCACAGGTCCTTATGTGGGACTCTCAACTCTTCTGACTGTTCAGCACACTGGCTGAAGTGGTGGACTTGCATTGTGGGCTTGTAACCAACATGGTTTTGTAAAAATTGAGACTTTTTTTTAATCCAGCCATAACTAGCATCTATTAACACACGTGCATGTCAAAATGTTGCAAAAAAGAATTTCAAATTAGGCACATTTAGATTAACTGGTTTACAGCAAATTATGCTATATCGACGATGTTTCGTCGATACATACCATCAGTGGAAAACACACCAGGATACACAAGGTATAACCAAAGTTCACACATTTCCATATACTATACATGTTCATGCACACACATATCCATATACTATACACGTTTGCATGCACACATACACACACTCTGCCTCTCCTTCAATTTGGCCTATGTGACCCCCACTCGTCCAGAGGGAAAAGTGGCCTGCATTCATTTGCTACATTGCTGCTGCTAATTGATAACTGATCCTACTTAAGCTCTTGAACACACACGTACACTGTATTGGGTGCCCACATATCACAGATTTGAGATTTCATCACCCTCCAGCCATACGAAAAAAGAAAACAAACCTTCAGTTGTCACTGGACATTCCCACGTTGGCTGTCACATGAATGTTAATCTGTTTTAGGAATAGTCTTCTGACACTGATATTTTTAACTGTTGCCTGCACACAAAAGGATTTTTAGTTATTTGGGATGAGCGCATGCATGGTTAAGTATCACCAGCTGTGAGTGACAGGTGCTCATACTTTATGAGCAGAGGATGCCCAAATATGGAGTTCCCATCAGTAGGTCAGCAAACAGGGATAGCCTGGAATTAGTCAGTACTTGCTAATGACAAAACTGACAGCATCTTTCTAAAATGCATTGTACCTCTGTCAAATGGTCTTGGGTTTCATATATAAAAACAAAGTGTCTTTCTAAAATGCATTATAGGCATACCTCTTTTTGATTGGCTCTTTTCATGGTTAACATTTTGACATTTCACAGAAGGAAATGCACAGGTGTAAAGTAAATCATAGCATTGGTCATGGCTGCAAATGGCCCCATGTCACTTTGAAAATACTGCAGTGAAGTACAGGAAGCTGTTTTGCTTTGTCCTACATACTTCTTTAGATTAGGGTGTGAGTGTGTGTGTGTGTGTGTGTGTGTGTGTGTGTGTGTGTGTGTGTGTGTCGGTAGGGGTCCTCCACCAGAAGAAATGTTCTTGATTTGAACCACATTTCCTGCATTTCTCCATATATTAATAGAGATACAATATATACAATATCCAGGAAATGATTTGAGTTGACCAAAATGATAGATTACACCAGAAAGAATAGTAGGCTACTAAACTATTTATAAGAGAAATTTGTCTTACCTTTTATAGTTAAAAAAAAAATAAAAATAGGGACCAATCAATGAAAAGTATGGGTGTGTGGAGGGGGGGGGGAATTGGCAAACTAACGGCAAAATAAATTGAGACATTCATTACCGTCGGGACCACTTTATTGCATCACATTAAGTTGTTGTTAGGTTCATCCTATCAATTAGTAAGAGAACGCTAAATTCAGGATTACTTAAGAGCAGTATGTATCTACAAGAACAAGGTAAAACATCCAAACTGAGCTCTGCATACACAAGTAAGCCACAAGCAACACCAATGTGCAAAGGTTTTTCTTGAATGTACAAAATAATCGCTTTCAACAATGAAAAAAGTCTGATTTCACTATTGCTTGTAAAATTGTTGCAACATCTTAAAAAGGAGAGATTCAACCTGTATCAGAATTTGGATTTTGACTTGGTGGATTCTGACTCGTACTCACGACTATAACATAACGTTCATATAACATTCAACAAACAAAAAGAAACACCATAATATAAAAAAGTTTGCAGAAAGTTTCTCGCCTTTTCTCTTTATAAAAAAAAAAAGGGGGCATCTGATTTAGTGGCGCATAACCGCTATTATTTCATATGTTGGAAAACAATATCCAACAACTTATGCAATAGAATAAATACAAAATAAATTAAATTGGGGAAAAAAAAATAGTAAAAGAGTATCCCATGTGGTATCCTGGAGCAACAGGGAACATTATTAATCATATTATCGGATTAAAGTCTTAAGAGAAAAGGGAAGAAATTCTAAAAGATAATAAAGTGCAGCTTAGCTCTGCCGTGACACAGTTCAGGCATCCGCTTTGACACCAAAAACTCGTTAATTAAAGCTCAGAATCAGGGCACAGCGTCTCTGTCGGTGTGAAAAGGTGTGTGTGAAGAACTGATAATTAGCAGCCATCCTGCTCCAACAACCCTCCAGTGGAGACGGTGGTTTACTCCATTTCCTTCAGCCTGAAAAATCCCATAATATCAAAGGCTATTAGTGAGAGTTACACACTTAATTTCAATTGCAAAATGGGAACTTGATAAAGTGGGGACGAGATAACAAATCACGTTCTGACAGCATGAAAACAATTGCAAATCCAAAAGCGGACTATAACGTACAGTATACTGCATACGATAGCAGAAATATCTTAGACAAATGGAAGGTCGAAACCTGACTTAAATAAAAGAAAACTTTGCCTTTTGCTAACAGGTTTCTCTACAGAGCTCTCCCCACGCTGGTGTCTGACTCATCCTAGCTTTCGGCCTCTTTTTTTACTCGCTCAGCCATGACGATGGTGTAAAAAACTCGCCGGCCGAAAGTTGCAAGGGTGTTTTTTTGCTCACAGGCGCGAGGGGGGGGCGAGACGACGACCAAACAACTTGAAAAAAGTCATATAACCATTCCAATGACTCCGAAACTGTTAAGTTAAGGTAAATTAAGCTAAAAGAAACTTCATAGTTCCACTTTAAAACCAACTAGGAAATTTGCGAAAATGATCACGCAAAAAAAAACTAGAAAACTACAAATTACATAAATGGTAAATGGGGAAGGGAAATAAATACTGGAGTGGCAGAAAAAAAAAATTTATTTGTGCATTATTATTAATTTATTTGTGCATTTAATCTTTTAATAAATAAAGTCAGGCTTGGTCTTTAATAGGTGATAAGATCACCTATTTTGAATAAATTACTACAGATTACAGTGCTGCTACGGGTTGTGTCTATATGTAATGATCTTACTTTCATGGTTTTCTTGCGGACGGAACGGTTAATGAGTTAGCTATAAGTACCTCTTCCAAATTGTCTGGGGTAATATATATAAAAACAATTGCTTACAAAAATGATGCCAACATTTGCGGAACATTCCCTAAGAAAAGGAACATTCAAAATAGCAGTTGGTCATCAGGAGAGGAACTCCGGTTGGAGGTCTTCCTCTACTACGTCCAACAAACGGAAATCAACACTCTTACAAAACACTGCTTTCAGCTTGAATAATAGGCAGCATCTATATACTGCAATGAAAGGACAAGTGGCGTTGCAAAGCTCAAACAATTAAAAAAATAAAGCCTATCCGGGGAAACACAGAATGACAAAATATCCAAAAACAGCTAATGAAATGTCATAGAGTAAGACTTGGTAGAATGATTGAGGGAAAATAAAAGCAGAATGAAAACATCCTTCAAATACGTTAAGCGGTTGTTCAGGCAGCACATCGCCGTTTTCTGTTAGTTCTTTCTGTAAGACTTTGACATAATGTAGTAGAAAACTCCACAAGTTTTCCTTTCTCCGCCTCGTCAACGGTTTCTCACCCAGCAAACCCACTGCATCCGTTCCTCAGCTGTCAACTTGCTGAAATGTTCAATGCAGTCTGTCAACAAAACGTTCAAGTCCACTGAGACACGTGCTGTAGACGCAGAGGAAAAACAGAAAGGGCTCTTTTCATATGATGTCTCTCTTTAGGTTGAAATCAACATGGGACACAATGTGCTTCATTTCACAATTCCTTGTTGTTTCCCTGCAGATAGTGTCACTTTCCTCCCAGTGTTAAGACCTGTGGTAATGTCAAGGGAGTGGTACTGTAGCCCCTGGATACGGAAAAGGAAAAACGGCCATTGTCAGTGATCCCTTTTAAGATAATTTCTTGATTCATTAAAAATCAGTTTTTCTAAAATGATGGAAATCCCAGTATGTGCCACAATGACTCTTGTCCTCCTTTGTCTTAAAAAAAAAGGAAAATACTTTTGTCTTCCAGGAGACAGAATCTTCTCCCATTATTGTCCTCTTTTCCAAGTTAAAAAAAAAAAAAAAACTCCCATCCTTTGGGTCATAGGTCTGTGACTTTGTTTTCTACAGCAGCAGCTATCTGTTGGAGCCTGTAACCAAGCTGCATCTTCTGGGCTGTGGAGTCCTCTTCCAGGGCGGTGATAATCTGACGGATAACGGGAAGAATGTGTGAAAGTCATAAGAAATATAGATTTGGAATATTGTGTAATTACCTAAAAGAGCTTATCCTTTTATGAGTGAACATTAGGGTTAAGGGAATTTGAGCTATATATACAGAATATATATGTGTATATACGTATATATTTATCAATTAGAATATTTGAAATTGACAACTTGCTAAACCCCTCCCCTGAGGCCATAAACCATAGATAATTAACTGCAATAGTTTGAGAGGTTTCAGGTTGCCCCGTTCACAGCGAGAACATCAACTGTTTAGGATTGCGCCACTATGTGGAAGCTGGTCCTGAATAATATCAATATGAATGAATCAAATGAATAATTGAAGGTAAAATTAGCATCTGCGTCCTGCTTTTCTTTGGATTTGGAGAGATTTTCGCTCCAGCAAGCCCAGCAAGTTTTATCGGGGAAATAGCTTTAGATTCACCGTACATTGGTTAGTCCTCACCTAAAAGCATTTTCTGTATCTCTGTTCACTGTTGAAAGTGAGCGTACCCCTGTTTAATGAGCATACCCCTGGCTTAACACCATATATATTTTTTTTTTAACATGTCTTCTTCTTGTTTCATTAACTTATGAGGATGCTTACTTGGAAAATGCGTGGTTGGGCGGGATTGTATTTTCAGCACTCAGAGATTTGATTATTTTTACAAGTAGTCAAGATGCATACGAACCACAGCACATATCAGTTGTTCATGTACTTTCCTTATACTCACTTGATCGTAGTATTTGTTGATGTACTTGTACAGCTCATGTAAAGCCACAAGGCAGTTGACCTCAGCAGCATAATTCTGTTTAGTGAGAGTAAAAACAAGAGAAGTGAAGAAACGGCAGGGGGGTGGAGGCCGACAGAAACTGCTTTGGTTGCCGTTCATATTTTATTTCAAACTCCACATCTAGCTTGTTAGGCACCCACCCAGATGGAAAACGTCCAGGGCATGAAATGATTTGTGTTCAGCCTCACGTAAAAAAAACAAAAACAATACTTTTGCAAAATGGGAGAACAAGAGCAGGTAACCTACACGAGAGAGTTCTGCTAGAGCTGAGTTCATCTCCTGGTCACTGGCGGAGATGGTCTGACGGATGTCTCCGTAGTACCTGGGGAGAGAAAGAGGAGGAAAAGGTTATGTATTGAAAAGAAAGTAAAAGAACGGCATGGAATAATTGGTGGACACAAGAATAAGATATACTCTTTCTATTCCTTTCTAATATTGTATTGCTTTGCAATAAGTACCCTACACGTCTTTTAAATTAAATGAAAGTCGATGCCTTAAGTGTCTTGAATTTCTTTGGGGTGGCATTTCTTTTAGGGGGTTGTGACTTGTGGTCCAGAGAGTGGTCACCCCACAAGTTTTGGTTCCTGGATGCTGTATGTATAGCCGTCCACATTTTAACATGTTAAAATACATTCATGGAATTTGACTACATTAAACTGTGTGTGTTTGTTTTAGCTTGACCTCATCCTGAGAGCAGACTGCATAAAGAACAGGTAACGTAGGCTATGTACAGACCAACTGATCTGAAACTGCCATAATGCAGACCACATAACAGTATTTATCCTACAGCAGAGGATGGGCTCATCAGCAGCCTAACTCAGGGGAGTCCGACAGACAAACATTCAGCTTTTTGGAATTTACAGTTTGTCCAATAAAACGTTCAGTCGTGTTAGATTTAGTCTTGCATTGCCAGACCTTCCTCATGAACATGAATACATTGGGATACTGTCTATGTGCTGTATTGAGGTTAATACTTTACATATAGATATACAGCTATTCTGGACATAATTTATTTAGCCTCAACGGCTCACTTTTGGAAAGAATTACTGAGGTGAAAAGCCATGTTATACTGACCGCCTGGTTGAACATAAGACACCCCTTAGCAGTAAATTAAAAGATTTCGGTTTAATTACATGTGGGGAAAAAAAGGAGGAATCTAGAGCATATCGCTGTGGACGGAAATATGGAAGGAAAAAGAGTTTTCTGCAGTGTTTATCTTTATTTAATTTAGTTAAGACTAATTAGCCTTATAAAACAGTATTTGTTACACAAAAAAATCATGTCAAGCTAAGCTTTAAAAACTCAGCAGTGGAATCTGCAGGGTTTAATGTGCAGCTGACAGTAGTAAGTGCAGCAGTCTGCCTGGTCTGGTAGACTAAGCCTCGCAGGCTTAGTCTACCCTCTGTCTGCCACTGACAGATTGTCCGAGGCCTCTGTCTCTCCTTCCTTCCTTCCCTCCCTCCCCCCCTCCGCTTTCCACCAGAATGTGTTTTATGCCGTGGGTCAGTGTGGCAACCGGCTGCCATATTCTTACCTCTCCACCATCTGTTTGTAACGCGGGATGTCTCTGGCGTACAGCAACTTGTTGATGGGAGAGTCCTGTGTAGACAAAGAGAAACGAGTCCTGATTATCACTTAAAACAGGTAAAATAGAGCTTTGTTGATGTAATGCTTCAGATGAGAACCACAACTTGAGGGCCCATTATTAGATGAGTTGTATTATTTTGTTTTTTCATCCATGTACAAAAATTATTGGATTCTTTCACTTGTGCCGATTTGTACTTGCGATTTTCATTTATTGCTATTCTAGAAGTGTTGCTATTCCATAGTAGCCTTTTGCTTATTGCAATTTTCTTTTCCTTCTTTGACAAAAAAAAATGAATAAGAAAACATTTCTAAAAACTAATTGTTTTTCAAAAAAAAAATTGCACATCACATGTCAGTCAGTCAGTCTGACATTTATTTTATTTGTTTAGAAGAACATAATATGGATTTTCTGCATTTTCTGTTTCGGTTTAGCTGGAAATAGATATGATGTATTCACCCATATGAACAGAAAATATTTAGGTGAATCAATGGTAAAAACTAAATAAAAATTTTGATTGTAGAAAAAAAAAAGAAATCAAATTAAAAGAATCGTAGCAAAAAGAAAACACAATTTTTTTGACCCCCCCCCCCCCACCCGATAAAGATGTGATGTGAATGCACTGTATACACTCATGTTATTGTATTACTGTATAGTACAGTGATATCATTTCCCCATATTGTGCTAGTATAGTGTTTTGGATGGGTTTATGTAAAGCAAAGCCACAGTGAGTAGAATAATACTCTTCTATAACACTGGCAGTGCCCTAAAGTGATAAGCTCACCCGTCCCAGTTTGTGGTCAGCGATGGTGCAGGAATCCATAAAGGTCTGGGCGATGACGGACAGCACAGCATCCACGTGGTCTGAGGTCTGCACGTCAAAGATGAACTGAGGGTTCTTTAGGATATTGATCCAGAAGCGCAGCGGTAAACTGTTTGGCAAGACAAGAAAGAAGATGGACATGTGAACAGTGATCCTCTGATATTAATGTATGTAAAGAAAACACTCGGAAGGACTAAACAACCGCTTTAAGGTGACTCTGGTGAGGTTTGTTTATGGTGTAAACGCAGAGCATATTAACTGCAACATTTTAGAATAGTAGATGTGTGATTTTGGCTGGATTTTTTGATAAAACACTGTCAAATCTATATGAGTCACGTATATTTTTATTTCTGTTCTTTTATTTGCATCCAGTACCACATACACTAACAAAATGAAAAACATCATGCATAATAATCATAACCATAATAATTGTTAACCTATTTGGTAACCACGGATACTGTATGCATGTCGGCGTGTACGTGGACTTTACCTGATCAATCAGAAACTGAAACAGCAATGGGGTGAGAGTGTCCTGCAATTCCAATGTTTCTTAAAGTGCCCATATCATGAACAAAAACACTTTTTTTCTGGAATTTAGTGTGTTATGTTGTATTTCTGGTGTTTCCTCACACATATAAACTTAAAAAACAAACAAAAAAACAACCATGCGGTTTTGAGTGAGATACAGGTTTCTGAATGTATCCTGCCTTCAGTCTTCCTCATCCAATTATGTAGCGAAGCTGCTGCCGGCCCGTTACCTGTTGGTTTTCCAGATGTGGATGGTTTCAGGGTCCATGATGTTGTGCTGCAGAGCCTGCTCATCCAACAAGTCAAAAAAGTATTTGACGGCCAGCGGTACAGGGCGACTGGTGCTGAGGATCGCCGTGAATAAATCATCCACAAACTTCTGCAGTGTGCCCTGAGATGGAGCGGATGAAGTGGAAGCGATAAATTAACCAGATCTATCCATCATTACTGTTGTTGACTTTGACAACATAGTTGAAGTCGTCATCATCTTTATTATTGTTATGGTGTAAGCATCGACCTGGATCAATAGATCGATTCAATGACCCACAATCCATTATTCCATCCATTATTTTAGATTCCCACTATATCTTTTGTTAAATAATATTGTGTTTATAATTTAAATGTCTGCAAGAGCTCAGTTAGAAAATTGACAAATCATGTTTTAGTAGCTTTTTTTTGTTGTTGCTACAAATGTAAGTTTGTTAAACAGGCGTTGATGACTTTGTCTCGTATTGATTGTAGGCCCCTGAATCAAATCGTATCGTCACAGACTTTAAGATATCAGCAAATATTACATCCTTATCCAAAGAATCAATATAATATTGTATTGTCGTGATAAAACTGGTGATTTACAGCCTAAACAACTAAACAGGTTGATCCCAGTTGTCTACTTTGCTGCCTGGAGGCAACACAAAGTTCAATACTGTTGCTCTGTAACAAACTACTTTTTTTGGATAATTTCATTATAAGAATGTGGATGCAAAACCTTTTCAAATATGAGCGCTAATGGTCCCTGTTTGATAGATACCGTCTAGTCTGCTTTACCTTCATGGAGAGCAGTCGTGTGAGGTAGATCTCGGGGATAGCCTTGGCCCTCTCGCCGCCCCTCTCCCTCAGACTACCTCTCCTGTGCTTGGGCAGCTCCGACTCCTCATTCGCTTTCACCAGATGCCAAAGCCTCACTCCTCCCTCCTCCCCATCATCCAGCATTGGGGTCTCTGGAAGGTGGGGACAACAGTCAAATGAGTACAAACGTATATACAAATATAACTGCACATGATGGTCCAGATAAATAACTGTATTCTCTAGTTTTTACTGTTTCTGTGATTTTTTTTTAACATGATTAGCACTTAGGCAAATTCCAATCAACTATGTTGACATGTCCCCTTTGTTGCTGACTCTCAGCTTCCCACTTAATACAATCCAGTGCAACAAATCACATGCATACAGAAGTCAGACAGCGACCCCCCCTGGTTATTTAAACTCTGTGCAGCTTCATAGTTGTTACATCTGGATACAGCTGCCCATGCACACATTAAAGACATCTCGATATCAATGTGTGTTTAGCAAAAGATGTTAAAAAAATGTCACGACTCAATGAAAACAAGCATAAACTGGGATCTTAAATTCTGATAATAATAAAGCCTGTTGTATTAAAATCCCACCCTAAAAAAGGAAAAATAAAAACTGAGTCCAATTAAAAGCTGTGTAAGCGCTAGTGGTCTGGGTAAAGAAGTCAGAATTGCATTAGGCAATATTGCATGATCTTTCTTTGAAAACTGGAGGTTGTATTATGTGAGGGTTCCCAGATGAATATAAAACTGGACTAAAGTCTAAAATATGCGGAAGCTATTGAACAAAATCTGAAAAGCTCTTTTGGCCATCTGAAATGAAGTTTAAGAATAAAAAAAGAATCAGATCAGATCATGAGGTAAAGATAACATCTGTGCACTATAAATCAAGCTTATTCCAAGCACTGATGAAGACCTATTATAGGTGAACGCCGCTGTCAAGCCACTTTGTCAACAAGACGTTCCGTTTCCTAAGTCTTTGTAACTGAATAACGTAGTTGTGTAAACCCCAACTGTGTGTACAATCCTCAAAAAAAGTGCACCAAAGAGACTCACTTTCTCCAGGCATGTAATCGTGGCTGTCATGGAGGTGATTTTTGTTGTTCCTGGGGACGAGGGCGACCGTTGCACCATCAGGAACCTGCAATCGCACAGCTGTCACACTTCCTGCCTAAAAAAATCCACATGCATTTTTTTGTGTGCAAGTATGCTAGTGTTGGTTTGACTTGCGCTTACCTTGTAGTGTTGCAGTGTATTAAGGCGCTTCCATAAACCTTGCACTACAGATGTCAGGTCCTCATCTGATAGGATTAGGTGACCCGCAACACCTGCACGCCACTCTGGAGGGAAAACATTTTTGATGTTACCCCATGCTAATATATTTTTTTGTTTTCAGGAATACTACAACAGATATATTGAACATCTCAATATAAATTTCTTTTTCTTTTTTTTATCAAAAGATTTAATCATTTTTGTTTGAATACTCTAATCCCACTTGGCCTGTGGATCAAATCAGGATTTGTGCAGAATAAATTTGGAGCTACAGTCAAAATGGAAACTAGCCCACCAGTTATAGTGAAGGAGTTCCCTATCTGACCCACATCATTACTCACTAGTCTAAAGAGAAGCATGGCTTTGTGAAAGAAACTGGATTTACCAAGATGTAATGAGTCAATGTGTGGCCTCTGGGAAAAGGAGGTTCCCTTCCAAGTTTGTTCCAGAAGTTTCTCTTTCACTTGGGTGATGGTGTCACAGTCCAGGACTTTGGCCGGTACCGTCTGATTGGTCCCACCTCCGCTGGCGGAGGCAGCTGGCATCACAACATTTAGGGTCTGGACAGATGAACGGGAGGGCTGATTATTGGCGGAAACATTGGAATGCTGCTAAACATTTTAGACTGCTAAGTTTTAGATTGTGGGGAAGTGTTAAAGTGTGTGCAGTTGTCCGTAGTGGTTTGAGTAAAACACACCACCATAATTTAGTCTTTCAAATTTGAATTTGGGAAGAAAAACTCAGAGGGCCAAATTTTAAGGATCAAACGGTGCGAGGCACCTGGTGCAGGTGCGTTTAGGGCATGTCTGAATCCATTTTTGCTAGTTTTACGGCAGAAAAAAAAGGTCTGTGCGCCAGTGGCATGGTCCAAATGGGTTGTACTTAGGGTCTCAATTAATAATAGGTGTGTTTTGGGCATAACAATCAATAAACCAATCAGAGTGTCAGGTCCCATTCCCTTAAAAAGCCAGGCACAGTTGTACCTTTTGTATTGTCATAAATCTGACATTGTACCACAACCCTGCCTGTGTTAATATGCTGTATATTGTATCTACTGTATGTGTGTTCTGACCAGCGTGTGGTACTCCACGTCCTCTCGCAGCAGCCTGTTGTCATTCAGTGTGTACTTGGCTTTTCCTGTCACCGCGTCCACAGGTCCCTTGTCCACCTGGTGCTTTATTGCTCTGAACAGCATGTAGAAGGACTCCCCTGCTGATTCCTGGCCAAGCATAAAAAAGGAAGTTCAGCAACATTCTAATACTGACAAATTTCATTAAGAGCCATTCATTCAGTCAGTGTCCTGACCGAGTGCTCCTCTTTGCTTCTGAGCAGCCAGGATTGGACACCCTGTCAGTGGAGGCAGAACTGAACTGCATTTGTTCCGGCTTCAATGTTGAATTATGTAACACGTGTTGAAAATGTAAAGTGTTTTTAACTCAACAGATTGGTCATTTGTATATTTTATTTTAATGATTCTCTTTGTTTATTTAGACAATGGACAGTCATTGTTTGTCCCAGAATTAGCTCAACATGAGTGGTTCTTAACCTGGGTGGTTGGAAGTGGTCAATAGCTAAATAAAGGAGTAAATAAGATAAAATATATAATTGTTATCTTACACAAAGTTGTAAATGCTTTTTGTGTGTATGTACTCAAAAGTTTGCTTTTTCTTCTTTCTTTCACCTAATCAAATAAAAAAGGATTAATCCTCAGTCACTGTTCTCTGGTCAGGTGTAAAATATGAGTGTACATACCCTCAGAAAGGTAAACAGACAGATGGACATCCAGTTTGTCAAAAGCTTCTCAACCACTGATTCCGTTCTGGAGAAGGAAAAGAAAGCAAACAATGGATGGATGAAGAAAGCACCTGTGCTAAAGATACCTTCATAAATTGACCGACAGACTTTACCCTCACCTCCTCAGCATCAGTTTGGGGTTCTTAGCCACATACTGGTCCACTAGGTCATTGAGCAGTGTCTTCAGGATGTCTGTGAAGTACTCCAGTTTTCCATGCAGGGCTACAGTCAGCAGAGAGGCCACATAGGCCCGGTCCCTTGGGGAGAATGTCCGCTGGACCTCCAGAGTGTGAATAAACTGGAGACACAACGGAGACAAGAAGATGTCAAAAAAAAGTGCCTCATCTATATGTAAGAGCAAGTTATTGGAAAATGCAGTGTACTTAAAAAAAAAAATCTGTATTATACTTTCTACACAAAAACATTTAATGCAACAGAATGAGTAAGAAAAAGGATGGGAAGATCTTTCCCAATTACAAACGGTTCCCCCGGCATATTGTGGTCGTGAATGGCTCTTCAGTGCACCTTAAAAACAAACCCTTCATTTAATAATCTGTTTAGTTAGGAACAAAACAAGCATAACCATGCTGGCGGACCTTGGTGAGAAAGAGTTTACTGTTGAGCAGATTTGACAGCTGAACCAGCCCTTGCTCCACGGTCTGCCTTCGACTCTCAGGGACATCCAGATCTCGTCTCAGGGGCGACTCCCGGTGGCCAGGGAAGAAAATGCGCTCGGCGTATGCCCGGTAATCCAGGAAGGGAATCCCTGAACCCACCAAATCACTGGACATGTCCATCATCTCTGTCATCAGGTCTGAAAGAGGGTGAAAGGAAAGGAGGCTTCAGTTTGTGTACAGCATCTTCCACATGTTGGGACATTATTGACTGGATGTTAGGCCTGCACGAGTTGGGGAAAAATATGAATTGCAATTTTTTTAAATTTAGGATTGATTTTACGATTCTCTGCCACAATTTTTTTGACTATGACAAAACAAAACAAATTGGCAGTACCAAACACAAGCCTGTAAACACAGAGGTTTCGATGAAGAGAAGGGATGGGAGATGCGCTTTAAAACCTATTTTATACAGTCTACATAAAACTCACAGAAGAAAGTTGTAGCGTTTGTGATGCAGTCGGCTCGAAAAATTAAATGAGAATCAAAGTAAGAACAATTACTTAAGTTATTTTAAAATTAAATCGTGAAAAGTGTAAATCGAGATTGCGACTTGACAATGATTAATCATGCAGGCCAAGAGGATGTTATTGTTCTAAAAGTTGGACGCCTTGGCCTGCACCTGTGAACTCCTTCTTGCAGCGGTCTCTCACGCTGGTCTCCAGGTTTTCCAGCTGGATCTGCACCTTCTTGTAGTCCCTCATGGCCTGTTTGCTCTTCCTCCTGGCAAAACGAAAGCCATGCAGAGAACAGTTAAGCAGAGAAATATAGCAGCACTTTGTTAGGAAGAATAAGACACATATAGAAAAAAATAGCATTGATGACTGACTGTACATTGCAGCTTGTTGAGGACTGTACTGAAGGTCAGTTAAATTAAAGTGTTCACCTGTATATGAGGACTATGATGAGCACAATGAGAGCCACTATGGAGGCTCCCACCCCGACCCCCACCTGGGCCTCCAGAGGAAATGTAGACTGGGCCTGTCTGTCGTACTGCACTCTGCCCAGAGAGAAGTTAAGATTCCCCATTCTCACCTGGAAAGCACAGTTACAGATATTTTTTGAAACAATAATAGGAGAAAAAGTCAAAGTAACGGTTAAGAAAGGCTGCGATAGGGAGAAAATTAGATATCACGATATTCTTGACCAAATACCTCATTATCAATATTGCAGCAATATACTATGGTTGACAATTGGTGCTTTAACAAAATATCTTCACACTTAGATAAATAATCATCAGTAATGTGGACATGATGTCTAAGATCTAAGTGGGTAAAGGCAAATAATAGAACAGCTACAACAGCCTGGTAAGTTCAGAAAAGAACATCACTTTACTGTAAGGCAGCCTTTAAAACCAGGAAAAGACACCACTCATGTCATATCACAATATTACGATTTCAAAATCCAAGACGATATCTAGTCTCGTATCAGGATATCAATATAATATCCATATATTGCCCAGCCGTGCGATTAAGCTTGCGATCACGCACTGTTGTTCCCCTAACTGATTTGTTCCAAAATCCTTAAGCAGGACTTACACTCGTGCGGAGACCTGAAGCTTAAACTTGTGCATTGGTGTGTGCGCCAATATCTTTAAGAGAATAGTATACCCTCCCCCCGGGATCTTTCCACTGTGCTTTCTGACCATGGTTGGGAATCTGTAGCAGGAAAAGTTAACACTCTCCTTGATTTCATGTAGTAAAATTTTTTGAGAGGTGCACGTTGGAGGGTGACACAGGTATCAATTGTTGCTCCCATCCCATCCCGTCCGGAGCCCACTAAAATACTCCTGGCATGTCCCGATCACGTGACTGCCCCCCCAAAAAACTCCTGTCCTGTGAGATCTCGAGAGAAAGACTACTGAATCCCATACCACTCCTGTTTATGTTGTCTAAGTAAGTTATCAGACCCAATTGGTAGTACGTTAACTTCTATCCATTGTCTCCTCTTTTGCTGATTTTTTTTTTAAAGTATCCTGCATTACTGTACTTGTTTGTGCACCTTTTTCCACGTCTTATTCCATGCACATTATAAATGGACAGGACTCATCCGACTACTACCTAACAAGTATTAAGCTACACGCTTTTAAACAGTCGGACAAACCAAACCAAAGATAGCGTTCTATTACTGTATTTTGCAGCTGAGTTAACCACACACATAGGCCTATTGTAACCTTTACTTCCCCTTGTCTCAATGACTAAATAATAACACTGTGTATTTTTTTTTTTAAACAAATGCCTCGCAAATTTTCCAACTCCTTCCCGCAAACGCCGGCTCCCGTTGATTTCAATGCTCTACCCGTCCATATCACATGACCAACAATGAGACTGAGTCCAGTCCTGAAAAAATGTCACCCTCTAGTGCACGTCAGGCTACGGCGTGGGGTCCTGCCTAGGGGTGATATCTCCACGTACCTACGTACTTACCCACAGCGTCGATTTAACGCAGAAACATGAATTGCCTTTTATTCCTGTTCCTATTTAATAACCTTACCAGAGTCCCAGGCTGCACATTTCACATGACATTTGCTTACTGTGAACTCAGGCAGACTGTCCATGCCGTCCTGTTTCTTGCTGGCTGTGACTGAGGGCTGCTGAGCTGGGGGTTCACAGTACAAGTGGTTGTGGGTCAGGGTCTTCACCGAGCACACCCCCGCCCCGATCCGAGCCTCCACCTCATGCTTGTAGATGGCTAGATCCAGGTTCTCTCCCTACAGGGGAAAGACACAGCATGACATACAGCATGACCTGCTGAGCCTGTGTTATGTGTTAAGCCTGTAACAATTCTTACATCCATAAATTAGAGCCCGGCCGATAAAGGATTTTTAAGACCGATATGTATTTAAAAAAAATGTATGCAGATACGTAACAAAACATAAACATATTCCTAACATTACTGAAAAACAAACTCCTTTAAAGTCCTTTAAACCAAAACACAAAAAAAAGATAAGAGTGTTGCCAACAAGGACGTTGTACAGCGCCCTCTGGTGGACAAACTATGCAACGCCCACATCATCAAAATCATAATCATCTGTTTTTATTTATTTTTTAAATATTAATTTTAGTGAATATTGTTTAATTTATTTGAAAAATATTTTTTAAATAAATGTTTTTTTCTTTTTTTGCCTAATATTGGCTTGCCGATATATCTAACATGAATTAATATTTTTTTTATTTGACAATTATATTGTTAATCACAACTATTTTTGAGGCAATTAATTGTACAGCACCATTTTTTAATCGTTACAGCTCTAGTTGGAGTTATATTCACTGTCTATGGAGGAAATCTCAGTGTTGATAATTGTAACGCTGGAGACTGGCTCATACACCGGGGGCTATTTCTTAAACACACTTTGGAGTAGAAAGAAGTAAGTTGTCGGCACCCACCTCGACAGAGATGATGCTGCCCGGTTTGTGGTGGTATGGTTTGCTGGGATCGTTCTGGTTCAGCAGGTAGAGATGCGGATTGGGTTCATAGCTGAAGGCTTCATTTCCCACAGTGCTGAAGTCAAAATGGAGGCTGTCCAACAGGAAATGAACTCTGACCCTGGCCCTCCTGGCCTCTGGACCCACTGCCGGAGTCGGACACAAGATGAGGAAGGAGCTGTTCACTGTGCAGAGCGACTCGTACTAGAGGGGAGCACAGGAACAATTAGGTTACGTGTATTAGGGGCATAAACGAAATATTAGTTTGTAAAAGAAAAGATCACCAGCACCATTCTTCATGATGAAATGTATTTATTAAAAAAAATAGGCTGTCAATTTATTGAAATTTTAGTTGTGATTCAATTGCATGATTGTCCATAGTTAATAGCGATCAAACCAAAGATATCCAGTAGTATGTATAAAAAAAACAAGACAAGAACTGCCATAGTCAAAATCACTGCATAAGTACATTCATAAATTTAACTGTTCAAAATGTACCTTAAAGGGATATTTGTCAAGTATTTATTACTCTTATCAAGATGGTATAACGCGGACCTGCCGATGCACATCCCCCCCCCCCGTCAGACCAGGTCAGAAAATTCCAGTCTACAGCAGACACGGGCCGGTTACCGGTTTCAAGATATACCGCGGTTTGAAAAAGTCACGGTTTCAAAACCACTAACATTTTCCGTCATACTGTTCCTAAGGTATGAGCTGTTTCTTATGAGTAGTCGAGGTGAGGAACTGCAGTCTAGTATTCCGGATCCCTGCCAGTGTGCAGTGTGTTAAAAATAAAATGCATTGTGTTCAATGGAGAAAAAAAGACAATTTTTTTACCCGGACATTTAAAAAATAATACATTTTAAAACTGTAATTGCAAACTATGATATTTTTCCTGAAGTTTTTCGTACCGTCAGAATCGTATACCGGCCCATGCATAGTCTACAGCCCTCTAGTCCATCTACTAGTCTCCAAGTCAGTAGAACAGAAACTGTGTTACTGTGTTACTTAAAAGTTTTTGGATTTTCAAACAAATCTGCATTACCGCTTTAACTTTGACAGCCCTGGCTTATCCACATAGTTAGAAGACGAGTACTCCCTACTCCAATTTCCTACCTGTTTGACATGACAGAGTGTGCTCTCGGGGCAGTCCGCCTCGGGGACAATCCTCCTCCATCTCTTCAGTAGATGCGGGCTATCCAGCCCTCTGTTCCGGCTTTGTTCATTCTTCCCTTTGAAGCTCCTTCTTCTCCTCGGAGGGAGAGTATCCGGAGGACTTAGGGTGACCCTCATTTTCGGCTCTTGGACCACATCCAGGTTCTGACCAGAAACTCGGATGATTCGGCCTCCGCTGCAGGGGATAGTGGAAGAAAAGAATGGTGGATTCATTATATTCCATGTGACAATTAAAAAACAGAGATAGGATATTCAGTAAGCCTGTCACACGTGGCCGCCGGGACCTCAAAACTTTGCTTCACCACAACCTTTAAATTTAGTATTTACTAAAAATTACAGAAAGCGCTCAAAGAAATTATTTTACGCTGCTGAACTGGTTGACAAGGATTCTTATTATAAGTTATAACACGTTTCCTTTAATTTTAACAAAGGAGGAAAGGAAAACTCAGCATTTAGCTGTAAGACAGGATCATCGCTTACAAATGTTTCTAGATATGAATCAGCATCCTGAGCTACTACACTAAGCTTTCAGCCTCTGAAACGCCTGAGCAAAAGCAAGTTTCACAAGGCTTTCTGGCTAGTCACTAATCTAGACTGCCTAATATCTCTGTTCAAACAGTAAAACTTAAACCTCACCTTTCAAGACCATCTAGACCATAAGCTTAAAATAGAGCTGGGATTGTCTTAAGGGAGCAGTGCCAACACAGCAACAACCAGTGTAACATGCATACATGTTATACTATGGATCGGAAATATGTGAATGCCCTAAAGATTTCTCTTTTGAGACTGATAACCACCTGAGAAAGCTTTTCGACGGAGCAGCCATTGAGATGTTTGGGTTAGGGGTGTAATGATACACCAAGCCCTGTTGGTGTCGCTCTGTGCCACCAAACCGCACGACGATGCCATGTTCTCCTGTTCTGTTGCTGCCTCTGGTCAGACAGCTGATCTGATCCTCCTGGATGCCCAGCCTGAACAGAGGTAGAATTTTTTTTTACATTTTTAACCACTAGTCTAGTCATTTTATACTAAACACAAATCACTCTGCTACACAAAGAGAACGTTTGTTTTTATAACTCTTAAACGTAAACTCATACTCTTTATGCATGGTCAATGAAAGACACTTACACAATACAAGGCACTCCTCCGATTAGGATGCTGACTTCACTCGGGTGTCCAGTCCTCAGTCTCCGGCCTCTGATGGTGAGGGAGGAACCCCCGGCCTTGGGCCCTCTTTGTGGGAGGATGCTGCTTAGTGCAGGATCCTGATGATGGAGAGATGAGTAGAAGAAAGATTTTAAAAAATTAGATGCAATTATGCACAAGAGAAAGAGAGAGAGAAAGAGAGAGGAAAAAGTGTAATCAATAATCCGATTCTGAGCGGTTGATTTATTGAGAAGATAAAAAAGAAACACCGCAGCATTCTGGGAAACACTAGCATGTTGCCTTGGAGCAGATATAAAACAATCCATTTGCGTGTTACTTGGGCCAATTAATTAAGGCTGTTGTCAAACCTACAGTCCTTTGACCTTAATGCAATTAAGGAGACGTGCTGTTACTTTATTGCAGTGCAGTGGTGCACTGACATTTCACACGGCACAATTTCAAGTGAAGTCTAATTAGCAAAAAGCCATGTGGGAGCTGTCTTCCATTAATTACTCAGAGATCTTTTGTCAGAAAGCACTTTCTTTTTCTTGGATAAACAAACACATAATAAACAGCGACATTTGGGGACAATCATTCTAGATGCTTCCTAAAGTTGCAGGTGCATCACATTCTCCAAACGAGGCATTTCAGGATTGGTTTAGAAAAACTCCCAAGGGACTCCCTTCTCATCGAGGTCTTGGTGTGTGCAGTATGTTTTGGTCCTCACCCAAGAGTGATTACTGTGTTCTCATACTGTATATGCTAAACCAAACTCAGAAAGGAAACGTGCAAGGACTCAAAGTAACTGCGGCTTGTGAACTGGGTGTGAAAATCTTCCAGAGATGTCTTTGTTTTTTAAATGCTTGTTTACTTGCTTCAACGAAATGATACAACCCTGGAAGACCGAGGCAGGCTCCCTAAAAGGATGGAACGTGAGTTTCTGTAGCTATTCAGTGGGTCTAAATGAACTTAAATAGGCAAGCCTTTGTTGCAGAGGGAGCTGCGTGAAGTCTGATAATAGTCCTCAAGGGAGGTCACTTGAGTCGGCGTTTGGTTGGGTCTGAAGACTACAAGTTAGAAATCAAAAACAAGAAAATTGTACTGTCAAACAGTCAAACAACTGTAGGACATATTCGTGCTGGGAGGATAAGCTGTGCTCTAATGGAGACAAGCTGCTGCAGTTACACACAATTTGCAATCACAAATTCACAAAGTTACCCGATTTCTCTAAGTAACCAGTTTTTTTCTGTGCGTGTAATATACTGAGTACTAAGGCATTTACCTGGAAGCTGAAGATCTGAGCAGATAGTCCGAGTCCTCCTCCCCTCACTTTGACTGAGGCCTGGCCGCTCTTCTCTCCTCCACTGCTTGTAGTCTCACACACTATCCTACAAGATGAAGACATACAATTGCAAGACATGTAAAACAAAAAAATGCAAAAGCAGTTTGTGTTCAAGTGCGTACCAACAACTTGCCTTGAGGAGACTTCATATCTGCTGTGGATGACACTGCAGGGGACCCCAGCTACTGTGACTGAGTTCTGAATGTCTTCAGCTCTCTGGCCAAGGTTAGAGCCTGAAATAGTCACGACTGTGCCGCCCTCAATGGGACCGGATACCGGGTCCAACTGAAACAAAGGAGGACCAAACGTAAGAAATGTAAACCCTGTCTTATTCTGACATATTGGTTCTGATATACCATGACAGTGATACAGTAAACTCATGGTTCAGTACCATGTATGAAACTGGGATTTTGGTTTTATAAACAGTTTGACTGAATACAAACGGGAGTTTAAAAATTAACTTCTTTGCCACTAACCCATATTTTCAAACCCTCAATTCAAAACATCCAGAAGGGACATAAACAAGACTGTAAAAATAGTCCAGCAGTCAAATCGAGATGATTGCTCAGATCATATTGTATTTGAACGTGTCCTGCTTTTCTCAGACAGTGAATGTTTAACACAAAAGGCCTTACACATACACTTTCATTTTCTCTTCACTTTTCACAATAAACAATTAACAACTTTAAAATTAATGAAATTGAAAAATAAAAATTGAATTGACATTGAACTTTAAGGGATACTTTGTTGATATGAATCCATCTCTGTGTCATCTTTGTGTGGACAGTGTGTTTAGATGAATGGTGTTTGGCCTCCCTCCATGGCGACAATGAGAGCTTGGGGCAGCCGAGGTCGCTCGAGTTCCGCCAGAGACGCAAACCTCTGCGCCGTGCTTCGGGTCTCGGCAGACCTCAACTGCTCTGCCCAGCTGGGAGCTCCATACGCTACGGTCATGGAGGGAACTCAAACACCGGCCATCTGCACACACCGCCATGACACAGAGCTGGATTTAAATAAGCAAGATAAGTTTTTAATTTTTCTACCCCTTTTTCTCATTTTTCCTAATTTCTCTCTCAAAGCAAAGAAAACCTAAGTAATCTAAGAGTTCCTTTTGTTCAAACGAAGAGTAAAGGATTCTTACGAAATGAATGACGGGTGCAGGACAGGTGAGTTTGATCTCCTCTGTGCAGGAGTCCTGGTACACACAGTGAGATTTAGCAGCACCCCCACCACACCAAACACAGCCGTACTTTGGGTCGGCGGTACGACACCGGCTGCAGTCTGACCGCCCCACTGAACAGTTGAACATAGTAACTGAAACAAGGGGGAGAAAGTTACATTATTACACTGTATGTCAAACAGCTAGACAGTATGGGCCCGCTAGTGTATGTATTCCTCACATCTCTCACGCACAAATACTATAACATGGTCTCACATAGAAGATACAACTAGCAAAAACACACACCATACAGATCCTCAGCGCTGTCGATCAGGAAGTTGTTTTTTCTCCTCACGTTGATCATGGCTGGGTATTCCTCCATCAAGGCAGAATAGGCATACTGAAACAAGAACAACAATTAACAGCCTAACCAGCAGAAGCACTTACTTGTGATATGGTATGAGTTGATGGTATGGACATCCATGTGCAAAGCAGCTACGGTATGTGTCAAAATGATCTTGTTACGAGAGCTAATGAAACAGACCATGGATAAACCGATGTACTGTACATGATCAAGAAACAGCAGTTTATTGATTTTTGTCAACCCAGCATGCCATGGGTTTATTGTTGTTGGTTATAGCCTTTCTTGCTGTTGATTTACAGTCATTATGAATGCTACCACCAATCAATTCAGAAACATTTCAATCAGATTGGGATGGAAATTGTGGGGTTGGCTTATGTTCCCAGCAGTGTTGGTGGAGTCAAACCGCCACCAGTACTGAAGACGCAGAATAGCTGAAGTTTTCCTTCAGTCTTTCGATCAATAACAAAGGATCTTTTTTTTTTACCATACCCTAATGTGATTGTTGATTATTTGGTTGGTAATATTTAGTTTAGTTGTGGAGAAATACTTCCAAAGAATTGAAACAAAGTTTTCAGGGGCTTCAGAAAAAAGCTAATTCACTGGCAATGCGCAGGTCGGGTAGGTAAGCTTACTAGAAAATATCACGGGATTCGGCGGGCGGGTCAAAAGTTGACAAAGCAGCGTTCCGAGTAAGTTATTGATAACAAACAAAACCCCTGTGTGTAAGAGTCTACCTTCCACCTAACTGTTTCTCATTATTTCCAGACTTGAAGAGTATAGAACATAACAACACACTGACATAAAACACTATCTTGAGGTGATTTCTGACCTGGTGGGGTTGGCAGGAGATGAAGAAGACTGATGGTTGAGTGGTATCCGGCTCAACAGAGGCATCCACCACCACTGACTGGTTCTCAATGTCCAAAATACACTCGTAGTCTAAATTCCCATCCTAAATGTACACAAACACATACATGCAGGTACACAGACACACATCAGTAGGCGCACAGTACATGCTGCAAAGAGATTTTTGTTTAACTTTCACCGTACCACAGTGTTTGTATTTGTATAATTTCGAATTCAGGGTGGAAAAACAACTACACGTTTTTGCATAATAATGCACTTTTTGTTAAGCCAGTGAAAATCTATCCTACACCACAGAATGCTTTAAAACCCATGTGGTTTAGAGCTTTTAATATGAGCGTGTATGTCTTTATGAACTGAAATACAACTTTTCTTTAAAGAGTATGTTTGGAAAGCTGCTCTTGTACACACTGCTGTTAAAGAGGCTTACTCATTGATGATGAGTCAAGTGAACAAGTCAAAAGATCCCTGAGCCATTTAGCTGAAGATATGTGTTCATTTTCAGAGATCATAATAACCGGCTTTAATGCAGTCTTGCCCGACTTAGTCAAACGGTTGACCCTAGGGAGGGATACATTACCTGAAACAGGTTAAGGTGTTGCCCCACCAGAGTGACCTTCCTCTCCACATTGACGGGAAGAAGAGAAGAATCCTGAACTTTCTCCACACACGGACATTCCTGGCAACACATTATTAACTCTTACAACAAGAAATAGCAATACATAAAAGGAAAAGAAAATGCAGTTATAACCCTAGATCTAGATCCTACTCAAAAGGATCTCTTTGAACAAGTGTTCATTATATATGCACAGACTCTTAGCCTTCCACTAGATGTTTAAATAAATAGCATTAGGGTTAGATGCTACAATTAAGCCTGGCTCATGTGCCAGTTCATACTAAAGACGTTCAGCTTAGGGCTTTGTGCAGGTCACACTCTCACTAAATGCATCTTTGATTTAGACACTATTAAAGGAAAAGCTAATTTTGTATAATAATAAAAAAAACGAACATGTAAGTAGCTATCAAGCGTTTTTTCTAGCCTAGCAGAAAGTCAGAAATGGAAGACTGTGAAAACAAAGGAACTGTAAACTGAACATGGAACTTGAAAAAGAGGCAAAAACTAGGTGACCACAAACACAAAAACACACCACAGCAACGAAACATTAGACAAGTAAAACATAAGGAGGGAGTTGACTTGAAAATGTCATGATCACGCATATCACCTTTCCTTAACTTGAAGAAGAAAACTGCAGCTATCATTGGGTGAGATGAACAGAAAAAGGTATGGAGTGGGTAGACTAGTCATTGAGACCTTAAAGTAAGTGCCTTGAATTTCTTAGTTCCATCCTTGCATCTGAGATTTCATTATCTTTGTGTCAGTCATTTGCCATGTCTTTGTTGAAAGGAGAGCTAATAAAGATAACAGCAGTGTTGTAAAGTTTTGTTTTGGGTATTTGTCATTGTTTGCAATGTTGTAGAATGAAGAACAAATAGTTTTAATGCAGAGTAAAGCTTAAATGTTGGTAGGTTAATTACTAAGTTCTTTTAAAGTCCCCATATCATGCTCATTTTCAGGTTCATACTTGTACTGTGTTTCTACTAGAACATGTTCACATGCTTTAATGTGAGCATTCTTTTGGCCTTTATTGACAGGACAGCTGAAGAAATGAAAGGGGAGAGAGAGGGGGAATTACATGCAGCAAAGGGCCGCAGTTCGCAGTCCAACCTGGGCCAGCTGCATCAAGGAGTAAACCTCTATATATGGACAAACACTCTACTAACTGAGCAATCTGGGCGCCCAAACCTTTACTTTTCTCATACCGCTGTCTGAATGTACCTGTATTCTCCCTCCGTCAGAAACGCTCTGTATAAGCGCCTGTCTCTTAAAGCCCACCTCCAAAAAAAAGCCTTGTCTGCACTGGTCAGTGATTATCTGTCTTCTATATCTGCGCTGTCAGCGTTTCTGTACCGTCATTATAGCCTGTGGAAAGACTGTAATGGCACTAAGCCGAAACCGTACCTATATATAGTATAGTTTTTACTTTACAATCGTACAGAGGTTGTGATGGCTTGTTTAAAAAGACACAGTTCCTGAATACGAGATTTGTAAATTTTTTCTGTGGATTGAGCGTTTTGATACAATAACAGTATTTAATGTATGTAGCACATCAACCTGCTTTATGATAAAATAGACATGGATATCTTACTTTTTGGAAATATAGGACACTTAAAAGTAAGAGTTAAACAGTTTGATGCTTATTCACCTTTTTTTTGTCCAAGAGAAAACAACTCTAATATCTTTCAAGTTAGCTGTTTTCCCCCCTGATTTCAGTCTCTAAGCCAAGCTAAGCTAATAGCCTTCTGACGGTAGCTTTATATTTAACACACATGAATGAGAGTGATGTCTTTCTTCTTCTTTTTATCTAACTTGGCAAAAAAACTCTCAAAATTTTAGTTCCCAAAATGTGTAACTTTTCTAAAAGCTGTAAGTTTGTCATGGTGACTTGAGAAACTGTATGATTTCCTAGACTAGCTGCACACGTGGCATCTGCACTCACCAGAAAATATAGGTCATTTGAAGAATCTGATTGGTAGTTTGCTGCAGGTTCAGAGTTGGGGGCAATAACTGTTTCAGGTGATTGTGTATAGATGAATGGCTTTTTGCCGGTGCCTGCAACAGATAAACCTGTAGCAGACTCCACGTCAGTCTCTTCCTCCGGCTCATTCAACCACGGAGGGGAGTCCTTCTCTTCGGAGCTGCCCAGAGGAATGGACTCCTTTTTGTCACTGATAGCGGGGTCTATTAACAGGGACGCTTCACTGGAGGTGGTCGAGATTACATCAGAGGAAGAGCCCAGCGCTTCACCAGATGGCTCTAAAAATCTCAGGCCAGGGTCTACCTTGCCACTAGTGCTGCTGGGTAACGTAGCACGGGGAATTTTGTCAGTGCTATTCAAGGTTTCAGTCACTTCATCTTCTGAAAACTCTCTCGTAGTGCCAGCATTTCCCTTTGTAGTTCCCTCCAGATTAAGAAGGGACCCGCTTGTGATAGTAACATTGGTGTGTATGGTAGTGGCCTGACTGAAGATCCTGACCAAGGGGGACATTGTGGCCAGGGTAAGGGGGGAGGTTGATTCAGCATTAGAAGTGGTGGGTGGTGTCACTATGGAGGACGTTGAAGGGACAGCTGCTGTGGTGGGGGTATGTGTCTCTGTGGGTGGTGGCTGTGATGTTGTTGTTGTTGTAGCAGCCCATACAGTAGGAGGTAAAGGGGCCAAATTTCTAGTGGGAGGTGGAATGGTGGGTGTTGGCGGTTTGAACTTGACGATGGAGTAGCACAAGTGAACAAGCAAGGAAAGGAGAGGACAAGGAAAAAAAAAGCAGGGGGAAGACAAAATTAGGATAAAATAGACTTATGAGTAAAGAAAACGATTCATGGTAAAAACTGTACTAAAAAAGACAAACAGAAAACCAACAAAAAAATACATCAAACAGTATGATGCATGCTAAGCAAAACAAACCAAGTGTGTTTCAATTACATTCAAGACAGTGGTTTCCCTAAAGACACAGTATACACCGATGATGTAAATGGGGTGGACAAAATATTATGAAAATACCTCTCAATGTAATGCAACTATGCAATACTACTAAACAGCAACACAGCCGGCAGTTGATGCATACAGTTGGATCAACACCTCTCTCAAACGTTTCTCATTACATAGCATTTATTTTCACTTAATGTGGACTCACATTTTGGTTGTAGATGGTGACTCCTTGGCTGCAGGTGTGTTTGTGTGTGCAGACATGCTGGTGGATACACCAGTTACACCCCCAGCGACTGCTAACACACCCTTGGCATCTAGCGGAGCCCACATCAGGGGTACAGACAAAAAACAATCGTGATGAAATTTAGTGACGATAAAAAGGCAACTTTCCCCAAACAACATATAGCACATGTTTAGGAACCTGAAATATGTCAAAACAACTATGCATGGCTTTAGTTAAAGTATGCACACAACCTTACCAGTCTCAGTCACACATCTTATTTGCAAATAGGCATTCTTTCAGATGTCACAAGCTGAAAACGCCATAGTAGACACACAGTGTATTCTGCTAGATTAGATTTGATAATAGGTGTTGAGTGACGACATGTATGTGCGTATTACTCACGGCCTGCGACCAGAGAGCTGCTGGACCAAGCTGCAGTTGTAGAAGGTGAATTCTGTCTCAGCTACCGTTACGTTTGTAAAACGCAGCGACAGGGTCACCATCACAAACTCTGCATCAGAACAAACCGGTTACCCTTAATATGTTAGCTTCAAATTATCTGACCGACTTTTTGTCGTTCTTATAAGTATCATAGTGCTGCTTTGGCAATTTTGTTATTTTCACATTTCTGACTTGTGTTTGAGCTAGTTTGTAGGTTATGTAAATACTGAAAAAAGTTGTCCCCTTGGGTAAAATTGCTGAACAAATACAAAAAGAAATACTTACCATCTCCATGTCTAATGGGGGGCAGACTGCTGGCATCAGGGGTGGAGCATATGACACCAGTGTTGGTGAGTGATGCAGGAGCTTCTGTGTCCTGGAAAAAGCAAGAGTAGGCTTCTCCTTTGCTTAAGCTTGGGAGGCCCTCTACTGACACGGTAATCTGAGGTAGAAAAATAGAATGGGAAAGGGACATCAAGAGATGAAAGATATCAAATGGAAAAAGACAAAGTGAGCTTAAACCGGTAGTTGTTAATGCAATGTAAAACATGTTTGTCTACCGACTTTTGTAGAACTAAAACTAATGGGTGAGATGGAGATGTGAATATAGTCTACAATTGGGAGCCCCCCTGCATTACATCAGTTTTCTCCCCACGGCTGATGTTGTAGAGGCTGAGGTGCTGGATACTGAGGCACTGCTGCATCTGGTTGAAACTCCACAGCCACTGGCCCTGCACAGACCCTCTCTGGCACTCCAAGCGCTGGCCACACCTGAAATAACACACAATAGTAAGAGGGTCAAGGAAAGAGAAAGCAGACAGGGATGCATGACAGCATTTGCAGTAGCCCCACCGTTAGATGTACACTGACTCACCGTCCCTCCAGGACACACCAGCCACAGTATGGGTCTTTGGCAGACAAACACGATTGACAGTCCAGGTGGTCCCCACATTCTGCCACTGGACGCTTCTCTACCTGAAAATGATGATACATGAGGACTCAAAGACAAACTTATGAAGTCATGAATTAGGCAAATATAAAGCCTTGTGGTTAGCAATTAAAAGAAATGAGTCCTTCATTAAAGCATTAAAGCAATTACATTTTGAACTTGCATCAGAGTTCCTTGGAAATAATTTGATTGCCAACCACAGTGTTACAGACTCTCATACTGATTAAGTATTGCTTTATTATTACTGCCAAAGTCTGCCAAATCCTGAAGAAAAGTTGTTTCAAAACTATTCTTCACTTGCTACGTGTAGCTCCCTTGATTTTTGTTTGGTTTTTACGGTTTGCTAAAACATGATTGATAAAATAAAAATATTAATAATTGCTTTCATGCTATCCAGCGTTACCTAGCTTGACTGAAAAAACATTCTAGCTATTCTTAGTTATACATGTTGACTAGCTAACGTTAACATTTGTTCTCCTGACCCTTCAATCTCAAGTATGCCATATTGTACTTGCCCTAAGCTAGCCAGATAGTTAACCTAGTAAGCTTATTTGAGATTCAAATCAAGTCTTTTTTCAACTACTAATGACATTGTGACACCTTTTTCAGTGTGTGAGCTTGACCTGCAACTTAGCGCTCTTGCGGCGTTATAGTCTAATCATGCTAGTTATTTACCATTGGCTATGTTAGGTTCAAATGTATCTTGATTTTAAGGAAAAAAAACTTTAAAAAAAACTCCGTGCCCTCTCACTGGCTTTACCCAGAGCATTCAACTCCTACATTTACAAAAATATACAGTAAGTTTTTTTCTCTCTGTCATTTGGTAATGAATGAGTTTGTAGGTTTCCCGGTAGTACATATTGTACCTCTTTATGTTGGTCCAGTTAGCATTATTAAGCCAGAGAAACAGTGGTCCATTGGCTTTGCCCACATTCATAAACACAATATGTCTAACTCCAAGAAACTGAATGTCAATCTGATCATGACACTATCAGTAGCTTTATGACGATTGCATTGCTTATAATGCAATGATAATTTTGACTTGGCTACAGCTCTACATTCAGATTTAGGGTTGTTCAGTGGTCTAGAATTGAGACAAGCCATTCAATGTATAGACTAGCACTTTCCCATATCCATTCATCAGCATCTATGGCTACCCACACAGACACTCTGTAGGGAGTGTGCCAACACAATGAAGGCCACTCTCTCTGATCAATACCATTGTTGTCGGCCCTAACACCTCCTGCTGACTGTTGTACCCATCGTAGTGGGGTTATTGACCTCTGACCTCAACAGCCAGCTGGCTTTTCCGTTTTCTCTTATGTTTGCCTCTTTTTCTTTTAAACAATTTTTCTATGAGAGAGACACAGCTTGAGGAAACATTAAAGCCTGACAAAACTGACAAACGATTAATTGTCTGACAATGAATGACAGGCCATGTTTAGTCTTGTGTGTGGAGACATCTGGGTGAATGGTTGAATGAGCAGATGCACCAAAAAGAGTAGCCTACACCTGTTTGTACATCTGTTGAGTAAAGATGTGAAAGCTTACTTGCTAACATAAGCTGGTGGACTCCATATGGTGTATTCCTTTAAACAGAAAATTACATTTACCACCACTAAGTTGCCAAAACAGCAATACTACATATTTTTACTTACGGTAGTCTTGGTCATGATGTAGATGTGTGCTCCATTCTGGTCCAATAAAAGGTCACTGTTAATGGGTGAGTTGGGCTGGATTGTCTTGCTTGCATACACCTCCACATGGCCATCTTGGCCCAGATATACCTGAAGAAGTGCAACAGAAAAACTTCAGAAATTGTGGTATGATTTGATATTATAGATTACTAGCTAGTGAATTGGTATATTCCTATAAGAGCTGTCAAAAAATAAAATAATGCAGGACAAATGTCTTCTTCAGTTTACAACTCAAACTCTAATCAAATCACACGTGGAGGATTGCAGCAGAAGTGGCCATAAATGTGATTACGGCAGAGTCAAATCGAATATGAAGCACAGGAAGACACCTCTGGCTTAAGTGATTCCCAGGCCTTCAAACTCTCATGTTACCTCATGCTAATGAGATTAGTAGAGGTTCTTCTATGGCTCTTTCCAGAAGGCTCTCACTTGATCATTGCGAACAGAATGGAGAATCAGTTGTACCATTAAGAGAATGCACTCAACACATAATGGCATGGAAAGTAGCGCTGTAATGCTTGGTGGCTTAGAAACATGAATGGAGTTTGTCACATATATGGGGAGAATTTGATGCTGTATTGAAGCTGCAAGTTGGGAGATGGGGGATTAAGCTATGTGGGCAAACCAGAAAATATTGGTGAATCAACATTCAAACGCAGCGATTTACATTATGTCCTACATGCCTACTCTAACCATGCCTAACCTTAGTTTAACATTTTTGGACATATGCTTAGGGCTATTCACCTTCTTAAAGACACTTAGATTATAAAATCAATCCCACTCAATAATTGACACCTTAAAGCTTGTTTGATGAATCAATAGGAAAACCAAAGTCTCAAAAAGATAAGTCTCTGCTGGTTGACGGGCATCATCACGGTGATCACAAGATAGAATTGGTTCTAGATGGAAACCTAAGATTTGCATAGGTCTTGCAAAATGGCATTGACCGTGATTGGTTAAATTTAGGATAACTCGTCGGGCAAAAAATCTTGCCAGTTATCACAAATCTAGGGTTACTATGTAGAAACAACCAAGAAATAGTCCAGCACCTAACCCCCACAACTTTTCATTTTTACACTTTGGTTTAACATGGTATTACACAAACAAATTAATTATTAATTGTTAATTAGGAAGCTTAAATTGTGTCGTAAGAGGATTCATTTTGCAAAGAAACTCTTGCACACTGCCTAACACACACACACACACACACACACACACACACACACAGTCCTGTCTCTGGATGCTGTGGAATTTTTCCTGCTGCGATTCGATAATCCTGTTACAATAGCTTACTTCACATGGCTACATGGAGTGCTGCTCTGATCTGCTACCTAAAAGCACTATGTCTGACTCTATGTCTCCCGCGCTCTCACACAGACAGACAGACAGACAGACAGACAGACGCACAGACACACAGACGGCAAAACAGCACTGTTACATAATAACTAACTCCTCACATACCCCACAGCAGCGTTTTATTAACTCTACATTAGATCTACGCAGATGTTTTTAAAGTTGTGATAGAGAGCAGTTTTGGACAATACTGTACAAAGCGGTAGTCAGACAAACAAGGCAAGGCAAAAAAAAATTATCACACCCTTAAAACATTAGCTCAAAAATGCACCACGTTTAAGTCTCCATTCTGCGCTCTAGCGAAGAAATGTCTTAGGCATGGGATCATGGTGGTATGCTAGTCTGTGTATGTTGGAAAACTGTCAGCGTTGGAATGAAAGGAATCTTCCGGATTGTAGTTGCGATATATAGTCCCATAAGTAGATGGGAGTTGGCGCAAACTTTCAAAAACAATCCGTGACAATAGTTGGAAATGTTTTATGTAGTGTGAGGTGTGACTGCTTAGCTGAAAAATGACACATAGACATCATTGGAAGAATTTAGGCAGGAAAATTAACAAGGGCAGGGCAGTATGGATCACAAAATGTAGTAAGCTATAGGAGTGTGAATGGAAAATTATCCCTGTGATGTGTCCAGGGCGTCTCTCTGCTTCCCACCCAGTGCATGCTGGGGCAGGCCTAACGGCCTAAAGAAACTGGCAAAAAAAATCTAAGTATGACATGGGATATTCTACCTTGTGCAGATTTCCTTTGGAGTCACCGAGGAAGGCGATGCTGTGTCCCTCTCTGACACTGACAGCCACAGCAGTGAGACGGGCAGCCGAGGTGTGCCACACGGCTTTAGACGCCAGCGGTGCTCTGCTTGCCATCGGACTGGGGGTGTGGTCGGAGCCGCAGGGATAGGCCTTAAGGGTATTCTACACATGACAGAAAGTTTTGAGTTGTTTATTTATTTTATGTATTTATCTGAATTGAATGCATCCGGATTATATTTATTTTACACCAACATGTTCACGTCTTTTCAGTTAGTCTTCCATTTTCTCCTAGTATTGCCCCGGAGACTTTGAATCCTCTTAATTCCCCGTAAGCGGATTGCACTATAGATTCAAGTAGATTTATCCAGACACAGCCAACTCGCTCTTTTGGTTTTGTTAAACAACCACTCTAAATCCTGCTTTCTGGTTAGTCTCTCAACTCTGGCTCCACATAATTGGCTCTAAAGGAGGAAGTTGATTGGGACATCTTATATTTAGTCTAAGCAGAGTTTGTTTTATATATAAAAGAAATGAGATTGCTTATCGTTGTTGTAGGGGAAACTCTGATCTAATACAACCTATCTTCATTCAATCATCTAGAGGCCTCTAGCATATTTAATTCTCTCTCCCTGTTGCTTTGTATGCTATTCTTTCTATTCCTATATTTATATTCCACCCCCTTTCTCTGTGTCTCTGTCCTCTTATGTCAGTTGATTAAAAAAACTCCTATCCTTCCTTGTCAGACATCATTAAGCAGCAGCACAGCTGATTCAGGGTTAGCTTGGTTTATTGATCTCTAATGATCCCATTAAATGGCTCTGAGGGCTGGCAGGACCTGAGCGGCTACAGGGCAGCAGAGGGGGGTCACTGGAGGGCTGCAGCTGGGCAAAGCTACTCCTGGGAGCTTTCAACGAGGGCCTCATTACAATGCCTTCATTCTTTCTGTTACTAAGCTTTATCTCGGCAATCCAGTCATCCCTTGTTACTGTGCTGTACTTTCTGCTTTGTCTTTTCGTGACCACTGAAACTAATAATTGAGTCAATATACTTAAGTACATTAAGACAGCAGGGAACAATTCATCCTGATGTATGGCTGTATTGTCTGTACTATACGGCCAGCATCCATGCTGTAACAAGCATTCAAAGTAGCATGCAATTCTGCTCATGGGAAACCATGAGAAACTGTAGTTTGATGAGCATGTTATTGACAAAATCAATGTTATAAAGCCCACTGCTCCAAAGTGTTGGATCTTCTTCCATGAAAAATAACAAAAAGCAAAAAGCACTGCATCCTTACCAGGGGCAGGTTGGCACAGCTGGACTTGACCTCGTACTCTATGTAGGCCACCTCTCCTCTTCCCTCCACCCGGCCGTCCTGGGTGTAGCAGAGGTCACGGGTGGAGTCAATGTGTTTGTCGAGCTCATCCAGCGGGTAAACGCACAGAGCTGAGGCATCCAAGGGATTGTTTGTAGAGCCGGTGCGGGTGGAGAAGACTCCCAGCAGATCCTCGCCTTCCCGGCCCACACCTTGTCCCACCTGTTGCAACAAAGGCGTGGGAAAAAGACATGAAACTTAAAACACAGACAGGATGAGTGTAATCTTGATGTAGACCCCGTTTCTGCACTTGAAATTAACACACTCTGATGACCAAGAAATTCAACCATATTTTGAATTGCTGCTCCCTCCAAAGTATTTTTGAAGGACTGATAAAGTAAATAACAAATTGTATTTATGGGTGCCTTTTTCAACACTCAAGGACACCTCACATGTACAAAGAATAACAGATAAACACAGATGAAAGCAAAGAATAAGCGGAAATACTCATGTTAATAACATTTTGGGAGAAAGTACCTGGGCAGCTTGGAGCAGGTTGTAAGTCCTTGATGGAGAGGAAGGGGATCGGCAGACAAGAGGAACTTCCACATAGGAATAGTAGGAGGTGTCGTCTAAGCACACTCTGGCAGCATAGGTCCTGTACTCCCTCGATGCCGACTTGATGTCACGGCGGTAAAACAAGAAGTACACATAAGTGCGCCGTGTGAATGCCATCACAAAGTGGTGGTCGTATTCCGACAGACGCCCAGCCACGGCCAGCTTCGCAGTCTCCTCGTAGGAAAAGACGGGTTCTGATGAAAGGTGGCGGGTGGAGATGGGTGGGTGGCTGGCAGTGTAGCCCCGACCCACATACATGACTGTCCTTTCCCCGCCACGAAGCCCAACCACCAGCCCTACCGTTGACACAGACGGGTCATTGGCTGCCACGTACTGTGTATCCACGGGCCTCTCGGTGGAGAAGAGAACCTTCTTAATGGATGTCAGTCTGCGTTTCTGGCAGGTGCCCTGGTGGATGCTGCCACAGGTGATCAACTCCAACGCCTTTGGATCAACCAGAAGTAATTTGTTGTGATTACTGGTTCTTCTGGCTTGGGGGCAGTTAAACTCGGTGACTGGGGGAAGGCAGTCTTTGCTGTCGCTCACGGGACCGGTCGTCTCCTCTTGCTCCAGCCGGAGTCCATCGGCTCCGTCCAGCTGGAAGAGGTGGTCCCTGGCCCCCACGTACACCGTTCCAACAAAGGGGTCTGGGTGGAGAACCAGGTGCTGGAATTCAGTGTCATTACGGGAAAAACAAGGGTACGGGCGACCATGGGCTGTGGCAAAGATGATGAGGATGAGGAGTAAGAGCAGGGTGGAGTCCAGCGCCTTCCCATGTAGCATGGCAAATATTCTGAGGAAATAAACAGAGCAGGGATAGAAGCCTGCACGATCAGATGTTTGAGGTTAAAAGTCAACATTCAATGAGGCTGCTTCCATATAGAGAGTAAAGTGCAAGTTTAAGAGTTTTAGAGAGCTTAGAGTTTAGGCTGGGAGAAATGTTAAAATGTGGTGAGAATTGAAATTACCATGAACACACACGCAGACATGCACCCTCTGAAACGCTGTCTTTTATTGCCTGACTCTGTGAGCATTTCACTGTGGATTGAGCATTTTAAAACTTTTACAGTAATTATATAGTAGCTGGACCTGCTTTATAATTTAAATTCACATGGAAAACACTTTTTTTAAAGAATGGGACCTTTAAGTCAAATTTTCAAGGTTCAATATACACTATTGGGAATAACATTGCATCGTGCATGTTCTTTATTAAACTGAAGACTTCCTTCGCCTTATCACCTGGACTCATATCCCATTCCTTTCCTCTCTGCCTTTGAATGTTTGTAACACGGAGAATTACTGTATAAAAGAGGAGCAAGAGCGAGACAAAGAGAGGGACATTACTCAGAGTTGGACGGAAGCAATATTCAGGATGAGTGTAACATTACCCATCAAAATGCTACGTCAACATCTATAATACAATTAGTGTGCTTGACTTTACCACTATGTAGAGTGTGTTAATCGGAATCAAAACACTGGCCGCCAGAGTATCCCTTTACAGCTGGAGCATTCAAAACAACAACTCTCATTTCCCATTTCCACAGCCATCATTCAACACCTTTAAGGAGAGTGGTTTAAGAGCCTTCGCATTAGCAAGAAAAACCCTTTAATTATTGAACGGTTTCTTTTGGCTTTTTGTTGACCTCATTGAGAAGGGTCACTCAGGAATAAATAAATAAATAAATAAATAACTCCTGTACTAGGGCTTCTCAATTCTGAAAAAAAAAAGAAAAGAAAAAAAAATCACGATCACGGTTATTTTGGTCTCTATTGAAATCACAATCATTTAACACGATTGCTTATTGATTTTGGAAAGATGTTGCAATTGTTAAACTTAAAAAACAGTGGAAAAGTAAAAAAAAAAACACAACCTTGCAAAAACCTAGAAGTGAAAAATTTCCTTTAATAATTTTTCAATTGGAAACAAAAAATCCAGAAAACCAAACCTAATGTGCAAAATAACCATTTTAGGTTATTATTCTGTTTTTGTTATCATAAGGAGTAAAAATAGTAATTGCGTTCGTAATCGTAACATTTTCATTATTTGCACATCCCTATCATTCACACCTCAGTGTATGGAGCAAGCTTTAAACAGGGGATGTGTAAGAGCTCAATATTCTCTAACACTATGCATAAGGACGGGGGAAGAAAATGTTTAGAGAAAGCTACCGTATGTCTATATCCAACTGTAATATTAAGAAAAAAAGTGCAATATTGTGCATCATTACCTTGCAGTGTGAATGGATTGCTAAGACATTTGACATGCAGTGCCATCTCACCTAACTGTCAACCCCCTGAGGCTACAATCAGGACAAAGACGAGGAGTGTTGAAAGGGAGGAAACCGGCGATCTGTGAATGTGTGTGTGTGTGGATGCGTTTGTGTATTTGTGTGTGTGTACATAACCAGAGGCCATAGAGGAGCAGGTGCATGTGTCTGGTAAGTGGGCGAGTGTGTCTCAGACCTCCTATTTACTTATTCATTAGAAGAATAAGAAGTATAGTAAGTAATAACCTCCGAGCCCACTGTCAGAGGATTTGAGTCGGGTATGTGCAAATGTTAAGAGGAGTGGCCATTACACTTTGTTAAACAGGGATTGAAAATGTGTAGTTGTTCAAATAAATATATATATACACACACACACACACACACACACACACACACACACACACACACACACACACACACACACACACACTCTCTAATGGTGTGGCTCTATTGTCAGTTGCAACCTCGGTGATTCCTTAAATCGTATGCACTGCCATCAACCTAAACTTTTTAATTTGTCCAACGCCACAAAATACCTGCAGATCTGATAACATTCCTACCAGCCTCAGCTGTACTGTGTGGTTAAGGCTGCTTTTAGCATGGGTCAGTAACATGCCAACATTTCTTTCATTTTGATCATGTTTCTTTCATTTTGAGCATGTCAAACTGGCCACACTGTTATGCCTCTTTTACAACAATGACCAAGGTTGGACCCGAGGTACTAACCCTTCTCTTGTCAATTCAAACCAAGCCCGTAAACACGGGTTGATCCCTGGTCATGACAATTTAAATTCGACCTGGGTCAAAACCCGGAAGGGATGTTACCTCATATGCTGGAAATGGGCGTTGTGTTTACACGCCATTACCTATTCAGTGACTGGCCCGACTCCCGTCCAGCTGGACACTACCAGAACTACTGTTTTGCACTTAAATGTACTTCCAAAACTCATTGTACAGTTGGCTGCAGACATGAATGTGTATTGGGCAAGCGAGAGAAAGCCAGCGGGACTGTGAATGAGAGAAATAAAGCATTATTTTGACTGTTTTCTGATTGTTTTATAGAGGTTAAGCTCCAAAGTGTAGTTTTTGTGCTGTGGTGACTTGTGACAATTGCGTAACGTCTGTGCGCCCTCATTTCTAAAGAAAAAATGTTAGCAGCCCTGGTCGAGTGTAATTCTCAATTAAATTGACCCACGTCGACCTGCGTCCGACCCACCTCTAATCCCTGGGTCGCGAAGCTAAGTCGGGTTAACCCTTTCCAAAGCAAAGTCAATCCTAGTTTAACCCTTGTTGAGCTCTTGGTATGAATGGGGTACTAGTCTTATCTATCACAGATGTTAAAGCAACACCCTGTATCACCAATGGGGCCACAATCTGTAATGGAAAGTGTAAAAAATTTAGCAAAATGCACAGTAAAGAAGAGTCATAACTCAGCTAACAGATGCAAAAATGTCAGTTATACAACAATAACTATCTGAAGTTTAGTACCATTAGCTAGCATTATGCTGTGTTCCAGGCAAACCGTAACTCTTATTTGCACAACCTTCTACCCGTGAAAGTGCCCTGGAACGGCAGTCAAACCCATACCTTACTACTTATGAACTCGTACAATATAGTTGTACTCCCAGTTACAGTTTTGACGTCACACACACATAAACAACAATGACAACCCCTGTTGATGCTGTACAAACACTGTGAGAAATAGCCTAAATAGGCACCGTAAAGTAATTCCGCACATTGTAATCAAAACAATTCACATACTACTACAGACCATGTTTAACTGAAGCTCAAAGTATGCTGCCAACTACAATTCACTAGTATCAGCTAGCGGTAGCCAAAGTCAGAGTTTGGTAGCCGTTAGCTAACGCTAACGCTAGCTAGAAGGGTTTGTGGTGGCTTTGCCTGGAACACTACCAAGTCGTGAGTGTTGACTTGAAGTCGTAACTTACGGGCTAAAAACTGTGTCTGCAAAGCAGCATTAGACTGCATGAGGTACTGGAAATACTAAACCAAGTAAGGCTGTAACAACACTCATTTCTAAGAGAAAGTTATTGTAAGAGAACTACTGCTTCTTTCAAAAGTCCTGCTTTAAGATGGCTAAACTCATTGTGCTAGAACAGTGTTTTGGCACATAGTGAGGTCATCAAGCCACTGACATCATGGAATGAGATAATGTTATACTTACTATAGCACCTCTACTTTACTTCAGGGATTTCAGTAAATTACAATAAAAAACAATTAGTGTGTTGAGTACCTAGATATTCACTGTAATAGAGAGCCTGGGAACAATTCTAGACAAATTCTCACTGCTATGTTTAGTAGGCGTCCTCACCTGCTCTTTGACCGGCTAACTACATATTTATAGCATGTGGCGACCCCATCGCCATGGGAACTTCCTCTTACCAAACAGCAATGATGGCATCCTACGAGCTACAATGAGATCAGACTTGATGACTGTGGAGTGTGACAAAGTGGAGGCAAAGGGGATGAACAGAGGCCCGAGAAATACAGCTGTGGTTGATGTTAAAGACGAGAGGCGAGAAATTTATTTTCGAAATCCGAGACACATTAAGGCAATGGAACATTTTCACTTAATTTATCCACTAAATGAGTGCTCTTAAACTTAGATAGCTCTTTTTATAATGAGCCATTTAATTGTGAGTGAGTCTTGAAGGAAATTTGTGGATTTTAGAGGCAGCTTTTAGGCCATTCAAGCTTCAGTATCCATCAATCATTCTTATAAGAGAGCTTTTTAGAGTCTAATCGTTAATCGCTACATCTTGCTTTTGTCAAATTTGCTCTTCTACTTTTACCCCTGTGGGGGAGTGTTTTGATAGCAATACAAATACCACCCTTTGGAGAAGCAGAGGGGCGGTTTCACTCATGCTGTTAAACAACAATCTCCAGAGTTCATCAGTTGTGTCTGGTATGCAGCATGTTCGCAATGGGGCACAGTCCAACAACCTATAAATAACCTCTGGTAGAACATTAGACTGTCAACCAAATTGAGGAGGGGAGCTGATGGTCAGAAGGCAAATATGGAGCAAATGTTCACATGCAAGCAAACATAAGCAAATATATTTGAGGTATTTGCTCAGAATTGTTGTCCTGTTGGCATTTGAAACAGGAGCTTTACTACAATTCTCCACCAGAAGAATCAATTCATTTTTGGTGGGGACAACAGGGTGACCATTCCATCAACAGTAGTGGAATAGTTGATATAATATGTACAGTATGTGTGCAAAAAGACCTTAATACATTTCTCAGAATGTGGCTTCTTCAGTGAACTTTTGCCCTGACCATTCCTCTCAGTCTTGCTTTCTCTCTCTGTCCATGTTTATTAATCACTGAGAGAGTCTGCTGTGCAAGTTCATTTCTAAAGCTCCTAATGAGCCTTGACAGCCCACTGAACGCCTAACACCCCATAAAATATGTGGGGTCAGCAGCAGAGGGACAGTGGGGGACATTGGGCCCGGAGCCACGGAGCATTGCCTTGCATTGTTATGTTCTGGTGGGTCAGCTGGGTTTCACCCCAGGCCTCTAACACTGCAACACTTGCATCTCTGGATTCCATCCAGGGAGTATAGCAGAGAGAGTAGCAGAGGGTCTGTTTGAGATCAGCAATGACCACACACAGGCAGGAAGATACAGCACAAGCATACATGTTTGCCAGTGAACAATTGGAATTGATTGAAAAGTAGGTTGTAGAAAGAGTTGGCATGTTGTTGGGTGACATTTATGAGACTGATGAAGTTAAGTTGGCAACAATATTTTTGAAAAAAAGCCAGAAAATGCCTTTCTTGGTGCCTTTACATGAAAATAGAGGTATTTTCTATATGTCCAACACTGAATGAGACTGTTGATAGTGAAGACAACATTAAGAAAGTCAAAGAAAAGCTCTGTAATCTGATGACATCTCAATTACCACTTTCTGTACACACAGCGTCACGGATCAGGCACCATACATCCGTCTACAGCTGCGGTGGTGACATCAGCATATGAAATCTGAAGCTGAACTATTAATCTAATGCTATGTTGTAGATATTTATGGCTGGACTCCTGTTAACCCTTTTGCGCCCAGCCTGAATCTATCTTCAGTGGCAACCTGTGGGTCATGCACTGGTTGTTTCGTTCTTGGCTAAATTAATACAGTAAAGGTAGCTCTATCTGCATTTATGTTAAGGTTGATGGGGGGTGTGACACAGCTAACATGATTGCTTCTGTGGACTCTCCAGTTCTCTCTGTTTGCTCTCAGACAGATTTTAGCTGTTCAATGACATGAATTAGCTTGTTGATGATAAACAAAAACACAAAAGCAACAAGATAACTCAAACTCCAGAGGAACACTGATCACAGTGATTGAAACAAAGTGATTACAGTTCAGAATTTTTCCGTTGGAAATGCTGGTTTGACCAATCCCTGGGGATTCAATCAGACAGGCAGCGGTTCATCGTGCCTGGTCCGCACTGATGCAAATGTTGAGCTACATGAGTCTTACATGTGATGTGAGAACCAGGGAAGAGAACAGACAAGCCCATCATACTTGGAACCCTTTCTGCCGATGACATCTCTAGCCTGATGGGACGACCGTGAGTATGAACCCGACGAAACAACTGAAATGCATCTGTTACAAAGTTCACTTTTCCACTGTAGTTGAGACAAAACACAACAAACAGGGGGTGCGATTCACACCCGTAGTGTCACTTCCAATTAGGGCTGGGCAATATGGAGAAAATCAAATATCACGTTATGTTTGATCCAAATACCTCAATATCAATACGGCAACGATACTGTAGTTTTGACTATTAGTGCTTTCACAAATATATTTACACAATGAAATTTTTGATAAATAAGCATCAACAATGTGGATATAATGACTAAGTGGGTAAAGGCAAATAAAATGCAGTTACAACAGTCTGGTAAGTTCAGAAATGACATCACTTTACTGTGATGCAGCCTTTAAAACCAGGAAAACATTAAACTTATGCTATATTACTATATCACGATATCCAACATTTAAGACGATATCTAGTCTCATATCACAATATTGACATAATATCAATACATTGCCCAGTTCTACTTCCAATCCACATTGATATCTAGTGGGTACATTAACATACAGTGTCGCTGCTTCTGTGTTTCTACTTTTAGATATAGAGATCAGTGAAAGCGCTAATATTATGAGAGGCAGATGTACACAAGCTTGGCCCCTTTCCACTTCCGTTGCCTTCTCTGGGGTCAATGGCCATATCCCCCGCCTCGATTCACATGCAGACACAGAGGGTCTCTCTCTCTCTGTCTGTCCCTCCGGCGGGCTGAAGGGGCTCTCTGTCTGCTGCTGGAGGGAATAGTGTCTCTTTCACAGCTCTTCGACCAAGTGGCTGCACGGAACGGACACAGGATAAAAGCCACTTCCCTTGGAGAGAGAGTCTACACACACATCTACATAACACAACACACTTTCTCATGTGTGTGTGCACGCGCGCGCGCGCGCACACACACACACACACACACACACACACACACACACACACACACACACACACACACACACACACACACACACACACACACACACACACACACACACACACACACACACACACACACACACACACACACACACACACACACACACACCCCGTTTTATGACAGGATCTTTTCACCCTGAAGACAGTAATGCTCTCCCTGGGAAAAGCAGGTGTTCGGTCTAGCTGCTTCATACAGCATGACACAAACAACCTGAGAGCCACTGGAGGACCAATGGACTTTTATGTTCTATAATCTGTAATTGATACTCTTAATCCCCCAATACACCCGCTACTTTTTATAAAATATGTTATCAATGCAGCCCAAAAAGAACATCCATTATAAGACAACTTCCTCATTATATAGGAAAAAGGAAATATTGTACTTCAGACTTTATTTTTATGGAGCCCTAAACTTCAACCTTAAATTATTAAACAGTCCGGAATGTACTGTGATAATTAATATATGTTTAACTGTAAATGGTTATCTAGGTGAAGAGAATTTTCATTGTTCAAGGTGCAGCTGCTTTCTCTGAGCATCTGACAACCCAGTCTTTGACATAATGGGGAGGAGAGTAGGGCTGTCATGGAAATATGACAAAACTGGAAGTGATGGTGCTGTAATTCTTCAGTGTAGTTCGACATTCAACAGGCTCAAGGATCAAAGAGCAGAGGAAACAGGCGGTAGATGGACTCAAAGAGACAGAGAGAGAGAGAGAGAGAGAGAGAGAGAGAGAGAGAGAGAGAGAGAGAGAGAGAGAGAGAGAGAGAGAGAGAGAGAGAGAGAGAGAGAGAGAGAGAGAGAAAATGAGAATGAGAATGATTGACAAAAGCAGCTGAGACCCAATTTAACTTTTTAACTAGGGCCAGGCTATGGGCACCAATGGCCATGAGTGCAGTAAAATATGGCCACTTAATAAGCATGTCTGTTATAAATCTAAAAATGCATTTTTGAATATAGGTTGATGGGAATACACAGTCCTCATAGCCTAACATACCACACAACTAAAATAGGACCATATAATAAAATGATGATAATAATAGTGAGGAATGAATTTGTTTTTGCAAGTGTGTGCTTTGATTATTATGTGCTTGCGTTTGTGTGTGTGTGTGTGTGTGTGTGCGTGTGTGTGTGTGTGTGTGAGACAAAGATTGTTAAGTGGCCAGTGGTCAGATCTTTAGAAAGAGCTTCTGCTGACAGTGTTGGAGCAGAGCAGTGAAAGCAGCAGCCAACAAATCCCGCCACAATTACAACCCTCAGTTTTTTGGTCTCGCATAGGAGAGTCAGCCAGTCGGCTACAATGAATGACAACGTGAGAAAAAGGGAGGAATGAGTGATGAAGCAAAAAATTAAAAAAAATGTATTTACAAAATGTCGGAAAGTACAGTCCCCTATGTTTGCTGGCTGGCCCACACTCTGCTTTAAAACTTTTTGCCCATGACTTTTTGCATGCGTTTATCCAATATAAAAACTTAACACACAGAAACCTTGCACACTAAGTCCAAAAATTCGCAATACGAGACGTAATGGAGTCACCACCAGTGGCCAGGATTGTGATACAGTTGCGCACATTTGCAAATAATTTGCTACAATGATGATAAACCTTCAAAACAAGTGAAAGTGACTTGAAATCTGAGTTCAGACCTACAATTACCGCCTATGGCCGCAAAGAGAATAAAACCGAGATCTTTAAGATTGTAACTTTCAGCATCAAATATACAAGGACCATTACTAAGCTGATCTGTTACTTAATTCTAATGTGGGAAAAACCAATGTTGATTCCACTCATGTGTTAAAAATATTACCGTGATCCAGGGTAATGTCTGAGAGATTGATATTTCAAGCCACTATCATATACACTGAATCCCATCTATTCCAGTCATTTCCAGCACTATTACCACATTTAAGAGGGAAAGAAATGACTGGAAAAATGAACACACAAAGGCATTTGCATTTTGTCTGCAAAAAGACAAAGCAAGCTTAAATAGCTTGTCTGTGACCAGTTTGGGGTTTGAATTCAGCTAGGCCATATGCTCGGGTGAAGCATCACGTCATCGAGGACGCTGGTATGGTCATTGTGTGGCAGAATGCTAAGGAGGTGGCAGTGGGACGGGCATGCGTATTCATTTGTTTGTAGATGGTCTGCATACATTACCACCTACAGCTTGTACAGCCAGACTCTGAGTCTCACACACACACACACACACATACACACACATATACACACACACACACACACACACACACACACACGGCCGCCTCTTCTTTCACAGCACTCAATAGCCTAAGAAAGGCCTTTGTGGTCCTTCGTTGTCGTGACGACGTGCCTGGGTCGAGTGAATAGAGAGCGGAGGTCTAGCTCTCCGAGTCTGTGTTACACTGTTTGTGGTCTAACAACACTTGTGCTCTTCTCTGTCCTTTGCCATGGCTTCTTTGGCATTTTCTTGTTATATTTTTTGGGAAAGAACATTTCATGATTCGGATAGCTCTGCGACACATCAAGCCAGATTTGCTGCTCTATTATTGAAATACGCAGTTGACAATGAGAAGAGTGCCATGTCCAGCCACTCAACCAACCAGTATTATTGCTAATATTATTGAGGCTGAGGGTAGAAAAGCTGGTCTACTATCTGCCCACCCTCCATTTTAATACGTTTTTATGGTAATGAAACATGCAGTGTTTCAAACCGAAGGGTTCTCCAAACCCCAGAATAAGCCTAAAAAAGCAACCTATTCCCCAGGGAACGTATTGCTGGATCTTTGAGTTTGTAACAAGAATCTGAGAGCATGATCTGTTTTATTCATGAATGTGTTTGCAGCGCATGACCCCTGGCAAACCTTTGACACAGAACACGCTATAGTGGAGCCAGTCCTGCGTACCCCTCTGTCTCACCCTTCTCAAGAAATCCTCTCGCCTGTCTCTGTCTCTCTCCCCCTCTGTCCACTGTGCTTGGTATCTCTGGCGCCTATCTGGATGCCATGCATTTTCTAAATGTTTAGCCAGGGATTCTTTGTGGCTGTTTTCCCTGCATGCCTTGTAGTGATAACTGCTGCAGTCTTATATTATTACATCATTCCTTAACCAGAAAAATACACTCCAGCTTGGACCCGACCAAATCAAATCGTCCTCATTTAATGTATACACACACACACACACACAAACGTTACTCTATCTATGGTCCATATTTTTTCTAAAGGGAATAAAAAAATTTCATATCACATTTCATATTTTTTCATATCTAAAATTTAATGCAATATCTAGGATCAAACAGGGCTGTTGTCAAGTCCACCTTTGTCGTGTCGAAGACAGGTCCATGACCAGGACTAGTCGACAGCGATTCAAGACAGAGTTGGACTCCGTCTTGAGGTTCATGTCCAAGTCAAGACAGAGTCCAAATGAGAGACTGAATATTGAGATAGAACCAAAACGAAGGCATGTTATTAACTTAACATAAAAACAAAAATGTTACCATACTTGAACTTATTTGTCCTGAAGAATTACAAGAATACAAAGTGCTTGCTGACATTGTCAGTGTCCAAAATGAAAATGATTGATACCTGATGAGTGAGGTAGATGCTGCAGCCAGGCGTACCCCAGGCAACTCAATGCCTCTAATGTATTAAATGGATTTTAAATTAAACTAATTAAAAATCCTCGTTTTCTGAACGAGCGTGATTAATGGATAGTTTTTTGTTAAGTTACTTCAAAACAAAAGAATGTAGTGCTGGACTCGGTCGAGACCAACTAGAATATTTGGCGAGTTTGGGGGCCGAGTACAAGACGAGTACAAATCCAAAAGCCAACAAGTACTACAGCACTGGCTTCAAATATTGATGTTGATATAAAATTGATATATTGCCCAGCGCTAGTTGAAACATACCCTTTGTAATTGTAAAATACTCCTAGTTTATGTCCTTATTGGCTTTGATGGTGCTTGCAGGCAGTTGGGAGTGGGCCCCTGCACTTACTACCCTATTGGCAGCCAGATAAAAGAGCTGTTGTAGGGTCAGTTCTACTAACACACTGACTGTTCTGTCTGTCTGGTGAAAAATCAAATATCAGTGCGGGGGTATCCAACCTTTAAGGTCTTTGTGGATGTGGGTCAGCCCTGGAATAACCCTATAACATTTCTATGAGGATGTATCAGGATTAATGTAAAACATCATGGTATCTCTTTTGAAAACCTAATTGTGCTGTTTATTTTGTATTCTCCGTGCCCAAGACATTTTTTAAAAGCACCTTCTGTGTTTGTCAGCATTTGTTTCCATCCCATGGTTTTTTGGTGGCTACCTGGCTGTTTAACCACAAAAAAAAACATAACAACGCTTGGCCTTAATACTTCACTGGCGTGGCTGGTCAACTCGGTGTGCATGCATGCAAAGACTGCGTACTTTCATCCCAGACGTGTTTCATCTGCTGCCAGGGCACCCATGCAGACATAATCCCACTGAACCCACTAAAAAGGGACCAGTGACAGGCGTTTCTAATTCACATTTCATTCCGGATTGCATTATACAGTCCTCCAGGGTTGTTCGCTCATTGGGCAGCTACTGGCGGGTACTTCCTAGTCCCAGTGTGGTCCTTAGATAAGGTAGAAAGGGCTGGTTAAACAACTTTAAAATTGTAATTATTTCATGGACATTTACATAGGCCAGCTGGAGACAGCTATTTTAGTAAAAGGAAATCTATAAAATTGATTGAGCTGTGTTGACCAAGGAACATGTCATAGGGTACATTTGCTCACAAGTGGAGTGGAACACGGCATTTAGAAAACATTGATGTAACACGATTTAGAAGGCTACGATTTAGAAGGAAACAACTTCTTGCTGAAGTATTGCAATGATTTACAATAACAGGACATTAAGCTTGAGTGTTATTGTGTCACGCACCAATTAATAGCAATTCGATCCAGAAAGCAGTAAACACACAAACAAAAGAAAACAAAGAATGGTGAGACTAACAGTCTTTCTGAAGCTGAACCACGCACAGGAGCTTTAAGCTAAATGCTCAAAGTGTAAAATTGTACTTAAAATATAAAAATTTGTATGTATAATGTTTACCATGTTCATATATAAATATAGTCAGCAACTACTTTCACGATCAACCAGTCTTTATAGTCACTTTCAAGCAAAACTGCTAAACACAGGCCCAATCCCAAAGTGAGCCCTGAAGACTAAAGACTAAAGACTCACAGACCTCTCAGGTGCAAAGTGAGTGAGTGTGTGAGGCCACATGGGCTCAGAAAGGTATAAATGGAATTGGGACAGCACTTCACGAGATCCCAATTAATATTAAACATGTCACTGCCAGTTTGGGTATTTTCCTTCTAAGTGTGTTGTTTTCCACACGACCAAGGCCCAGGTGACGGCTGGCTGCTTCCACTTTTTTTCAAACTCTTGTTTTACAGGCTGGGTCCGTTCCGTTTTGTGGTCGTGCTGTTTACCTTGGTAATTTCCGGATTTCCCTATGGTCTCCGCGGTAAACGTCACAACGCTTTGAACTGTGGGTAATTCCCTTTGTTGAAGTCTGCATTGTTGCAAACTCACTGTAAAGGCCTCCGTAAGTGTGTACTCACACCCTCACACCCTTTGAATTTCGACATTGGGACAACCCTAAGCCATTACAAATTTTGCAAGAACACGCACCAAAGTCTGTGAGTACGAACTTTGGGATTGGGCATCTGGGTCACTTTGGGACACTACAAATGAATATAAACTACAAACATGAACAATACTACTTAAAATTACTTCAATTCATGTCAATGACAGCATTCGTGTATTTCTATTCATTATCATTTACTTCATTAATTACCTCCACCAAAGAAGTCATATTTTCTGCTAGGTTTGCCTGTTAGTTGGTTTGTTTGTCTGATAGCAGGACTACGAAAAACTACCGGCCCGACTGCCATGAAACATGGAAGGGTGTAGCATTGCCCAAGCCGGAAACCAACATTTTTAGCAGATTTGAATCACAGGACGGATACACCGGTAACACTGAGAAATAGGGCATTTGTGCAGCATTCATGTTGTGTCGGAAAAAAATCTGAAGAGTGAGTGCCCTACTGGGAAAACTGACATGAAAGCCCCTTAAAGTGGGAACGTAAACATTGAGAGATAGGCCATGCCTTTGTGGTCTGTGCTCTCCCAGTGCCCTTCTAGTAACTAATGAATTTTGTCCTAGATTGTTTCGATTGTTTTGTTGAGCCATTTCATTAAAAAAATCAAACTCTATGGTAATTTGCTTTCTGGAAAACAGTTAAAATGCATATATTAAAGTCACATTTTTTCTATTCAATTATCTAATACATTACTACTAAAGAACTATGATTTTTTTTTGTATAAAGCCCATTGCAAGATGTAGTGGCACTGCTGTGGAAAATACCCCGCTGAGTGACCAGTGAAACAGTACTGTAAGTGTACTGCAGAGGGTAAATCAAGACTACAAAATGCTCCAATGACAATATTTTGAGAAATTTCTATTCCCTCTGTTTTTTGAACCAAAATGACCTCATCTCATTTAGCTCCCAAACTGGTGGTTTTGAAGTGTAGGCAGGTGGGAGTGATATCCTGGCCTTCTGTCAACAAGGCGTTTGACGGACAGCTTCATTAGAAAGAAAATGGACGCCCCCACCCCAGAGACACGCCTTTGTACCCCCCCACGCCCACCCCTTGGCATCCTGGGATTGGGAGAGAGAACAATCTAAACAGGTCTTTTAGAGTGGGAGGTCTTCAATTGTCAAATGCTTAATAGACTGTGCTCTCTCCATCTTGCTCAGGAACATGCATGTGAGAGTCGGATGCACTCGCAATTAACACACACACACACACACACACACACACACACACACACACACACACACACACACACACACACACACACACACACACACACACACACACACACACACACACACACACACACACACACACACACACACACACACACACACACAATCCCTACGCGCAGACATTACCCTAGTATCTGAATTTCTGGCAGAAAATCAAAGGTGATTGATGAGTGGAGCCTGGCTGTGTTGAAGGTCTGAGGTGTGTGATTGTGATCTGGGGACAAAGGAATCATTGCCAAAAGGTTAAGCTTACGATAAAACCCTCAGGAAGGCACGGAGAGCATTGTAGATGTCATTAATCACATGAACCTGCTCTTTTCAGTCAGTTGTCATCGTTTTCAATGAATCACTGGCAGTGTCATCGGTGTGTTGTGGGAATCAGTTGTTGCAACATTCGCTTTGGTGAAAACTCCACCTGGAAGTCAAGATGAATCAAATCAACCATTGACACTGTGTTACAACAGGAGACGACCATGCTGCGTCTTCAAGAGGGCATGTGGCTATAAATCAGTCGACAAATGCCGGGCAAACGGCTCCAGGAAGTATTGAGAGGTCTTTGTTCGAGAAGGGGCACGGGCATGGACCCAACACTAATATGGCTAATGGCTTAGGGAACCCCACTGCTTCTTTAATTGAAGGCGGCTCTCCTAAGTCCAGTGGGGAGAGAGAGGAGAGAGCAAGATAAGAAAAGGGGGGGAAAAAAGAGGGAGAGATTGGGGAGAGGGCAACGGGTATGGTTTAACTCTGAACTTGAAAAGCAAGGAGGGGCTGTGAGGGGGATGCAGAAGGAGTGGTTGTGTGTGAGAGAGAGAGGGTGGGAATGTAGCCAATCAGGATAATCCCTGCGGTCTCAGAACACCTGGGATCATCAATGATTGATCAAACTAGAGGGTTTGACCAAGGGAGACGTGGGTAAAAAAAGAGGGTCTGAGGAGGCCATAAATACAAAGGAGTGTGTGTGTGTGTGTGTGTGTGTGTGTGTGTGTGTGTGTGAGAGAGAGAGAGAATTAATTCAAACGGAAAGGAGAAATAAACAGAAAAAAAACCATCAAAATTGACCAGAGAGAAACAAAAACCACCCTGAACAAAAGACAGCATAAAAAGCCAGATTCAGTTTACTGTTCCCGAACCTGAGAGCGGCCGCTGTGGAAGCAAACATCCCGATCAAAGCCAAGCCGCTGCAGCTCTACAGACACCCTGCTGCCCGCCCGCATGGATGGGGCTGCGCTCAGACCAGTGAAAGACACACACACACACACACACACACCAGTGCCCTCGCTGTGTCTAAAACCGCCTATTTGCACACTTCAATAGTGTAGATATGGATGGACGATGGACCCTACTTGCACTTTACGGCCGCCATCTTGACTACAAAGCGGAAGGGAGCCCTTGACCGGCAGCTGATTGGCCGAGCGCGTCACGTGGGTCTGGCTACTCGAGAATTTCTCGGACAGAATACGATCATGCATTTTACAAAAGTAGTTCACAGAGATGTGTTTCTGAAACCATTTTAAATGGAGAAGTAGGCCATGCGGTAGCTGAATCGGTCTTCATTTCAGATTGACAAAGGCCCGTCTAAAGTATTTGTCAGATTGTTTAACATAAGCGTTCATTTTAAGACGAAAGTGGGCACTACGGCAGTAAGTGGTCATTGCACATTAGCAGTGTACTGACGTACTGACGGAAGTATGCGGTATGAGACACAGCCATAGTGCATATGCTGCCATCTTTAAAGGGAAATGTGATTCGCTTAACCACCTATTTGAGAAGTTTCTCAAAGCAACAGCTTCCCTGTACAGACTAGTGTGGACACAGACCCAGTAAAATCAAAATAGCATAGTTTCTCAAGTTTCAGATGCAATAATGTATCAATCCACAGTTTCTTCTTTCCTACTTTACTAATTATCTCACGAGCAGATCAGCACTTTTTTTTAACATGGAGACAGAATTAAGTCTTGAAAACACCAAGGTAAAATATATGTGTGAGTGTACCAATACAGAAAAGAAAGCAAGTCCACATAATTACACCAGGAAGTAGTTCAGCATTGCACCGGGCAATTGGGTAACGGAATGAGTAATAGCAATTTTAGGGAATAGCTAACCTTTCGCAACTTCATCACAACCAAATTTCCTTTTAAACAGATTAGATTCACCTCTAAACGGAATTTAGTTGTTGTAGAACCTGTTCTCCTTGTTGTTTCAAACTCTAAATGTGGCTGAACATGAAAAACATCTTGCTGTTTTTTGGTTGCTGAAGCAGAATGTCTCCGAGGGTTGCTTGGCACTGTTGCTGAATCTTTGAATAAAGACTTAAATCCACTCCCAGTGTCAGGACTGCTGCTTAGAATAATGCATTATTAATGAGAACAGTCTGACTGATGCTTGGGATTAATTACAGTAGCTTTGAAAGAAGCAGCCCCCCCCCCTCCCCCGCCCTTCTATTTTTTTCTCTCAACACAACCAATCCACCGGTATTTTTTTTCTTCTTTTCATTCAAGATGAAATTAAAGTGAGCAAGGCGTTTGCGGGAGTCTTGACGCTGGAGAAACCCTTACAGACAGTACTGTCTGGGTATGGAAAGCGTAACATTCGTCGGTGCAACAGATGCACCATGCTGTTGTCACCTGCTTGCTCACACAGAGAGAACCTCAAAGGCTAAGAGCGTCTTCTTTACGGGCCATTTGCATCCTCTTCTGTCAATGGATTCACTTACAAGTGCAGCTGGCTAATGCAGCACAACCACAATGTGTTAAAAAGAGTTATCTTATATCATTCGTTTAATTGCTCCTCATTCATGAACAATAAAATATTGCGTATATATCACGCATCACGTCATTCAAGGCGACACACTGTCCGAGCTAACTGCACAGTGATATCAATTGTGGTCATGTGAAATCTAGTTCCTCTCTGGACTGTTTACAGCTTTGTAGTTATTTTACGCACATTTTACTGGGCAATACGGAGAAAATATCATGATATTTCTGACCAAATACCTTGATATCAATAAGACAACAAAACAACAAAATATTTACACAATTTTTGAATCATCAGTAATGTGGATACAATGTCTAAGTGGGTAAAGGCAAATAATAGAACAGTTACAACATTCTGGAAAGTTCAGAAAATTGCATCACTTTACAGTAATACAGCATTTAAAACCAGGAAAAGACTACACTTATGCCATATTACAATATTATGATATCCAAAATCTAAGACGATATCTAGTCTCATTTCTCGATTTAATATTTATATATTGCCCTGCTCTACATTTTACTATACTTTTATTAGCTGCACCTTTTTCTCATCCTGTTACTCTACATGCTCTATATGCCCTGGTTTATGGCTAAAACTTTCAACAGACAATAAAAGAAAATTAAAACAAACAAAAAGATAAAACTATTTGTCACAGGGCTACATCATAACCACAAACCACTCCTCAATTACATGTATCTAAAACATGCATGTGACAACTACAGAGCCCTGCGGTCTTTTTTTTTTTTTTTTTTTTTTTTTTTAAATGGCACAATATATTTCTGACCTGTTTTTAAATATTTGCATCCTCAGTAGATATGCATGGCCCTTGCCATTGTCCTTTAACTACGATATGTTTCAATCCATAATTCTCATCCCACATTCATCTTGCTGTCATAAACCGCGTTCTCAACAATAGTTGAATGACTGGGTGATCTCCATGTGAATGTGGCAGATCCTCTGTCCTCCTCATTCATCAATCCAACACACACATGCACGCAAATGAAATGCTCATTCTCACTCACCATGGGTTGTTGTTGGTTTCAATTAGTGGACCCAACATCTGACACCGGGCCATATGAGTCTGTATTGATTGGCTGAAGCTATAGAAATGCATGTGTCAAGGACAACTGGGGTCAAACTGTGGACCCCGAGAAAAAGAAAGGATGCAGAGAATGACAGGAGGGAGGGGCCGAGGGAGTAGAGCGAGGCAGACGGACATGGCCTATCTAGACATGCCTCTGTAAGAAAAGAGGGGGAGAGGAAGACCCATTTAGATGGGACACAAAGCCTGAAGGACACGGTGTGTGTGTGTGTGTGTGTGTGTGTGTGTGTGTGTGTGTGTGTGTAGCGGTATTAAATAAACCTCTTCTCTTTGTGAATACCAGTTACACCTTCAAAGAGAAAAAAATAAAAAATAAAAGATAAAAGATTTTATTTTGGTTAGTCAAGGGTTAAAGTTAAAGTTTTTCAGAAATGTAAGTCTGTGCAGAAGTGTGTGTGTGTGTTTGTGAGCCTGGCAGGAGGTGATTCAGCAGCTGGACAAGCAGACTTGATCCGACTACTGTTCAACTAAAGTAATAGAGACCACCACATGCCTGGAGCGTGCATGCACACACACACACACACACACACACACACACACACACAACTTCTGTTTCTCATATTGCGGTTACTCACTTTTATGTGAAAGCTTTAACAATAATAAGCATGGCGCATAGCGGGCATTGTGGGCTGAACCTGATGGGACATGTCATTCATAATAACCTAGAACAAAGGGGGGGGTCCCACCTGGAGATGGTCGCACAGTAAGCACCAAAATGAACTTGACACATTCACCCATGCTTAGAATTTTCTCCTGGGTGCAAACTAAATTCAAGACCGGTCCAATGCTCTGCAAGTGGGTGGATCCAATCCAATCCAACACGTCCACATGTACGACATGTTTGTGCATTTAAGAGGGCTTGATGAATCTGACTTGAAACGCTAAAGCAAGCATGGAAGAATTAAGAATACAAATAGAGAAATGTTCTGCCCGTCATTTTTTAAGGAAAGATGGACTTGGCACTTGGACAATCCAGAGTTCTCGCAAAAGCACAATTTGAATTTGCTCAGCGAGTTACTCTGGCATCGAGTAATGCTGCTCATTAACTATACCCTTGTAGCCGAGCTGCACCAATCACATCGCTGTATCTGAAAAAGGCGATCACGAAGCGAGCTAAACAGATGACAACAGTTTAGTCTACCAGTTAGCTCCGCTGGTAGATAAGCGTATGGGGCTCTGGATACGCCACACCGTGTGTCTTTGTGATTGGTCGTAGTGTTATCCAATTGCATGCTGTCGGATTTCCAAATGCACGCTTGGTGCCCCCCTTCAAGATGGCCGCCTTTCATTACTTTAAACCAGACCCTTAATCTTTCAGATTTGGGTCTGGATTTTTGGGCTAGGACTTGGCTAGGTACAGTATCAATATCTAATATATATAATATGTCGTCATATGGGAAAGTCACAGAACTATAATTTCATTCTTACCACTGAAACATATTCTTAAAGAGGTTATAACAATCTGACAAAAGGGTTTCACTTGCTTTTAATTGCATTCCAGATGGTTCCTGAAATTCTTTACATTTTCTTCATACAGGGCGATTATCTGGGTTATCCTACTGCATTAAAACGGATAAAGCCTAAAATCACCAGCACCTCTTCTGTTAAGATACAGACATTTTTCTTCATCCTAAAAGCCTGTATTTCTACGGACTTTTCTAACAGTGCACATGCAGCTGTATCAGAAGACATTAGAATTATACGCAAATGAAGTAGTTGAATATGAACCGATTGACTAGATACAATCGATATAAGAAAACAGAAATGTGGCGCTGTCACACATTCAGGACTATAAAGATCGGGTTACAGTGTTTGTGTCATTTCCCCCTGTGCTCTCACTGTGTGGTCAGCTGTGCTGTAACCACTCTGGAAATCTACACTCCTCTCCTCCACCCAGGCACACGGTGCTCTGTTTGGTTAGCCCGGCCAGACTGCTGGACCACGCCTTCCGTTACAGCCGGAAAATCTCAACAAGGCACTGATCGTTAATATCTCACTTTCTTTAATCTGATTTCTGCTGAACCTGATGCATATTCCATTAGAAGGTGAAACAGCCAATCAGTACCAATGCACTGACCATTACTCAGCATCTACACCACCTGCTGAGATCTGTGGCTTCCAAAAGTAATAAGAAAAAACAATCGTAGCATCAGTGATGACTGACAAATAAATACATAACCAGATGTTATTCATCCATTCAGTGCTAGACTATATACTATACTGTATGTGGATGAAGTATCCACCCACATACAGAATTTGACATTCTGATTTTACTTTTGTTGGTGCCACTAACAGTCAGACACCCACTGTGCTGCAACAAATTCATTGTGATGAATGTACTTAAAGCTAATGAAGAACTGATCAAATAGGTGGACACGCACAGGGTTCGCTTCGATATGTTTGCGTGGCAGTTTCTTTTATGCAATTTTCCTCTCAAAGGGTAGGCCTGCACGATTCAAGGAAAAATATGAGTCACGATGTATCATCTTAGAATTGATATCACAATTCTTTACCACGATTTTTTTCTCACTAAGAGTTATGTTTACTGCACACATGCAAAATGACAATGACAAAACAAAACAAATTGGCAGTAGCAAACATAGATGTATTTGGTATATAACACGAGCCTGTAAACAGGTTTGTTGTAAACAGTTACAAACAAACAGGTTTGTTTGTAACCGTTTATTATGCAGTTGGCTTGTAAAATTGAATGGAAATCAAAGTCACTAAAAAAATAAAAATAAAAAAAAAGTTATTTAAAAATTAAAATGGTGAACAGGGGTGAATCGAGATTGCAACTGTATGACGATTTATCGTGCAGGCCTTTTGAAAGGTCAGTTCAAAGGTCCTCTGAGGTTACCTGCATTGGTTTTCTGGGCAAAAGAATAAGCATTTGTACTTTTAGAGTGAGCCACCCATGTTGTTAAGTGTTTAAAAAAATAATTACCCATGCATTAGGCACAAAAGTCTCTTTACTAATTCATCTGAGAAACACTTCTCTAGGTCTAAATGACTTGTTATATTTGTGCAGCACAAACACCAACTACAGTTTGAACAAATCCAGCATGAAGGCTAGCTAGGTCATTCATATCAATGATCTTGGCTTTTTGTTAAAGGGGCGCTATCAGAGCCCGTCTACGGAGAGCCTGTTCAGGCCCTATCTCACTCCCTATTAAGCCCCATTGTACCAACCCAGAAGTTTCCCAGAGAGTGGAAGTTCTCCCCTTATTAGACATTCTCTGGCACTACGCAGTGTTGGCCAGTTCTTTGTTCTTTTCTTGCTTTTTGCTCGCAGGTTTCTCTATAGAGATCCCCCTACAGCTTGGGAATAGATATTTGGCAGCTCCTATGTTTATATGTCCCTGAATGGGCGTATGAGTGCAGTGCCATGAAGCAATTCATTACATCGCGAGACCTGATGTCACGCAATACCTCCGGAGCGAGACAACCTCCATTGAACTCGAAAAAGTCTTATAACCATTCAAATGACTCCGAAGGTGTTCAGTTAAGGTTAATTAAGCTATAAAAAAAACTGCATAGTTATCCTTTAATAAGCCTGCATGCTTTTATTGTGGCTCACTGCCAACTGGATCGCAGAAATGATGCAGACTTTTCAACTGGCATGCTCAAACCGGTCAAACAAACCATGTAAATGATTTCCTCCCCTTTCTGCTGCAGCTGCTGCATTTGAAGCAAACACAGAGAATCGTGGTTTTCTCTGCTCCACTCCACCTACGGGCCAACGTCCTTTACTAAATTATACCGTTGAGCACAGAACAGTATCCCTCTGCTCTCATCTCCTCATCTAATAAAACAGCGAGGGAGCAGCCACTCACAAAGGCTTGGAATAGTTTGGCGGAAAAAGCATCTATCTGTCAGTTCCTGTGAATCGCAGAGCAGGGTCATTTAAAGCCCGTTTTCAGGTTCAATACCAACCTTCCGGTTAAATCTCATATAGAGTGGGATCAGCGTTTCCTGTAAAGTACAGGAAGTGAGTGAATGAACAGTAAGTGGAACACCAACATGTATAGTGCAGCGCAACAAAATGCATCAACAAGACAGTGGAGACTATTCAATGTACAGGACATCATTTTAAATGGCTAAGACTTTCCATTGATTAGCTGTGACTGATTTGCTCTTTATTGTCGAGATCATGGCTGCTCATGAAATGCATCGCATGTACGGTACACAGATGGTTCTATTCATGAGAAAAAAAGCAGAAACAAGGTAGAGATGGGCAGTATATCGATATCATGTTGATATCGTGATATGAGACTGGATATCGTCTTAGGTTTGGATATTGTAATATGGCGTAAGTCCTGGTTATAAAGGCTGCATTACAGTAAAGTGATGCCATTTTCTGAACTTATTAGACTGCTGTAACTACAATATTTGCCTTTACCCACTTATTCATTATATCCACATTACTGATGATTATTTCTCAAAAATCTCATTCTGTCAAATTTTGTGAAAGCACCAAAAGTCCACATGACAATATTGTTGTGGTATTGGTATTGAGGTATTTGGTAAAAAAATCCTGATATTTGATTTTCTCCATTTTGCCCAGCCCTATAACAAGGCACATTACTTACTTAAAGCAGACTACACTGAGAAAAGGGGGCACTGAAAAAATAAAAAAGTATTGCTTCATGGTTTAAGTCCTACACTGTAGGGTTTGTGCAGAAATCTGTTGAAACAGTAGGCCTATGAGAGTTGATACATGTGTATTGACAAGTAATCAATACTCCCTGAGGTCAATATCTGCCAGCCAATCATGTAGTGGGAAATCTGTCACAAAAGTTCCAACTATGAGGAATTTTGATCTGAGAATATCGGTTGTTGAGCAGTAGCATGCAGTCACAATGCTGACATTGAGGGAATGGAGAGTTAAATGGATAGCAATGTCAATGTTCTATTCTTTGGTCCTTTTGATGGGTAATACACCCTTACATGTTTGTTCTATTGAGATATTGTTTTATGCTGGTTCTTCCATCCTACGGTTTGGATAATGGACAAATGCACGCAACAGTATTCCAATGAATAGATTTTTTTCACCATGGGTTTGCTTGTAATGAATGAACCAGTAGGCAGCTTTATTTGCCCTAGTGAGTGGACTTTATACTGGGTGGCTGGCCGACTGGCCCTGGAGGTATTATAGTTTAATCTTCAACCTTATTACATCTCCCCAGCTTCCCATTCATCAGCACAAGACTTAAGAGGATTTTACTTTCACTAACATCACAAGATAAAAATGTGAAGTAGAGAGTGAGCTGATTCCACAATGTCAAATACAAGAAACTTCACAGAAGTGAGAATGAAGCAGAGTAGATGAATTCATTTGTCGGGTGGTAGAATAAAAGCAATGTCCCTGGAAGTAATGGAGCTAGAGTTAATATTTCTGAGGCTACACCCTCAGCAAATTTGCAGCAGAAGAAGAAACTACAGCAAAAGTCTGACGTTCTTAGTCAGAACGAAGTGAAAAATGTGATGTAGCACTGAGCGATGGACAAATGTAAATGGACTACAGCATGCAGAGCTGTGATGGTGTAGCATCAACATGTCTGTCAACGAGTGCTTTTTCCATCGGAATTTGAAAATAGCACTTCAACAGAAAGTTCCACATCAGCTGCAGCCATCTTGGACGTTTTTAAAAATACATAAATGGTGCGGATTTTTATTAAGCTATAGCTCACCATAGTGTCCATGGCGTGAGGGGGGTGTAAGCCAAAAAAGCACCATATACTGTATTTATGAGTATAAAATGCCGTTGTTATTAGTGACTGTTAAGCCAAGACACAGTAAATACAGACATGGTTTGCAGATATTCAAACAAATTCAGGAGTTCTGCACAGATGTGGCCCTGTCAGAAAAGAGCCTCTTTCCTTGAGTAGCCTGAGGGGATTTAACCCATCCAGTGTCTATCAGGATCTAATCTGACACTCTGAAAATGCCCTTCACTGCTGATAAACCTGAGGATGAGCCTGCACACAACAGTGAGCCCCAGCAGACAATAAGAGAAGAAAAGCTGACTCTGCAATAGACTCTAGACCGGCTATCCGTGTGTACAAACAAGTAAATCTTGAATCCATAAACTTGATTGACCACGTAGTAAAGCAATTGAGTTGGGTGTTTTTGATCAATCAGTTCCCATAATGTTATCTTGACAAGTGTTCAAATGATATTGATCATTCATTGACCACTGGTGATTCTCAGTCCTAGTTAGCAGAAGAAATCAATTCCAGCCCGATCTTGAAAACTAACAATGAAATAGACCAAACGTCTGGGGGGGGTTTCAGGATTACATTTCAGGGCATTAGTGGCAGTTGCCTGTACCGCTAGAGCCACAGCTCGCACCAGAAACCCTGCAGACAAACACAGACGCATTGCTCCGAGAAAGGGAGTGCTCCACCTGTGAGTCAGTTGGATCGCTAGCATAGCTCTTCTGGGTTAAAAGCCAACTGTCCAGGGGCATGTGGTTGGGTGTGAAGGGCAACAGTGAGGGGGGAAAGGAGTTTTTGTTTCTGGCTGGCCAACTGGGCCTCACATAAGTAAGTGCCCGCAGTCGAGGCTGCAAGGACTGAAAAGACAAATGGAACGGGAATGGGAACGTCTATTCAAATTAACAAATGGTTGGTCATTTGGTAAGCATTACAGTTTCACTAATCAATCAGCCCCTAGTCACTATCAGCCAATGCAAGGTCATGAGTGACCTCCCCCCCGTAGTTGAGGTCAGGACTGCCATGAAGCAAAAAATCTGCTGTGTGAATTGATCCCAAACAACTGACTGGTTTTGACTATTTGATATTTTAATAACTAGTTCAGTAGTTTGGTGCACCTAAGTGTTTCTATTCCTATAGCATTGGCATCAATTTGCTGAACTTTCAGTGTAAGATCTGCATGGAAATGTAACATGTCAGTCAAAAACATCACATAGAAACATTGCAGCTTCCACATTAAAGGGATCAAGATTGTATTGCAGTTATCTTAGGGGTTGCAATGACTTACCCTGTTTAGACCAAAGGAGCATCTAGATTGTCTGATTATATAGTGGACAGTGCCTGAGGCATCTATTTAAAAAATGTAAAAAAAATAAGGCTGCTGGGGGTGTGAGGTTTTGTCTAGAGGCTAGGCTGCAGGCTGGGCTGCAGGCTCTCCAGGGAGCTGGGTAAGGGGACAGGCGCTGGTGGCACATACACAACTGTCCCAGGGCTGGGATGCTGCGAAAGAACAATAAAAACCACACCCTGTGGGTTTAATATAGCATGAGCTTCTTCTGAAATGACGGACTAGATTTTCAAAGAGGATTACCTTAGTGATCTTGACCATACTGTTGGATTAGATGCTTACTTTTAACATCCAAAAAGTCACTCATGTTGCTGACGTAATTAGGCCTAATGGTTTCTGTGTCATTTGGGATAAAGAGATGGAGCTCTTTGTGACTTCAAAAAAACAACTACATATCCCAATTACCCTTTGTGTGCCTTTAAACACATTAATTAACGGTTTCCCCGTAATGTAAAATTGACATTTTTCCCATGCACCATCCTGTTGCCGCTGCAGGTAAGTTAACTCCTACTTTTTGCCATGGGGGTGTGTAGACTAAATAAGAAAAGACAGACAGAACAACCAGGATGAGTCACTCAAGGATCCCTCAACTGACAAATATGTACCGGTAACTATCAGGAACTACTTATGGTGGATCCAAAGATATGTAATATGTGTCATGATACGATCTGTGTGTGTACCTGTTTTAGCGTGTGTATGGTTAACAGGATAAGAGGATGGAGGGGATTTCCATTTAAGCACAGTGAAGTTTGCTGCTGGTGAAAAGAAGTATTTATTAAGCTGCCAATCTGCCCGTCAGCCAAACTCCCTGGAGGGCCTGTTGAGGCCTGGCATCCGACCTACCAAGCCGAAAGCGCCCATATCTGAACCAGGGTTAACCGTTAGTGAAGAATTTCCACTGTGGTTGAAGAAAAAAAAAAGAAGAAAAAAGATAAAGAAGTAGCTAGAAGTCACAGTGATGGTAAAATATGGGTTTAAGATTTGCTATTCATTTTCATCTCTTCATTTTCAGAGAGGCCTGTGGCTCCAGTGGTGCTCCAGCAAGTGTTCTTTGAAAAATCTCTACTCCAGCATCCCATTATAGCGCTAAGAGTTTGCAACACACACACACACACACACACACACACACACAGAAGAATGTACCATGAGGGACCACCAGCTGTTGCAGTGACCGATATCGGGACTGCCCAAAATACTTCTTTCATCAAAATCTGGCATGCCCAGTCTCTCTCTGTCGCTCTCTTTCTCTCTCTGTCTCTCTCTGTCTCTCTATCGTAGGTGTTAAGATAATAATTAGAATGACATCAGACTCATTCAACAGGTCATCAATGTAGTCATTCATTTACAAGACGAGCGTTTGTCCCATCATCCAGACAACACACCACCCAGTCGGCGAAATGCCTAAAGTGCTAAAAGAACATCTAACGTCCTACTACAGTATGTGACACCAGAGATAATGAGATGAGAAGGCCTGCTGAGGAGGGTCCGCTTGGCGTCCGACTTCAAAAGCATTAACACTCCTCTCCCTTTAATGTTCCCACTCATTTCCAGTTCTCACGCTATTGAAAGGCAAACTACTTAACAGTGTGCCCGACACTTGACACCTATAAATCATCAACCCCCCGGTCCTTATGGCATGCGTGCTTAGCAGTCTTACTTTTATGATTCATAGACAGGGTTGGAAAATAGTCGTTTCAGCTGCAGTGCCGCGCTTTTCAGCAGCCAGCTGCAGCTGAAGTGGCCTTCGACCCATTTACCCTCTGTGTGTGAGAGGTTTGAGGTCCGGATGGTAACCTAACCACTTCCTGCGTGCCACCTAATGAGAGTAATCCCCCCACAGTTGGATTTCAAAAGCGCTTGTATGCAGAAATGGCAACAGTCGTGTAATATTGTTTGGGATATTACATCTTTCTTTTTTCATCCAGTTTGACAGTCAGTTATAACAGAAAACATCTTCAGCGTCTTGCCCACGCCACTTAGACACGGCCAGGGATTGAACCACAAACCTTCCGATTGGCAGGCAACTGCTTTACCTTATATACAGTGTACCCAATAGACATTTTATATTGTTTTTGGTAATATATATATATATATATATAATATATAAATTATAATATGCTGGAACATTTGCAACCCTCAAAAGACGCCATGTGAAATATTAAAGAAAGTGTTTAACTAACACAGTAACGTGAGCTGTTTAAATTAGATGGATACATGGTTAAATGTAATTTGTTCTTACCAGCGTGTCGCCGTGATCCCCCACCCATCGGTCCTGAAACGTTTGCCACGTTTACAGGATGGCTCTGCTGTCTATAGTTGCCAATAAATGTTTCTGGTGATCTGTGTACGATGGACCACAGGCCAGCTGCAGTTGTCTCATCCGTGTCTTTATCTAGCTATAAGCTTTTTCTATAACTGGGGGCAAACATACTAGCATGTAGATAGTAAATGGCATAAACATATTCTCTGGAACTCTTTACAATCATTTACCAAAAGAAGCAAGCAGTACTGCCTTATAGGGCTGCACGGTATCAGCAAAATATCTGATTGTGATTATTTTGACTGATATTGTGATTGCAATATGATTCACGATATTGGAGGGAATGATGATTTTTCTATCACTATTCTCATTTTCATTAATAAATATGTTTCAAAAAAATGATTGAAGTGTGATTTTTGGCTTGGATCTTTACCAAAGAGATTTTTTCTTTAGTCTGTAAGATAGAATTTGTAAATCGCATTTTAAAAAAACATGCCGCATAATCAAAGATTTTCGCCTGCAACAATCACAAAAAAGAAATTCTGGAAGGACTGGAAACATGTATAACGTTTTTACATTGCATTTGAATTATTAAACATTTTTACTGACTGGGTTTTTGAGTGACATGGTGAGCTGAACTCTGAACAATCAAACCTTTCTACACGCTACTGAATCTGATGATACCATAACCGCGCACACCTCCATTCACCCCCCAAGTTGAAGTGGGGGTAATGTGATATCGTGCTTCTGGAATAGACCCTTAGCAAGCAGATGGCCAGCCATTCAAAAGATGCCTGGATGCTGGGAGCCCGAGCAAAACCAGAGATTCAGGGCTTGGTTAGACAACCACGAGAATGTTTACAATGGTCGTTTGAAATGTGCTCTCAACATGTTAGCTCCAACAGTACACAATGAGAAGGAATATGACATCTGGAGAGGCTTGGACTTGGCCCAATTTGTAAGCGGTTTCTTTTTGCCAAGGTAAAATCAAACAGCTGTTACAGGGACAGGGGAACCAACTGCTGAACTAACTAAACTTCATCTTCCTATTGTAGCTTAGTCAATAACATCATGAACACACCCCACACTGAAGGACTTCCGATTCAGCAGGCTTATTGGGTGCAACACACAGACTGGAGGGAGTCATCTGAAAGCCAAGCCTCACCTAGTCTCTGAACAGCTTGAATCATAGACGGTCTCTAAACACACACACACACACACACACACACACACACACACACACACACACACACACACACACACACACACTCTGTGACAGAAGCAGTTCAACTCAGCTCTCTGCAATGTCTATGGGTGAGGCTGTAATGCTTTGCCTTGAAAATGCTAAGCAAATAAAGTATCATCATCATCATCATCATCCTCCTCCTCCTCCTCCTCCTCCTCCTCCTCCTCCTCCTCCTCCTCCTAATGACCCATCGATCCATGAAAGAAAATAATCACATCTAGCCATTTAAGTCTTGTCAAGTTCAATTCACATTGTCAAAGCAGATCATCTCAGTTTCCCAAATGAAGCAATAAACAGGCAGCTGTGTGTGTGTGTGTGTGTTTATGTGTGTGTGTGTGTGTGTGTGTGTGTGTGTGTTCAGCAGAATGCTAGCAGGTGAACAAGGCATTTGACATTTGGCTCAAACACACATTCCTACATCAGCTGACAAAAGTGTGTGTGTGTGTGTGTGTGTGTGTGTGTGTGTGTGTGAGTGTGTGTGTGTGTGTGTTGGTGTGTGTGTGTGTTGGTGTGTGTGTGTGAGAAGCCCAGTCCTCACCACGGTTCACAGCTACTGTATAGAGAGCAGTCTAGTCAGAGTGCTTGTGTGTGTGTTTTGGAGTGTAAAACACTCCAACACAAAGCGTTGGCAGATGTTCTGCATCCACTTGAAGTCACGTCAGAACTTCCCGTGTGATAAAACACGTTATGATACTAACTGCTATGTGACTTAAATGTAGCCGTATGATAACGTAGGCATCATACTAGCAAGTGTCGAGCAGAGCCAGCCAATAGGGTATTCGCTTTAATAAGCAAACGCTTTTAAGAAGAAGTAGTTTTACCCTCAAACGCCTAACTGTAAACCAAACATCTTTTTTTCTTATTTTTTGTTTTTCCATTTTAATAAATGATGGCATTGAACTTACCTGTGAGGTCGGTAAAGTGTGTGAATCAGCCGTCCATGATGTTGAATGAAAGAGAGCCTCGCATCCACGCTAACACGCAGAAAGTAGGATGAGGTCCAGCTTGGTAAGCTAACTTAACTTCACGCGCTGTTAGTTTTCCCTTAAAACACGGTGCAAGTATGATAAAGGAGCTGCTCTAAAAGAAAGAAGTAAACAAACTCAGAGTCCAGAAAGTGTGTGCGTTCCCCTCAGGCACCGGAGGCAGTCTCTGTTGTCTAGCAGCAGCCCACACTCAGGACATGGACAGCTAGGTCTTCTGAGAAGCTTTTCGCTGAGAGACAAGATACACGGAGTCACATAGGGTGGGACAGGAAATGTCACGATGTTGCCTTCAGAATAAAGTCTCACAAGCGCTCGTACCTGACAAGAAAAGAACGTGCCAATTTTTTTCGGGGGATATTAAGTGCTGCCCTGATGCCTTTTTTGTGAGCATATTTTTGTGTATACGTGATCAAAAGATATTAATTGTTTACACGTGATTAATGTGTTGTCTAATCCAGATTTTCATGGATTTACCAAGTAAAAGGTTTCCCCCAACACTGACACAAAAGTATGAGGAAAGTTTGAGTTATTTCTTAATTTGGCTTAAAACCATGTCCCTGACTGCGTCTCTGTTTTTGTTGACAGTCATGTAGCCTCAAAAAGCGCGCCACCGTGAGGATTTTATTTTGAAATTGCTTCTCAGACATGTTGCTCCGCCTCTGCTAGCTTGACTCTGGGCTGTAGTGTGTGAGCGGTGCAGATATGCTTCGGTTTGCCAGTGGCACTATGGGTTCATTTTAGGGGAGAAAAAAACATGAAAGTAAATTACAAGTCATTAAAATATAAAACGTTGTTCTGTGCTCCTCTTTACACTGTAAGGTGCTGTTCAACATCCCTATGGTAGACAATGGATGTGTGCATGCTGCCGGGTGTACAGTAGCCTACTGACCGGTAGGACTGTTTTCACCACCCAGGCCAGTATTGGATGATGGTGTTTTTGACCATAAAAGTAAAACAGCGTTGAAATTCTTTGAGATGGAAATGAACAATGAGCTGGCAGGGACTCTCCTCCTTGTCTAGCCCACCAGAATGATGTGTTACTGCCCTCTGCTGGTCTGCGGTCGATTTTGTCTCCCAAAAGTATTGAAGTAATAATAATAATAATAGTAATACATTTTATTTAAAGCGCCTTTCATGATACCCAAGGTCGTTAAACATCGTTAAAATTATAGTCAGTATAAAATTAAATTAAAAAAAAAAATCTGTCAGTCCATATCCTGAAGAGACATGTTTTGAGTCAGTTTTTAAAATCAGTAATTGAGTCACAGTGTCTGATGTCTGGAAATGAATTCCACAGCTTGGGGGGCGGTGTACCTGAAAGCCCTTTCTCCCAAGGGTGCTGAGGTTCACACTAGGGACATGCAGTAGTCCTACTGAGGAGGATCTCAGTGAGCGGGCAGGGGTGTAAACTTGGAGGAGGTCCATGAGGTGGGTATAATTGTGAAGGGCTTTATATGCTATGAGCAGGACTTTGAATAGTATTCTGTAAGCAACTAGAAGCCAGTGCGGTTGCATAAGCAATGGTGTTACATGGCCAGTGGATTTGGAGCATGTTGTAATCCTCGCTGCCGAATAGTGGATGAGTTGGAGTCACTGGTGAAGTGTCCTGTAGGTTAGCGATGGCCAAATGAAGCTTTGTGAAGCAGTGTCTACAGTCTTGGTTTTAGGAGAAAGGCCTAAGGCATTGTAATTTGCATTTCAGTGTATTTTCCTTTTGTTGAACAGAGCGCCATCTAGTGGGTTTAGAAAAGCAAGACACTGCTTCATGAAGCTTCATTTGGCCATCACCACTGTAGACTGTTTCTCAAATGGAGGTACATATACCCCTAGGGGTACTTTAGAGTACTGCAAGAGGTAATTGAAATTGTCATTGAAAAATATGTCATGCATAATTCCTCAAACAAGTATGCTACAATAATCAATGAGTTAAGTGATGGATGCTAAACATTAAATATAGCATTTTTACACACACACACACACACACACACACACACACACACACACACACACACACAGTGGAAGTATTCAGATCCTTAAGTAAAAGTACAAATAGTTCACTGTAAATACTCTCCATAACAAGTAAAAGTCCTGCTTTGAAAATGCTTCTTACGTAAAAGGAAAATGTACTTAAAGTTTTAAAAAGTACTCAATGAAGACACATTCTCACCTTTCAGAAACTGGAAATGGTTAAAACAGTTCTGTACATTAACTAATTAATTAATTCCTAGTCATTTCAGCCATAGGCCTATACTGTGTATTGTTGGGCAGTTTGATTTACAATAAACAGTGTATTTTAATAAATACACTGGGTTTTATGTGCAACAATCTTAATTTGTAAAGCAACTAGTAGCCTACCTAAAGCTATCGGATTAAATACTACTTCTAATAATAATAGTAATACTTCTTCTACTAATAATAATAAGGAATACTTTATTAATCCTGCAAGGGGAAATTACTATGTTTCACTTAGATTACTGTAGTGGATAAAAAAGTAAAATATTTCCAACTGAAATGTAGTGGAGTAGAAGTAAAAAATGAAAATACTCAATTACAAGTTACCTCACATTTCAAATATCAGCCTTAATGTAGCCTGCAGTCTACATTCCCCCGATGGTAGGAAACACAGCTCAACATGACGGTGTGTGTGTGTGTGTGTGGGGGGGGGGGGTGTAGGAACGGGGGCGTTTCCCTGCGCTGCTCACACCTTTAATGCACCGTCTCACCTGTCAGGTTGACGCTCCAACGCTACTAACGTTGTGTGACTTAAACCCTGACTGGAAACTGAGAAGGAAACAGCGCCATGGAGTCTCCAGTGAAGACTTCGCCCGTCAGACCGGGCTACCACAGACTGGAGGTCCAGAAAACGACGTGGGACGTCCCGGAGAGATACACGGCGCTGAAGTCGATCGGCTCCGGGGCCTACGGGACAGTCTGGTGAGTCTCCCCGGGGGGAGCGGGCAACCTCGGGTAGCGGCCTACTGACGCGGGAAGTGCTGCAGAGTTTTCTGTCTTTGTGTTTATTCGTATTTTATACAGAAAAGTGCGAGGTATTGGTATATTTATGTCCAATGATCTTAGAATGCATGTTAATCCTGCTGTATGGGCTGAAGTCATAAAATAATATGACTAGTTGTGGCACATTCCTTTCAGGAAGCTCACAATAACAGTATGCTCAGACTGGCCAGGACTATTTCAAATGACTCCTCACATGTTCTCACTGAGAATATCAGCTTCTGCCATCAAACAGATCGCTTCATGCTTTTAATCGCAACAGACTTAAAAACTCTTTCATGCATCAATCTATCCTATTGCTAAACCAGCATCATTAAAACATTAAATCCGGTGCAATACTTACACGGGGTTTCAAGTCTCCAAGACCTTGTCTGTGTGTTCATGTCATTTTCTGTTGGAATGCTTTGTTTCCTTACTTGGGTGTTTATGTTATTTGTGGTAATGTTTCAATTATGTCCTTTGGCGTTATTCTTCTTATGTACGTGCTATGTCTATGTCTTTTTTTATATGAGCTACCCCTGGGATGCAAAAATATTTTCATCCCTGGCTGACAATAAAGTTGTATCGTATTGCATTGTATAGCATTGTATGGGATGTTATGGTATGGTATGGTATCGTAATAGGCTATAATTGGACATGACGTTTTTGTTGAGCAGTGTTTCTTCCATTGTCATAGCAGAAACATTATGTCGGAGCCCAATAAAGTGATGCTGTTTTGTAAATGTTCAAAGGTCCCTGCCTTTGTTGTTCACTATCAGTATTTAAATGTTTGCCATTACAAGTGGTTTCTACATGTAGCCAGGTTTATAGCCTTTAGTCTGCATTCCACTCCCAGACTATGCTGCATGCTGTCCAAGAGGCCAAGATTTCTCTGACATCTGCTAACAGAAGCACTATTGTCCACCTGAGGCAACTCAGCAAGTCAATACAAGTCCTGCGATATGACAAGAATCTCCTCCACCAACATGGGAAACCCAGCCTTCAGGATTCCAAGATATCTCAGAGACACTTTTATCTAACGATAAGCCACTGACAGACAAGATCTCATTGCTGATTTGATCATAGTGGATCAGTTTATAAAAGAGGGGATGTCGGCCAGTTGGCATAATTTATTCATTTGAAAGTTTTATTTCAGATATAGAATACTTATGAATGGGGTTGGATACCGAAACCCCAAAAACCGGTAGTTTTAAGACCGGAGTAGAATGCAAATATCGGTTCCACTTAATGTTTTGACTGAAATACTTTCCCTCTGTCCCTCTGAAATGGACAGAAAAATGTCACATTTTCTCAGTGGTCTACCGTTAGCTAGCTACTGTAGATGTAGGCTACTTTTAAAATGCCATATTTCCTCTGGGCCAACTCAACATTCATTTTGTTTTAACTTGTTAATAGTGTATCTGTTATTTATTGTTAAATTATTGTAGTTGTGTGTTAGATGACTTGGGTTTACTTATTACATGTTTAATTACTTTAACCCTTATATGGTATTCGGGTCAAATTGACCCATTTCAAATTTTTACAAGAAGAAAAAGGGTACAGTTACATTTTTCTAATTGAAAATCAATGCCCTACCTTATTTTCTGTGATAAACATGTTTTCCTGACTCAATTCTGAAAATTATTCTGGAGATGACCACTTATGTTTTTTCCATAGTGGATTTTTAACATGAATTATAACCTTATGACGGAGAAGGAACTGTGTGCTAGTAGAGACTGATTGCATTCCCTGAACAGACAAAACTTGTCAATAGATTTTTACGTAAAATTTTATTTCAGAGGGTTTTAAAACCCCAAACAAGTCACGGGTCAATTTGACCTGATGGTACGAGAGGGTCCCGAAAGTGAAAACAATACAAGGGTTTAAACGTTAATATATTGTTAAATTGAAATAATTTTTAAGAACAGCATCAACAGAAACATCCAAAAATGCCTAAACAGACTCATAATGGAGGCTATGATATCAAGTCTTGATAGGAAGCAAACATAAAGTAAAACTTATCCATACACAGAGGAACAAAATTATTAGATAAAAATCAGCTGATTAGTCAGCTAACAGAAAAATTATGATGTTCGCACACATTTCTTTTTCTGTTTATATGCTTCTAAATTCAATTTCTTTGGGTTTCGGACCGACGATCTGACAATTATTTTATTAATAATAATTACCTTTGGCTCTGAGAGATTGTGACAAACATTGCCCTATTTATAAATGCCCTATTTTTTATTTTTATTCATCTATGACATTTTAGAGATTGAACTATTTACAATGAATAGATAAATAGACTACGCCCCAAAGTTTTTATTTAGAGTCTTTAGATTAAGAATGATCATGGCTGCACATAATGAGGAAAATATCTATTTTGACTGATATTGTGATTGCAATATGATTCACAGTATTGGAGAGAGTGATCCTTTTGGTATAATTATTCTCCGTGTTCAATGAAAAAAATATTGAAAAACAAATGAAACTGATTATAGAGTAATTTTATGTAAGCATATCTACCAGAAAATATTTGGTGTGCTGCAGGATGTCGCTACAGCACACCAATACTGATTCAGAATGGTTTGACACATATGTCAAACATATGTGCGTGTGTGCCCCCCCCCCCC
>NC_048413.1:24231877-24241495 GCF_013103735.1 Etheostoma cragini
CAGCCAGAACAAACGCCTGCCAAAAGGTTCTCTTTTTGTTGAGACTTTAATTGACTAATGTCCATGTAGTTGTTCAGAACGTATTTAACTAGAAAGGTCAACCTCAAAAATAAGACGAGATGATTTGGAGGATAAGCCAAACTTTATTGACCATTCGACAAGAGCCCATAATCCCATCAGTGACCCCCAGACCCTCTTTTTTGTGTCCAACCCTTACTTCTCAAACCAAAGTTACACCCTTAGTGCACTGTATATTGTTTTCTGCACTGGGACCCCTAGAGAGTGGGGCTTTATGGTGTTTTCTTTACTGGAAGGGAACTGGAGAGGGCACTTTATCATGTTTTCTGTACTGAAAGGGCACCCAAGGACACGTTGTCATGTTTTCTCTACTGAAACTGGAAACCCTAGAGGGCACTTTCTCATGTTTTGTAGAGGCATCCCAGAGGGCATTTCTGAATCTACCAGTGCATGTTTTTTTTAATTTATAATCACCATGTACATTTTTTTAACAAAATGTTGCCATTTCATGCATTGTACCAGAGTTAGCCTTAGGCTAGTTTACATCTGCAGTCCCTAAATGTTAATGTCCTCACCATCACTGTGTTTTTTACTTAAAGGTGATCTGCCTCCTTGACGTCTTCACACCTGACTACACACTGGAGAAATTCCAAACCTTGTAAGTTAGGGATTCAGGAACCACATTCTTCGGCTTGTTCGTGGCCACAGCTTGTTGAGACTCTGTGTGCATGTTTGTGCCTGTTTGAAAAATTCAAGCAAGGAGGTGTGAGAGCAAGCTGGCTCCTGTTTGTTTTGGTCCGTTTGCGCGGTTGTATTTCCTCACCATAGCAATGAGCTCTTGTCGTTAACAGTTTTTAGACCCACATCATTCAGTCTACTTTGTGTGTTGATTTAGTCTTTCTATCCTCTCCTTTTCTTTCTCTCTCTAGTTATATGGTAATGCCATTAGTAGCCCAGGATCTGGGCCACATTATGAAGAGGCGGAGATTAACTGATCGCATCATCACATACCTGTTCTACCAGCTTCTAAGGGGTCTCAAGGTAAGTGTATGTAAAATAACATTAGATAATATTACTTATATGTTGGCACAAACATGACTTTAAATGAATGAGATGTTGCTCTGTATAAGTAACTATAATATAATAAGTAACTGCTTGCTAACAAAGTCATAAAACTGTAAATCAAAGTTATACTTCCAGCTACAGAAAAAAAGCAATGCTCATTTAAATAAGTGCTTTAAGTATGTGGAAAAAAAACTTAATTGTTTTGTAGAACTTCACAAACGTATAATGCTGTTTTGGGGTCTCTTGTGGCTTTATGGATTATGAGGCTAGATATAATAATGTATCTATATTAAACACTATAGGAACGCTTATCAATATTAAGTGCAGGATGCCTAATCATACATTATCTTCAGTTATAATCAAAAAGTACAAATAAGCTACATTTGTATAAGTAAATAAGTTTGGCAGAGCAATGTAGTGACCTCTTATCTTTTGTCCCATTCTGCTCTCCCTTTAAAGGTTCAGTTGGTAACTTTTATAAAAAAAAAAACTCTATATCCTGACAGTACTACTACACATGAGACAGATAATCTGTGAAAATCACATTCCTCATTTTACAGCAACACACTACACTAAAATATATATCTGAAAATAGTTGAGGCTTGAAATAGGCACTGCAGTAACAGAATGTTAATTCATATTTGATTGTAACTCGTGTGATTTCATGTGACAAAGAAAATTGATTGATTCAGCGCTGCCTAGTTTGACAGTTTGATCATTTACACTGGGTTTGAGACTCCTCTGCTCCGATTGGTTGGAGCGATGGAAACTTGCACATCCCATTAGGAGCACCAGGAGGAAGAAGAGGAACATGCTTCTTTCCACTGATTATCTGTCTCATGTACTACTGGGGGGGATACAGTGACAGTTTCAGCAAATATGACAAAAACATATTTTTTTAAGTTACAAACTGCAGCTTTAAACGCACAAGGTCAGATTAAATGAAGTGCAGTTCACTGACTGACTGCTTTCTCTTATTTATGCTTGTACACGCAATGCTAGTCAATGTGTAAAGAAGAGTGCTCAATGGAAACAAAAGGAAAAGCACGTTTTATACTGAAAAACAAGCCCACCTCCTGATAAATGCCCTTTTGTCTTTGAATTAAGCTGCAGACTTCTTTGATCCCATGATGTTTTCCCAGTGTATGTGTGCTTTCAGCACTCTTCCGTACTGTGAGAACAGTCTGGATTTGCTCTAAGGGCTGGAGAACACACAAAACAGAGCCCTCGTAATCAGCTGCTGGTGGAGACTTTGTGATGTGTAATGTGTATTTTTAAAATCCACAAGTCAACACCATGCCATTTAGAGAGCCATTAAGCCATGTGGGTCTGCATGCTCTGCTACACTCTGTGCATGTGCAGTAGCCTATGTCCAGGTGTGTTGTACTACTGTGTGCTTAAATCTATTTTCTCCTTTTTTGACAGTACATTCATTCTGCAGGGATCGTTCATCGGGTTGGTGTTTTACTTACTGAATCATTTGGGTCTCACTTAAAGGAATAGTTAACATTTTTTCATTGAACATTGTGTTTATTTTCTTTCCCATGTTGAGAGTTAAGCTGATGTGTGTGTGTACATAAAGTACATCCTTACATATAGCCGGACAGCTTTGTTAAGCATTAAAAAAACTAGTTTTCTTAATGCTTAACAAAGCTATCCTGCTGCTGACTGCATCTTCATATTGATGACATTAGATTGGCATCACTCTTTATTCTAACTCACAGCAAGAAAGCAAATGAGCATACTAGATATTATTAACCATAACTATTGCAAAGTCACAATAGGCTTTGTTTTATTAAAAAAACTCTTTTGGTTGCATTTTAGGATCTGAAGCCCGGTAACCTTGCTGTGAGTGAGAACTGTGAATTAAAGGTAAGTTTAAAAGTCTGACAATGTTGATCAGGTCATGATGATGATACGTCCTCCCCTATGGATACGTCAGGAAATATGGGAATGCGTTCAAGTATTAAAGTATGAACCCTAACCCTAACTTCCCATTTATATTCATTTTATACATGTGTTGGAATGGCTCTAATGTAATTATAATGCATGTGTAATTGACCCCGCCCACTTTGACCAATCACTACACCAGTGTAGGCGTGGCCTTAGGAGTGGCTCTAGATGGTACCCTTTAATTTACATAATACCCGGATGATTGAACAGCCCTGAACTGGGACTCCGCTTCCAGCTTATTAACGGTTAATAATCTGTTAAGGAGGATAGGCTATCAGTCAGGGAAAGAAATATCTAAATTAGCATCCCTATTACCAAATAGTTTGTAAACCAAAATTAATTTGTATTCCGCCAATAAACCTTATTTGGATGGCTATTATAAAGGCACAACTGTTGATGATTATACATTTGTATTGGTTAATAAATACTTTCTAAAGCATCTATAAATGTTATTTAGAAAAATTAATTTTATTATTTATAAAATATTAATCTCTTCTATTGATTACCAAAAAAAGAGTTGTTTAGACAAAATCAATGTTTCTTGATGCTTTATAAAACACAATTTAACCATAAATCATAAGCATTATTTGCAATTTTCTATTCAATTTATTCATTGTGTCAAATAATAACAGACATCATGTCAGGATACTTTCCCCAAAGTACTATCTAGTAGTAGGTCCAGACCACTCTCCATAATTCAGTTCAGATACTTTATTATCCCAAATGGAAAACTTGATCTGCAAGATTAAAACAACACATTCAAAAAGCATTACAAGACAACAATACAAATACAAAAATGTTTCCTGTATGTAATATATACACAACACAATTTTACACCACCGGAGTAATCGCAAAAAAATTCTACATTACATATGCAAATTAGCAAAGTTATTGTACACAAGAGTTTTTTCTCCTATTGCTCTTGAACCGTTACACTCTCAATCTACAGGCTTTAGATTTACAGGACCTAACCATTTCGCCAAAAGCAATTACACACAGCGGCTTGGAAAATATTAATTTAAACAGGCAGAAACCTCAGACAGCACCTGGCTCTTGGTGGGACTATCATATTACCATTTAATAATGATGGTTATTATAAAGTGAATGTACATCACTTCAGCTTCCATAACTGTAACTATTCCCAGATCCTGGATTTTGGCCTGGCAAGACAGACAGAAGGTGAAATGACTGGTTATGTTGTGACGCGCTGGTACAGAGCACCAGAGGTCATATTCAACTGGATGCACTACAGTCAAACAGGTAAGAATATTACCTTCCCTTGAATACAAAGAGTCAGTTTGTCTAAAACATAACGGAATATTGCAGTATGCTACGGCAGATGTATTACATTTTTGTCATTAAAATTCTCTCCCTCCCAGTGGATGTGTGGTCAGCTGCCTGTATCCTGGCTGAGATGATTACGGGCCAGGTGCTTTTCCCAGGAGAGGACAGTATCCTCACACTGTGTTGTAATAAAGCTGTGTGTGCTCAATTATAATAGCTAGAAACTCACACTGTCACCCGGTGTTTTTATTGTTTAAAATAGGGGACATTTTCAAAACTGGTGCCGCATTGTACAATTTAGAAGTACTCCACCAATTTTACAAGTGAAGGTCAGTTTATGTGGCCCTTGAGTTATCGTTTCTGAAGAATTAGAAAGAAATGAGTGATTATATCATCATGGTTATCTCAGCTCAGGCTTGGTAATGTGATTTCAATTGAAAACTGGAGGTATGAAGTTTAAAACACGTGGGATTTACCAGAAAAGGGGGTTATGTGAAATTGATCAACGGAGATATCTCATTCTATGCTTCTTCAATTCTAACCATTCTGCTTATTCAATATGTCTTTAATGAGTTCAGTCCATTACTAAATCTTCGGAGTGCCCCTTTAACCCACTGAGGTCTAAGGCCTTTTTTAAATATATTGTATATAAAAAGGTATTTGTATATAATGTGATCCCCATGTGTTTCATATCAATGCTTTCAGGCCCAAACTGGTTCCAGAGCAATGTGTAAAGAGATAATCTGGCCCTAAAGCTGAAAGGTTGATGTTCGTTTTTTTTCCGTTTTTTTCCTTGTGAAAACAGACCTAAACTTAATTGTTTTGGTGCTTGAAATGAATTTACAAAAGCCTCGGGTTCACAAAAGTAGCCTGATATATGAATACAATAGTGGATAAATGTCTAAAAGGATATATTATAATGGCGTATTGAATGCGAGTGTTGTCAAACATCGCTTGGACTCGCCGGTGCGTCTTTTATCCTCAGAGGGTTAATGTTAATGTTCATATTTAATTGAATTGAATACATCCATCCTTATGTCACACTTCCTACATCTGATACAGAAATACAACCAAAACTCAATTACAAAACGTCAAAGGAGAAAAAAGAGATGCTTTATTTTGAAATATAGTACCGCACCGTCATGTATGCAAAGTGAAAATCTGGCAGGATTTACAATGTCATCAATGCTTGTGACTGCTCTGACGCCAGACCCATGTGGTGTATGATGTGCATTATGAGGCTTCCTTAACAAGCCTGTTTAGGTATTGATCAGCTGAAGAGGATCCTCCATCTGACAGGAACACCAGACCTATCCCTGGTCCAGAAGATGCAGAGTAAAGATGTAAGTTTCTTATGTGTGTTAACATCAGCACTTTGCAGCTTTGATATTTCTTCTTTGGCCAACTTGTAATGGCGGTGTGTATTTCCACATACATATATCTAATTGCCTATCCTTATGTAAGCTCATTCTTTAGAATGAAATGTAACCACCCTTAACTGTTTTCCAGGCACAATCTTATGTGAAGGGTCTTCCCCCGCAAAAGAAGAAAAACTTCAAGGAAGTGTTTGCATCCATGGATGGAAATGGTGCGCTCAACGTCTTCTGCTTCTTCACTTCACATGAACCTTAATTTTTTTATCATTGAAATACAGTATATTACAATTTATTACTTATTTTGAGTTTACCTAATACCTCTTTGACAACTTTACAACCTTTTCTCTATCCTCATGCTTCGAAAGTCATGAAAATCATTTTTCACTTTGTTGTTAATATATAATAAATAGGACATTTAACTTAGACTTAACTGGCCAAGTGACGGGTGGGAAGAGGAAAAAAGAAATATATATATTTTGTTGAGAATTGAAACGTGTCTTTTAATATTATGATGTTTTCCAGCTGTGGACATACTGGAGGGGATGTTACTGCTGGACCCGGAGACAAGGCTGACAGTTAAGCAGGGTCTGTCTCACCCCTTCCTGGCTGAATATCATGACCCAGAGAGCGAGCCAGACTCTGAGCCGTACGACGACTCCTTCGAGAACCTGGATCTTGCTGTCGGGGAGTGGAAGAGTAAGTTATTACAATGCACACGTTTAGGGCTGGGCAATTTATCAATATTATATCGAAATGGATATATGAGGCTAGAAATTGTCTTACGTTTTGGATATCAACTGTAATTACTCCTCTGTCTTTATGTCCTTTGTCATGCGACTCAGGCATACTCCTGCTCCTGCATACCCATACTCTTTGTTAAGATTGTTTGGGGGAAACTTGCGGGCCTGGGTTGAGATTTGTGGGGTTTACAATGACATGGTCTTCTGTTACAACATTGTGCACGGTTAATGCTTATTTTATAGAAAATGTCAATAAAGAAAATGTAAAAAAATATTCATTCTTTCTGAACATACCAGGCTGTTCTAGCTATTCTGTTATTTGCCTTAACCCAATTAGTCATTATATCCACATTACTGATGATTATTTATCCAAATCTCATTGTGGTAATATTTCGGGAAAGCACTAATAGTCAACCCGACAATACCTCCACAATACTGATATCCATGTATTAAGTCATAAATATTGTGAGATTTGATATTTGTCCAAATCGCCCAGCCATACACAAGTGCCAAAGTTGTCTCTGTGCCTTATACTCTTAAAATGAATTTAGACTTTGGGGCTTTTACAGGATTTGTTATAAAACTGCTTTTTTTTTATCTCATCAGGTCTTATCCACATGGAGATCATGACCTTTGACCCCGACAACCCCAGAAAGACAGCCATGTAGATGCTGTGACATGCTTACACCTCCCTCTGTTTGGTTATAACAGAGACACCAACTGCAAAGGTCAACACTGTCAACCTGAGACAAACATATACAAAAATACATCAAAAGTATTTTTGGTGCATCTGATATGTATTGTAATTGAAATGCATGTTACAAAACGGCAGCTTTAATTTGTAAGGTGTCCTGTACAGGACAAGGTTTTTCTTCTGTTCTTCTATTTGAATAGAAATGGCATTACCTCAAACTTGATCAAAAACACCGAACCACTGCTGTCTTCTCATTTCAAAAAATATAAAAATTATTGACAAAATAATTTTAACTCAAGGTCTTGACTAGAGGTGGAAAGTAATGAATTACATTTACACACATTACCGTAAATGAGTAGCTTTGGGGGTATTTCTATTTTTTAAGTAGTTTTTAAAATGTTACTTCAACTTAAAGCTACATTGTGTAAGAATTTCGCCCATCTAGCGTTGAGATCATATATCGCAAACTCTCTCTCGCCACGCAGTTCAAAGTAGGTATTGCAGCTACGTTAGCCGTGACGCTTCAAAAAGTGAAAGTGTACAAAAGGCTGTCTAACAGGCGTTGTTGTTGGAGTGCGTGTCAGAGACACCATGAGTGGGCACGACGGAAAGGATAGGGAAAGAAAAAGGATAATTAGCTAGTTGGGATTAGGTGTGTGAGTCTGAAGCAGCTCCATTGTTCACTCTTTTTCTGATGATGCCGGCCTCTTGCTCTTTCCAATATCCATTTCTTTTTCTGGGCGAGGATAAGACTCCTGTTACTGAAATTTGGAGTTTGAACACGTGTGGTCCTCTGTTTTTCCTTACCCATTAGCAGCAGCTGTGAGTCAAAAACGCAAAAGGCCGAGCAGTATAGCCTGTATGTCCCTTACCGGCTAACGTATTCCAAGATGGCGCATGATTATGGAGAGTCTACCCCAGTTCATGCAAGCGCAAATGTAAAATTTCAAGCCAATAAGAACACTTGAAATTGATGGTGGTGGTCAATATTCACTAAAAAAGGACACGTTAGTGAACGGGCAACACCAATTTTGACAACTACAAACGTTACACAATGTAGCTTTAAGCATATTTTATTTGAAGTTTTGTACTTTGCTACATTTTAAATCACATCCAATACTCGGTAAAAAAGTCTCTAATATTGTTATGCGCCGTTGCTTCGTGCCCTCATCAAATCACATAATATGGCGATTTAATCAAGTATAAATTACATATTAAATAAGTAAAAACATGTGTATTTCCCCCCCCGCTGTTATAAACTAACTTTTACTCTGATTGATTTTTAAATGAGCTACTTTTTACTTTTACTTGAGTAGATTTTTACACCTACTTATACTTGAGTAAAATTTTAGCAAAGTAATAGTACTTTTACTTAGGCAGAATATTTTCTTGCTATTTCCACCTCTGGTCTTGACTCTCATTTATTACCTTTTGTTCTGAGCCTGCATGGCTGGATTTTCATTCTAACAACATCCCACCATTCATTCTGTGAAACGTTAGATGTCCGATCCATCCAGTGAGGATGAGAGGTTGCTTTGACATCTGCACCACATTTATTTTATTGACTACTGCAATGTAGATGGTAAAAAGAATTGAGTTGTAATATTGGATCGAAAATAACAAATTACCATAAAAACCATACCATAAGTGTAGCTGAGATATACAATGACTTAGAAACACACTTGTGTGTGTTTATTGAATACCTTGTATAGTATACAGTACACAGAACATAGTACATACTGTACATAGTACATACATACATACATACATACATACATACATACATACATAGAAAGATAACCCTGGCTTAGAATAAAAACAAATATTCTTAGTTACATTTCATCTTACGTCACAAGAACTTTAATTTTGTATGTTTTGTGTCACATATTCATATATGCAAAGGGTATTTGGATTTGGAAACATGCAGGATTTTTATTTTTGGATCACCATCTTTACTGTCGGAACACACTGGAATTGTTTGCAAATAAACCTCTGTATAAAATGACATGTTGTAATTTAATGATGTTAAAATGACCAGTTGATAGAATTCATTCAATAAAAGATGGATATTAGTAAAAATGTGAAACAGGCACAAAGTGTGATAGAATAATCAATCACTAGAGGGCAGCATTATATCATAGTAAAGCTTCCTTCATCTGTTCATCGTAGGAAGACTGGAAAACCATCAGGATGTCTATGAGTCATTTAACAATGGCTCAATGGAGACAGGATAAAAGGATACACGTACAGTAGATACATGGTTTAACGATACAGGGAGGGTATGAAAACTTGGAGTAAACAATTCAAACCCCGGGCTCCCGTATTTCACAGTTGGTAGAGCTGGCACCCATATATAGAGGATTACTCCTCAACGCAGCGGGCCAGGGTTTGACTCCGACCTGCGGGCCTTTGCTGCATGTCATTCCCCCCTCTCTCTCCCCTTTCATGTCTTCAACTGTCCTGTCAATTAAAGGCCTAAAATATCTCC
>NC_048413.1:24241595-24259500 GCF_013103735.1 Etheostoma cragini
ACTGGCCAACGTTTGCTGAATTGCCTGTGCCTGCTGCAGCAGCAAATTTTACCTACTACTTTACCTGTCTCTAAAACCTATCTATCTATCTATCTATCTATCTATCTATCTATCTATCTATCTATCTATCTACTGTATCTATCTATGAAGAGATTGGCTTTAAAAGGTATGTCATGTTATGCTAGTTTTGTTTGTTATTAGTTTTTATTTTTGGTAATAATACAAATTTCAAGAAATTGTTATAGATTTCATCCCAAAATGTTTTAACACATAAAATAAAATAAGCTTTGAATAAATGTGTGTCAAAATGTTTTTCCCCTAAAGTAAAAAAATAAATAAAAATGGGAGTGAGTATTTTTGTCACCTAATGGTATAACTACTATTACTTCTATACTATACTATACTATACTAAACTATACTATACTATACTGTACTATAGCATACTATACTATTTTGTGGAGTTGCTAACAACGGTGTTGCTAAAATGCAGCATTTCAGACAGAAGATGAAAACAGGTATCTTTAGACAGTTTAAGAAAAAAAAGAGACTTTTTGCTCTAGTAATAAACCTTTAAAAGAAGTTAAAACTCAGATTTCTGAGTGAAGAAGGATGTTACCAGTGTTTGTGATAATCTTTAACAAATGAAGGAGCACTTTGTGGCACTCATTCTCAAATTTCTATTTGTGGAGACCCCAATTGATCAGACATTGAACCCTCCAAAATACTGACCCAGTTGTAATTTTACACATGCTAAAATAGTCTGCATGGGGCTCCCAAGAGTACTCTGTACTTTCAGAATACTTAAGGTGTATTTTTTGCTTTTAAAATTCCCAAGGCACAAGGAATGGATTCAAATGTGAGTATGTGTGCTCTGATATGAGCCATTATTGTTAGCATGCCCCGCTAAAAGCTTACTGTTATCAGACTTTAGAGTAATTCTATCAACTTATGTTACAAAAAAAAAAAAATTCAAGTACATTTTTATTTATAATTGCCTACTACTATAATACTTTGGATAACTTAGTTCAATTGGCAATTTAAGAAAAATGCAGTTTCTTTTATTATGTTGTCTGTATGGATTAACGAGTGAAGATGCTGCATGTTTTGCTTGGACAGGTAGTTTTAGCCTCAAACATTTAGCCCTAAAGTATTTATCACGTACAGTGCTACATCAGACCCTTTCACAGGTTCTAGTTTAAAAAAGAATCCACCTGAAACATTAAAAAGTCTCTTTTCTTTAAAAAGTCTCCTAACCCTTCAGCCAGCTCACTGAGTTTTAGTGTTACCATTAGCTGACGCTAGCTAGCGCTAATAAAATCCCCTGGCACCAGTTTAATGCAGCCAACCAAATTCCCGGTAGTGAAATTTCAAGGAGTACTTCGAGTTTCAACAGCAACTCTGCCACTGCCCATGTGCCATGTGCTGTGCTGAATGGCAACAGTAGCCCGTGTATGAGTGGTGGGGCTTATCCAACCGTCAATTATTAACCCACATTTTTTCCATTGTTACAAGTAAGACTAGACCAAAAAGCAATAAATGGAAACCAAACTATCCAAATTAGAATGAAATCAGGTTTATTTCAGATGTTTCAGTGGTACAAATTCACAATAAATCTGGTTTCTTTTTTTTTTTATTGAGAGTGGGAATGGATGTAAAGGAGGCTCAAAACACCATTAATGTACTGTAGTGGAAATCTCATTTTTTCCTCTGAACAGGAGAAGAAAAGAGGATCCCAAATGTCAAATATGAAAGTGTTATATGTGGCTTCTTTTGATGATGTCAAAATGCACAACAAAATGACCCTATGCGAGACAACAGATCTGACATTGCAAATAGGAGGAGTTATCCCATGTTTGCTTTAAAAAATCATCACCGACCACATTTGGACCTCCTTCTGTGAAAATCTAAGAACTGCTGTTGGCATTTTATGTGCAATGATTGTTGCCTTGTAAGGATTCTCTGTCATGACACTACAAGTCTTGTCTGCATGACAGCAGATCCAGCAACCAAAAGACAGCCAGAGAGGGCTGACTCACGTCTCTGTAACCATTTCTCTGCCTCTACTTCTATTTTGATGTAATCTTTGACTCTCTGTAGGTATGTGGTGCAAAAGAGGGAGCAGCAACACAGTAACTAAAGAGAGCGGTCCAATTATATGGATCTGTCATCTGAAAATGGTCAAATGCAAATGTTTGTAAGGCTGCTGTGTCTCCAAAGAGAGAAAGGATGGGGTTTATGGAAGCTTTTATAAGGGGTTGTCAGGGAGAGGAAGAAGAACAAACTAGAAGAAGAGTGAAATAAGGACAACTGCTGTTTTTAATAACGTTTGGTAGAGACTTGGCTGGTGGTCTTTTTTGCAATGAAAGTTCCACCGCTGCTGCCGAAGCCGCCGCCGCTGCTGTAGCCGCCGCCGCCGCCGCTGCTAAAGCCGCTGCTGAAGCCACCACCGGACATGGACATCCCGCTGCCAAAGCCGCCGCCGCCGCCGCCACCATAACCGCCGCCGCCACCGGAACCAAAGCCCATACCATATCCGCCGCCACCGCCGCCGCCTCCGCCGCCTGGTAATCAGATTAAGCCATTTTATTAGAGATGACAGGAATGAGGAATCCGTCATGTCCTATGCTCTTTTCATTTAAAATCAACCAAACTGAAGCATTTTCATTTGTATATTCAACTGGTTTAGAAATTACTTTAACAGTGAATATATATGCTGATACATACCGCTGCTTGAGGACTGTATGTGGATGGTTGCATTTTCACCGCCATGGCCAATTCTGCAGAGAGGTACACAATATTAGCTGCTGGTGTGGCTTCCCGCACATTGTAATGCAATGCAATCTCTTAGTGAAGATTAAACGTATGGGAACCCAAAGTAGTCTAAGCATTCACCTTGATTCCTCTCCTTCCAGAAGCTTCCTGTAGGTGGCGATCTCAATGTCCAGAGCCAGCTTGACGTTCATGAGCTCCTGGTACTCGCGGACCTGGCGGGCCATGTCCTGTTTAGCTCTCTGCAGGGCTTCCTCTAGGTCCCTGATGCGGGCCTTGGCGTCCTTCACTGCCAGCTCACCACGCTCCTCAGCCTCAGCGATCTGGGCCTCCAGGTTGCCACGCTGCCAGGTTGAAAAGTTAGCAGAAGCTTCAGAAGTGTGCCCAATGTAGATCATTCAAAATATCTTCTACAAGTTCAGCATCTGTGTTTTAACATACATATAACCCTGTAACTGTTAGAATATTTACCTGTCCCTTGACGGCCTCAATCTCATTCTGTAGGCGGCTGATCATGCGGTTCAGCTCAGCAATCTCACTCTTGGTGTTGCGAAGTTCATCTCCGGTCTGGCCTGCAGTGCTCTGCATCTCCTGGTACTGAAGGAATAAGATCAAAAATAATTGTTATTCCAGATTCCATGGGCAGACCCCTCCATTTGTATTTTCCATTGCAGGACATGTGTGTTGTGATAGAGTTGTTGGTGAGCATGCTTTCTCTCACTACCTACCTTCTGTTGATACCATGACTCAGCATCAGCACGGCTCTGGTTGGCGATGGCCTCGTACTGAGCCTTGACTTCAGCCACAATGGAGTCCATGTCCAAATCCCGGCTGTTGTCCATTGTCACGATGACTGAGGTGTCCTTGATCTGTCCCTGGAGCTCACGAAGTTCCTGCACAAAAGATGTGTGTATTTGAAAAAAAAAATCAATTAAAGCAGTATAATATCTATTTCTATTCTGTACCCTTGGCCAACAGTGCCTTTTAATGTTCCCTTTAAAAGCATAGAATTGGAAATAATAGGACTGAGGTGTGTTTAATTTTTCTTACAGCCTCATAGACAGCTCTGAGGAAGTTAATCTCATCCTGCAGGGCGTCAACCTTGGCCTCCAGCTCAACCTTGTTCATGTAGGCGCCATCTACATCCTGTAAGTTGAGAAGAAGGAAATGCTCTGCATTGGTGATTGGTGAGAGAAAAAGCACTCACTCATTCCACTGTTGTTACATACATGGTGGAGTTTTTTTTTTACTGCAGATCAATTCTCACCTTCTTAAGGAGCACAAACTCATTCTCCACAGAAGCACGCTTGTTGATTTCATCTTCATATCTGACACAAACAGTGGAAAAAAATTAGCTGATGGAAAATGACCGTTGGCATCAACTACTGTAAGCCAGCCGTTGTGTTGCCTGCGCTGGTATTCACTCACTTGTTCTTGAAGTCCTCCACCAGTCCCTGCATGTTCCTCAGCTCTCCCTCCAGCTTAACCTTCTCATTGCCTAGCCCATCCAGCTGTCTGCGCAGGTTGGCGATGTAGGCCTCAAACATGGCGTCGATGTTGGAGCGGGTGGTGGTCTGTTCCTGCAGCAGGCTCCATTTGGTCTCCAGCATTTTGTTCTGCTGCTCCAGGAAGCGAACCTATAAAGGGAAAATCGTTTCATGTTTAGATCCACTCGCACTTGGGTAAAGGTGTTAATTTAAATGAAAAACCATATTAATCACATCATGTAACTAATTCAATAATAGTACCACAAAAAACACTGGAAATAATCCACATTATAGAGTTGTGTGCTTGTCAATGTCTATCTTCATTTGATCACTTTCAGCAAACTAAAAATCAAACTGTATTTACTGTTGCTTTTCTTCGTGATCAGGCATGCTCACTGCAAGGTAACAAAGATGTTTGTCTTCATTGTTTTACTTTGATCACGAGATCCTTAGAGCCACACCTTTGTGTGACTTTGCCACACAACAAGCTCTCGCATGCACCAGCGGCCATTTAAAAGTGCCCCTGGGAAAGGGATGATTCAGACATAATCCAGTGTGCAGTATTTCTGCACAGTAAAGCTGAACTTTACTTTTTTCTATTCAGATCATTATGTTTAAACATCTGACTTGATCCTGACAAACACGTTTCAAAGCCTGTTCCCATAAAACAGGAGATGCATTTGAGGCACAGAGTTCATTTTTCTGCCATCTGGTTTTGAACCCAGGAGAATGCGGAGCCCATCCCTCCATTTTGGGTGTGTACAGTCCACATATCTGTAAGCCTTCTTTCTTTTTTTAAAGACCAGGTAAGTTGTACCGTACCACACCTCAGCCTAGCCCCTTCTATCATGCCACACCCTTGCCTCCAGGATGCATACTTTCTCTGAGTGAACTTGCCTGCTACACCCCCTTAGTCATTATTGCTACATACCTGAAGATATAAACTGTCTCACTGATTGAGTGGTGATGCTTTAGAGATAAAACATTTGTGTATAAGCATTTAATTTTGTAGTTATACAAAATTAAAATGTTACATAACAGGAAACTAATGTTTAATTGCAAAAAAATATATCATATGTAATAGTCAGAAGTCTACGTGGAATGAACAGGATGGGATCAGATTACCCTTGTGTAAAGACAGCTGAGGTGTGGTATGAACTCACTGCAGAAAAAGCTAACTTAGCATTTTCTCTCGCAGGGTGCGGTTAGCTCGTTTTTTACTGTCTGCTCGAGAGAACGGGTCTCTCACGTTTTTTACAAGGTCTTCATTTCTTCATGAAAACGTAGATGGCTGAATTATTGCAACTGAATAAGTTCATGCAAAGACTTTTGTATTTTGCAATGCATTGAATATAGTTGGAGAAGATGGGGTCCTTTTTCTGCAGCACGGTTCAAAGCTTGTAAGTCCTTGCTGCCATGGGAATTGGAAATAACCTGATCCCTTCTTTCCCTCATACTGAGAGCCACCAGTCACTGGATACGTACACTCTAGTGTTTCCTACCTCTACACAGAGACAGCTGAGAAGGGGCCATTTATGTTCAAAGAGAAGCTAAAGGTCAGGTTTCAGTGTAAATGCTAGCTGATGCACAGTATTGCTTTGAGAGCACAGTTTAAGGTAAGAGGTGACTACAGAGAAGTTTTGGACAGCTGGCAAAATCATATTACACTAATAACATTGTGCTCTGTAGTAGTAGTCTTCAGAGCAAGCTCTAGCTAGTCCCTTTGTCTGCACATTATTAAGGTTTGGATCAGTTACTTTGTAATATTTAATGAGCCCAGGTGGCCCCTTAGAGAAAGTCTATTGCAGCTATACAGTTCCACAAACCAATGAACTCTGTGTGCAGTGCATCCACTATCTATTCCTTACATATCATGTTACACAGTTTATTCACATCATCATCCATTATTTAACAAAATTAGAGTTAGCGTATATCAAAAACACACTGCATTTAAATGACATGTCATGGTCAATTTAAAAAAACATTGTATAGATGTAAGGACATTTTGAATGGTGTGGTACATACACTTAACATAGAAAAGGGGCACTCACCTTGTCAATGAAGCTGGCGAAGCGGTTGTTTAGAGTCTTGATCTGCTCTTTCTCTTGGGTTCGGACAGTCTGGATGTTGGGGTCGATCTCAAGGTTCAGGGGGGCCAGCAGGCTCTGGTTGACTTGGACGTTTGTGATGGGCATTCCCATACCTCCTCCGCCACCTCCACCACCCATACTACTGAAACCATAAGCACTGAAACCGCCGCCGCCTCCACCGCCACCACCAGCTCCAAAACCACCGCCGAATCCACCACCACCACCACCACCACCACCGAAACCACCACCACCACCACTGCCGAAACCACCACCACTGCTAAAGTTTTGCCGGACTGAGACACTTGACACTCTGGCTGGCTGCATGAATGACATAGATCTTGAGGAAAATTGGCGGCCACCACCTCCACCGCCACCACCGGCATAGCTACCACTACTAAAGCTTAAACCACCACCACCGCCTCCTCCTCCTCCACTAGAAAAGCCTCCACTGCTGGAGCGCATGCTCGTTCTCGAACTTTTGGTCATCATCTTGATGGCCGGTTTTGTTTCCTCTGAAAGGAAAGAATCCACAGAGAATAGGGGGAACAGAGAAAGAGAGGTATGGCAAGGCAGGGGAGCACACAAAGAGGAGAGTCAAGTCCCTCTAAGTATCTTCTACCTATTTGTGATAGATTTTTATATGTCAACTGTGGAGGAGGTACCAGGGAGCTCCACCTCCTCTGCAACTCCCCCTCTTCCAATTACCTGCATCCTGGAAGGTGTACTTGCAGGCAGGCAGATTGGCTCAGAGCAGCTCAGCCTGTCAGACAGGTAACAGTGCCCCTGTAAAGTCATCGACACTTGACACACCCAAGTGCTCGCAGAGGAGTGGCATCAGAGAAAGGGCTGAGATGGGAGGAAAGACATGTTAGCAATGGCTTTTTTACTTGATTAGCTGGGGGCTTTCTGAGAGGTTTTGGAGGGTGGGGAGATAACATCACTGATCCACCATTTTCTGCTTTTCATCATCTTGCAACGTAGAGAAAATGTAAATTTTTAGAGTTTTAACTAAAGGTTATATCTTAAAAATCTCACTGGATTTGCAAAACACATTCTGACTGGGCTGCTGTTAAAGTTGACCCTTTATATGTTTAAATTTATATATTATATGTATGCATTTGGGCATTGATTTCCAAAAAAATAAAAGTTTGCACGATGATGACATAGAAATAAATGCTCAAACTGCACCACGCAAAAAAAGGCTGGTCTGCCTTCAATTGTATTGGTGCCAAGGCAGAAATCTCTAAGTCAAATGCAATCAAATCTAGAAAAATCAAACCTTTATGTATATCAAAAGACCACTGGGCATGAGTGACAACACATTTTTTTCTCATTTGGGTGGACTGATCGTTTAAGCATGCAGTGAAAAGGTGGAGGTACCTGACCATAAGCGGGGCACATCTTTCAATACCAAAAATTATCAAGGTACTTAGCCTCTGCACAGAACTTAATGGTTACACATAGAGTAGAGCTAATAGAACAAGAAGTCTTAAGCTAAACTAATGCTTCTTTCAAGGAAAACACAAATGTGTTCATGGTGAGTGAAGGAGAAAATAAAGGGATTTAAGGATAAATAGGTAAAGAACTAAGCTAAATCTAGAATTCCAGAATTATTTGTTTCCAGTGTGTTAAGTATGTGTTCAGGCCTGCAATTTGTTGGTGCTTGAGGACACTGTCCATACTGTCTTCAACAGTCATATATTCAAACGATGACTTTTCTGATCACCAAGGCACTGCATTTGCATCTTTCTATGCTCATTCTGACAGATTTGGAACTGTTCAAACCTGTTCAAACCCATCTCAATAACCCTGACATAGGAGTTGGCTATCCAGTCTCTGTCCTGTAGTAACATCTAAAAGTGCTGCAGGGCACAACTGAGTCACACCCTAAAAAAATATGCCACTACTTCACTCTCACTTCCAACATTCTTCAGCCTTAGAACTACTTTAAATGCTCATGCATAAAAGTTCATGCATATTTGCAGGAACTTACTGAACATGTTTTGGGGGAATTTATCAGAAAATATCTTCATGTTCACACAGTATATGTAAGAGTTGTTTTCCATACCATATGCATCAACTAAAGCACAGTTTACCTGGACAACTAAATCTGTGGACAAAAGGTTTGTGTATGTGTGTAGCAAACTCTTGTTTCCTGACTAGTTAGCTTTCAACCAGATACGCTGATACAGTACATACAAAATATGTGTATCACTACAGAAAGTTACAAAATGTTTATGCCGGGTCCAGTGGAATCCATGTCGACTTGCACCAGAAACCTTTGAACAATAATAGAATATGGAATTTGTCTCAGCTTAATGGCTAGACTTGACCAATTACTTTCTTTGATGATATCACTTGCTTATCCAATAAACAAATTGGTCAATTATTTCCATGAGGCTGATCTCAGAAGAAAGACCACAGGCAATATATTTAGCATGACATATACCTCGCAGCTGTAGCGAAGTTCCAGTTACCACGCAAAGTTTATTTAATGTTCAATCTAGTCAGTGGTGGAAGAAGTATTCAGATCCTTTATTTGAGTAAAGACACTAATACCACACTGTAGAAATACTATGTTACAAGTAAATGTCCCACATTGAAAGTTTGACTTAATTAAACTTATGTAAGTATCATTGGGAAAAAAAACTTGAAGTATTAAAAGTAAAAGTACTTACTTTAGAAACGGCTTACAATCCAAACAGTTACTATGTGTTCATCGGCTAATCATTTCAGCTGTACGTGTATGCCTAAATACTGATGTGTGGTTAAATTTAAAATGACACATTGTATTTTATAAACTACACGTGCTTTCAGTGCCAAAATCTTAATACTAACTAGTAAAGCTGTATAAATGTAGTGAAGTAAAAAGTAACAATTTCCCTCTGAAATGTAGTGGAGTAGAAGTAGAAAGTGGCATGAAAAGAAAAGACTCAATTACAAGTAACTCAAATGTATTCTTCAGTACTGTAAATATACTTTGTTATATTCCACCACTGAGCCTAATGTTGATTAACATTAATGGCATTATTTTTTCCCTACTAATAAATAATATCACCAAATAATTCCTTAAAGCAGTGAGGTTGGGGACCCACAGGTTAATTCACATTTCGGCCTGTTGCATTTAGTGTTGAAATATGACCAAGGGGTTTTAACTTAAGTTATACTTTAAAATACATTTCCAAGGATCTCTGGGATAAGGTGCTCCTGCATCGAATCTTTCGTTTTTGGGAAAAATGTATTAATCCTTAGCTTTGAATAGGTTTTGCCTAACCAAGCCTTAACTGATACATAAAACAGATGATAGCATTCTAACATTCCAAAGCTATGATGTTTTTCAACTTTTAGTCTGGGGAGAAATTGCTAACACATTTGGGGCAGATTGCAGGGAATTGCACCATAGTTTGCAGGAAGTAAACCGCAGACCACTGTGTTGAGTTTGACAGAAACTTTTAAACTTCACCAAAATGTACTGAGCCATTTGTGTAAATAAACAGTGTGAGGTGGACCAATGGATCAGAAACAGTGGGGAAAGTAAGACCTATAGCATTTTAGACAGTTCAACCTTTTAAAAATGGAAAAGAACTGATGTCATAGCTTCCTCATAGCCTTGAACAACTGTCATGCTAATACTGATTTGCAAGACACACTACACTAACACTAAAGATGTGTGGAGCAACAACTTGGCGCACATAGTATTTGAGTGACAATAATCTCATTGACTTCATAGAAAAGCAATAAAACATTTCATTTGCAAATTTTTTCTGCAAGAACAATACCGATCCGAGGAACAGATGTTCAGATTGATTGATTGTTCAATGATGTTGAAAACGAGGGCCTCACCCTACTGCATTTCTGTGACCTATTCAGAAAATTGGACAGTCATCACAATATATCACTTTTTGACCAAAGACATTGGATTAGAAAAATTAAGTCTTTTAACGTTTTTTTAGAGGCAGTAGCACACACAAATCTGTAATGTTCTGTATTTGATCTCGTACGATATAACAGGTGACATTTCAGATTTTCTAGTCAGCGCATGTAGTGGAATGTTCACAAGCTTATTCTCTCTGTGAGAACCAACTTTGAGAAGGGTTTTTTCTTGACTGAAACTTGGCAGGAGGAACTGCTGACAAATGACAGAGTAACTATACCTGCTTTTTTCTAATGCCAATTAGGACAGTGCATCTGTAACTTCACTGTACTGGGCATCAGCGACCTTCAGTATTGTGCTTTAATAAATATTTCAAATTATTTTGCTGTTTGTCTCTGCAAAGACAAGGACATATATTCAGTCATGTGCTGTGTGCCACACCTACGTGGTCAAGACAGGTGTGTCAATTCCACTGAGATACAGTGGAGAACATAATTTCATATCTAAAACACAAGTAGTGACTCAATTTTATTAGCGTGTTTACACTAGTAATCGTTGGAAAGCCTTTCCTATTATTGTATTTGCTTTGTTAAGATTTTCACTTTAGAATTACAAGTGCAACAGAGGTTGTTAAAGTGGAATTTTTGTATTTTTCAGCATGGACCCTATTTTCCAATGCATCTGTGTCTAAGTGACTAATGTGACCAAATTGGTCAGGTATTGTTGTGGAAAATGGGCACCCTCAGTTTACGTCCATTATAAGTGTTTGTTTTTATCACTGACAAACTCAGATTGTTATTATTAGTGTCTGATGGAGAAGATGCCGTTACCCGTCCATGATTATGGGTCTGACTCACTAATGCCAGGTCAACATGGTAAATTTAGCTAAAAGCATTAGCTTACTTCTGAACTATCTGTAGGTATCCACCCTTTGAAAATATTTTTCTTTAGGAAAATGTGCTTTGGTGTAGGATTTCTTCTCCTCTTTGGCTGACAGTAGTCATCCCTGCAGCTGCTCCCTTGGTTCATGGCTGGCTTGGTTTGTGACTGACGGTTGCAGCATTCTCGATTATGACCGGAACAAAGATTTTTGTTCACATTAGATACTTACAGACAAATGAATGGGAATATTCATTCCCCTTTTATGTAAGCCAAATATATACAGTACCTATGTGAATATATTCAAGCAACTAACTATTGCCACAACACAGACATGGGAGGTGTATAAATAAGGGCAAACAACAATACATGTCCCCCAGTGTGGAGAAGCATGAACACTCTACCTAGAGTGAGATGGCTGTTGCATTTGATCTTTTAGATATTCTATTGAAAGTTAAATTTTTTTGATGCCTAAATCACCTGAAGCCTAATATAACCTTGTTATAGTTACTCCTAGATATTTTGAATCATTGTAGTTTGTATCTCCTGACGTGTAGCGTGTAAAGGCTTCTTTGCTGTCCATTGATGATGCAATCACGTGTGTGTGACTAAGTTCAACTCACAGCTGACAGATCAGCTGACTCTGAGTGGCTGATTAAACAGAACCTATATAAGGTTTGTGTGGACTAACGGGTCAGAAACTGACAATTGAAGCACCTTGTCTGCTGAAATAGCTTTACCAAAATATTTGTGTGGTTGTTATCAATTGTTTTAATTTCTAAACAGTAGAACAGCAGCCATTTCATTAACACAACATATAATGTATCCACCCCCACTAGGACCAAAACAAATCATCCCAATTCCCCCCTACCCATGCGGTGACCAGTGTCCTCCCCTGCCATCCTTCGATTCATATTGCATAGTACATAGGTTCATAGGTTTACAACAATAGAGCAGATTGCACTTACGTACATTTAAAGCCACACATGTACAGTGAATATTAAAACATCTGCTGATGCAATCACTATCGTTTTCATATCGTCCAGTGAGCAACCTGTCTAAGTATTCTGGTAGCTGTGCCAAGAGAAATCTCAATCATTCCCAATCTTCCAGAGACGGAGAGCGTAGGTGTATGCTATATTTACAAAAATGTCTGTTACAGAGCCATAACGTGAGATACAAGGTAATCATTTACAAGGTACTTTTATATATTGTCAGGTTTCTTTAGAAATAAACAATGGACAAATAGAGTTTAGTAGCTCAATCCATAGGGAGTAGGGTTGGAACCGAAGGGTTGACGGTTCAAGTTCTCGTACAGACCTAAGTACGGAGTGTGGTAGCTGGAGAGATGCCACTTACTTCCTGGGCACTGCAAGGTGCCCTTGAGCAAGGCACTGTACCCCCCAAACGCTCAGGACTCAGCCCACTCACTCTGACATCTCTCCATTTGTGTATGAATGGGTCCTGAGCATGTGTGTAAAGTAATTTCAATGTAAATGAATGGCAGTCAGTGGAATGCTAATGGCGCTTGATAGCTTGTTAGCAACAACACAGTTGCTACTCTTTGTGGAGGCTGGCGTACACCGTTGGTCCTGCCTAACACTTGGCTCACATGCAGTGGAGACCATATTGCCTAATTTCAGATGGCTGAAGCTTCTGTGTTGATTGTGAGATCTGTGAGATTATGTTAAGATTATGATACAACATTTTAGACTGACAGTAAATAAGTTTATATCGCGTGATATTGGAATAAGAAAAAAACAATCGTCAATAACCCCTTCAAGCATTGTTATACAATCCGATCGCCAATCAACACAAGCCTAATACCTGAGCCGTCCCTTCTTCAGTATTCCAGATATACATGGTTCCATGTGTATTATGTTTAGAAAAGACAGCCTGTAAATGAGGAGGACTCCATCTTTAAACAATCAGGGCTATCACAGTACAGTACCTGTGCATAAATGAGCAAACAAGGCTAAGAGTACACAGAAGTCTGGCAGACAAATTAAATTTTTTCAAATTCTGCTATAGCAACTATTTGTGTTTTGAGTGGGGCAAACCACAAAAAAAGAGTTCACAGCAGCTGCTAAAGGGTACAACATGTTGTAACACATACACATCATGCATTTTAATTTTTTTAAAGTGGCAGTGGTAACACTTGGAAAGGTTATATCTGAAAATGAATGTTACAAAAAGCTTTGTATTAGGTCAATCTCTGATGCTCTTACAGCAATTCAAATGCAAATTTCTAATAACAATATCACAGGTGAAATGACAAATGCCTATCAATAATAAAATACTTTTTGCGTTTTCAATATCTCAATTTTTCAATCTGCATCTTGCTTTATGTTTTTTGCACATACGGGGCTGTGTTCCTCCACTTTTTAGTCGGGCAGTTAGTGCTACAGTAAATTTCTATGATTAAGGTGTGGTTCTGACTACATCTGCACACAGTTCTACAACTCCCTCTATAAGCTATAGTACCTTGTTCTACAAAAGCCACTGCAAGGGAGTGTTAGTGTACTGAGCCCATCAAGCCAGAGGGGATTTCTACGAGCATGTATAAAAGAAAGATTACAATGGTTGCCACACCTTCAGGTGAATCAGGTAGATTCACTGCAAGACTGCAACATGCCTCTGTGTAACACCTAGACCCTTTTTATTCAATTTTATGACACAGCAGGAGGGAGTCATTAATGACCTAAACATACAGCCCAATCAACCAGGTCAGTGGCTATGTTCTCAGCTCAACTGAACATATGGTTCCCAGTCTGAAGAAACAAACTGAAGGCAAAAATCACGGAAAAAAAGCAAAACATGAAAATACATGCAGTATAGGTCTGGTAGACAGCATCATTAGGGAAGAGACCAAGTATCTGCTCACGTTCATTGGTTGTACACCCACAGATAATCATTGACTACCCAGGGCTTAATTGCAACCTAACTATAAATATAATGCCCCCGTTTTATTTAAACGTGCAATTTGCATTGCTAGGTATAGAGCAGCTTCTAAAACATGAGGTATAATGTCAAAGAAATCATTTTATAACAAACATACGGTGCCAAGCAACACAAAATGGTTCACTGTCCTTACAAGCTAATATTGTGGCACAAGAAACATTCTGACAATGTGCCATTCATTTGGATACGCCTTTATTCAGCTCTAATCTCTTGCCACCACACCCAGTTTTACAATAGCCAGAGGGAAAACTGGCACTGTGGAGGCAAAGCTGAACTTGAAGATGGCCGTGCAGAACAAGAGATTACATACTTGACAAGCAAGAAAAGGCTAGATTTGTGTGTTCATGTGTTGTTTTGCACATAAAAAAAACATTTACACTGTGTGTGTGTAGGTGTGAATGGTTAATAATGAAACCAGCATCAAAGCTGTGAGCGTTGATGAGCTGGGAAAGAAGAACCACGCCCTGGAAACCTCACCACATCCAGACAGCCAGCAAGACTATCTGTCCAATCTGAGTTTTTGTTGCACGACTAACACAACCTTTAACATACACATGTTCCACCAAATAAAGTTCCATCCCTAGACTATTTTGCATCTTTACCGTGTCTCTGTCCAGTGCTTAGCGCTGCCCAAGTTCATTGTGGTTGGTTTAAGGAAATGCCAATAAACCACAGCCTATTTTTCTAGATCAGCTCATTTGTTCACATGTTGCTTATTTAGATGTGGAGTTAAAGTTTGTAGAGTCAAGTACTGCAAATTTGTTTTTATTCACTGGTGTTCTAAATTGGTTTGGTGTTAAACTATTGTGGCTAGCCGTTGTGCTAACATTAGCTGAGTGATGAGTCAGCATTTCAAATGACTTGGTTTATTTAATAATTTCTTTTTATGTGGCAAATATATTATTGTTGGAGTGGTATATTTAATTCAGCTTTGCAGAACTATTTATTTTCCAATGTGTTATGTATATGTTAGATTGTTTTGTGGATTTATTTCTTACTGAAAAACTGTATGTACACCACTAAAGGGATGACAAAACCAGCCCTGCTCTGTGACGATAAAACCGAGGGTCTCAGCCACAATCCTCAACCCAGCGCCCCGTGTCCCCTTCTCTCCGCCTTTCACTCCAACATCTATCCCAACACAACAGAACACAGAGTAGCGCAGCAGTGCCGAGGGGTACCTCCAGGTGGCAGATGCAAAGAGAGTGGGTTACATAAGCATTGAGTTAGTGAGCTAACATCGATCGATGCATCCAGGGCTTAGCACTGCCCAAAAACCGACGATTGTGATTAGTTTTATGAAATAAAAACAAAAGCTTTTTTGCCCCATATGCCAGAATGTTAACTAATGCAGCCAGAAAATGCTCCATTGCAGACATTGCCCTGTGGAGATAGTTCTGGCATTGTGAGATTAGCTTGTCATAGACTAAAGTATGCCTAATGGGAAATATCGACCTAATGATGGTCCCAAAACTGATGGTATCAGAATAGCAGAGAATTAGAGAATTATGTGCAGCAACACCACAGCATGGGAATTATGAGCACCAATAGGAAGGACAACACATTTTAATCTCTCTCTTTCTCATTAGGGCCCGCCTTCTGCTTCATCTCATTCGAAGAATGAAATGCTTGACAGCTTGCCGTCTTGTCAGCTTCTCTTTTTGTTCACCTTCTTCTAAAATGTTGAACACACCAAAACCAAAAAACATATGCAACAATGTGGCAACCACATCCCCAAAATGCACTGAGTCAACCTAACTCTACGGTACTGTCGGTGGAAAAGCTCCCCTAAAAACCCTGTCCCCTGTCCTAAAAAAAGGACAGGCATGCAAACTTGCTGGACCACACCAACTTTTTTTTTTAAAGCTTACATAACTATTACCTCCTCAGGTATTCTCACAAGCACATTCCAAATTATTAATCATGCCGCATTGTGGCCTGGCAGGGAGGAGATTTAAAATGAACGCACACACGATAGATGGAGATCATTTATCAAACTGTCATTTTATTGTACCCCAGAGATGGGTTTGAGAGGGACTCATCCTCTGTGTAGCTGCTCACTTTGGAGCATGAGGCAACTTGCTACGGTTCAGCTACACACTTTTTCTCATCTAGTATGCAGCTGCAAACTCAAACTGTTCCCTAAAGCAGGTTGGCCTCGGGGATGTGTGAGAGTAGACTTGTTTTATTTAGTTTACTGTGTTCAGTGTTATGCTTGGATTAGTTTTATCAGCTGGGCACAATGCATTAATTCAAGGTTGTCACTAAGTCACTCCTTAAAACACCTGAAGGTAATTTATGTGGCATCCTCAAAGGTACAATATGCATTTATGAGTTTGAATGAATGTGGTTGGATTCACGTGAATCACAAATTGTTTACTGTTGGCAAGTTAAGATGACTGATGATCCATCAATCCCTCTGCAAAGAAATAAATGATGTTTTAATTAACTTTATCTGGAAAAACAAATGCCACCGTTTGAAAAAGGAGATCTTATTAGCCCAGAGAAATGCAGGTGGCATGGAAATATTGGACTTCATGGATGTGAACAACAGCTTTAGAATTAAATGGATAAACGAATGTTTAAAACATCCAGAAGCCCTTTGGTACTTTATTCCACAGTCCGTTTTTGGAAAAATGGGAGGCCTCTAATTTGTACTACAATGCAGTTATAATTAACTTAAGCTAACGCAAAAAGTATCTAAGTTTCATCAGCAAGCGCTTAACGCTGCAAAATTATGATTTAAACACAACTTCTCTCCTCACAGACCTATTATATGGAACAATGACTTCATAAGCAGAAAGAATGAGTCCCTATTTCTACAACGTTGGGTTGATCGGAATATCATTTTTCTTTCAGACTTACAAAATGATGAAGCTTGACTTCTTAATTATGAAGAATTTCTTTTGTCTAAAGTTTTTCCTGTCACCCATAAAGAATATCAAATGGTAATAAATGCTATACCTAGTGGAATTCTTAAACTAATGAAATGTCATTCTGAGAGTCAATAATTGGATCCGACCTTCTTTGTTGATGGAATAATTATTAAAAGTCATAAGTGTACCAATAAACATATAAGGAACTTCTTCTGGAGCAAAAGTAAAATCACTCCACGGGGAGAATTTGTTTGGAACTCTTTATGTTTTACCATTCACTGGGAATCAACATGGCTTCTACCATACAAGTTTGTTATCCCCAATAAAGTGAAAGAATTACTTTCAAAACAAAGCATAATATTTACCCCACTAACATATCTATTTCATGATTTGTGGTTGTGGATAGTAAACGTGAATTTTGTAAAACTGAAGAAGAAACTATCATACATCTGTTTTGGGAGTGTCGGTTCTCTGTGGAATTCTGGAAACCTGAAGTTCAATCAACCTACAGCTCAGAATATTCAACTTGTCATATTGTATATAAACAAGACACACAGAAAAAAGTTGGGCAGCATGAGAGTTAAATAATACATAAAGTAATTAATCTGTATCAAACCATTATTGTTATTAAGGTCAAACATGCATCTTGAGCTGTGTATTTCAGCTAGTGCTTGTAGATGTATTGGTGGAACATGTTGGCCAGTTAGTGCAAAAAAATTGCGGAACAGAAACCGCAAACTAGGTTTGAGATCTTTTTGAAACACTGTCTACGTTACCTTGTTTGTCCTGCAGAGAACTCTGACTATCAAAGTTCCCATGACATGGTGCTCTCTGGATGCTTTTACATAGACCTTAGTGGTCCCCTGATACCATATCTGAAGTCTCTTTCCCAAAGTTTGGCCTTTATGCACAATTACAGCCGCTAGAGCCAGTCCCACAGTGAGCTTTCCTTAGAATGTAAGTATGGGG
>NC_048413.1:24259510-24299507 GCF_013103735.1 Etheostoma cragini
AACTGCCATTTCTGCCACTTGTTTGAAAGCCATGATGACGCTCTTTGATGGGTGGGCAGGAAAGCAGAGAAAGGGGAGGTAACCTTGCCCCTTATGACCTCATAAAGAACAAGATTCCAGATTGGCCCATCTGAGCTTTAATTTTCTCAAAGAAAGAGCAAGATACCCAGGGCTTGGTTTACACCTATTGCCATTTCTAGCCACTGGGGGACCATAGGCAGCCTGGAGGAACTCATATGAAAATATGTGAAAGTGAAATTTTCATGCGATGAGACCTCTAAAATGTCTTGCTCAATGTGTTTCTAGGTGACAATTAAAAAAGATAGATTTGCTCTTGGAATATCAGTATCGTGATGTGCTTATAAAGTATTCTCTGGATGATCAGTTCTTGAAGGTAGCATAAGAGACAACTATACACACTTTTATTACAAGGCTTCTTTTACAGATTGATGTCACTATCCTTTGATTTAAATTGACATATTGTTTATGCGTCTTTATATTTTTCTGTTTGTTGATGTTGGCAATATGTTGAATTCACTTCTTTCCAGAAATATGAAACAACTACTGTAGAAGCTCCTTTTGCTGAGAGCGCTTTTTTAGCCAAGGTACCACGTCCCGTACCCTGTAGTCTGCAGCCAAGATACTTCCAACTATTTATTTCTTCTGTTCCCATGGTTTATCACCTCCGGGGATCATCCTAATGAACATGCTTCTCCACTTACCTCTGAATCATGGCATTTTCACTCGTTGCATTCTAAAACCCGTTGCACATCAGAATTGTCATGAACGGGTGTCAAAAGTTTTAAGGTGGCATTTTTATGAAATTTGAAATGTCCATACCTTATAATAAAGCAGGTCTATGAACTACGTGGATACTTTTAAAGTTTCAGACAGATGGTAAATGCAGGTACATTCAGACAGACAGTATAAGAAAACTAATATTTTTTTTACATTAAAGCATGCAAACATGTTCTAGTAGAAACCCCCCAATAACAAGTGGGATCGTGAAAATGATCATGATATGGAACCATTAAGACAAACACATGACACAGCCTGATGGTAAGGTCCACACGTCATTTAACATTAAACCTGAGCTTCCATAAGAATGCTCACCCAAATGTGAGCACATTACATGCATCGATGACTGGCTAGTATGCTCTGCAAGTATTCTCGCTACTTCTGTCAGTTTTGTTCTCACATCTCTTTATGCATGTCTACCCAAACACAACTCATAGTACTGCAGCATTGGATATTATGATTGAAAGACCAATCTGTGCAGTACAAAGAATTCAAAGATCAATCTGACCACTGGCTATTGAGCCAATGAGGAAGGGATAAAAAGGGATATGAATAAGTAGTGCAGGTACTGCGTACAAAGTAATGCAATGTGTCAAATAGAAACTCATAATCCAATACTATCACAATATCTCCTTTTTTTATGACTTATAGTCTCAGCTCATCGTCTTTTGCTTTGGCATTAACCTCATCGGACTCCTTCAAATGGTGGCGCTTGACTGATTTATGTTCAGATTTGATTTCTGCTTTCTCCACCTCAATCCTTTGTTAAGGCTTGGTTACCCAGGGCAATTTACTAGGCAGATCTGTCAGAACATAATGCCAAGCACCTCAAGGTAAAACCACACCTCTATGCATATCTGACGCATTGAATCTTTGACTCTCTCTTTCCAATCATAACTTGTTCTACTCATTCCCCTGTGACACATTTCAAAAGTTCAGAAAGCTTCTACTCCAGGTGGTGAGTAACTCCACTGCATGCCACTGGAGTAACTTTCACATATAAGTCTTATGTCTGAAATGCCACAGCTGACTGTATTTCTGAATAAATATTAGGCTTACGTTGAATGAAATAAACCCAAAATACAGTTTTTGTATGGCATAGGTGCATTAAATGTAGGAATCTTTGATTTAGTGTATCATTTTACATGAATGAATGGATTTCATAATATTAATACTACTGCTACTAATAATAATAATGATGTATCCTTTATTAGTCCCACAAGGGGAAATTACAAGTTACACTCTGTTGTTTTTACACACAGACCTGCATTACACACAGATGCTCAGTACCTATGCATGCACTGAATTGAGAGATGTCACAGTGAGATAAAGAATGCAAAGCAGGTCACCTCCTTATTCTTTAAATTCCTCTCATGGGAAATAAACAACAAATGCTTCATATATTCAACTAAGCTCACCAGTCACTCATTCCTTTGACTGACAGTTTGGTGTTAATCATAAGGCCCTGGGTTTCTATTACTGAGCTGTGCTGTTTTAATGTGTTGCAGACAATGCCAACATTGTTTTACAACGCTAGACGGACAAGAAGGGTACAAATTGAAAGAATTCAGGGTTCTCTGTTTGTAGTCAACTCCCATCAAACAGCAGGTTCAGGTGCATGAAATGGTTGGCCTATCACTTCAGAGACTACAACTAGCCTTAAAATAAAGTTATATAATTTGGACGGCAATAATTAAATATTTGAAATAAACTGATGGACGTTTTGGATGGATGTCTGAGATTTCCCCTGTGATAGTAAAGCAGAGTTGGTGTCGGCATTGAGTAAAGTTCCTTTTTTCCCACATAACCTGTTTGAGTTAGTGTACTTTACTACACATTCATGGTGGTTTGGCATCAGGGGCTCTTATTTGTGATTTACACCTCCACGCCCTTTCACACCCACACACACACACACACACACCCACACACACACACACATACCCACACAAATACACACACACACACACACACACACGCACGCACACGCACACACAACCTCAAACATGCACTAACTCTGCATGCTCAGACTATTTGGCACCATACCTTTTCTCTTTGAACAAAAGAAATAAGAAAAAAGCATTATAAACAGCTATTAGAGTACACAAAATACGGATTTTTGTGCTCTGTTCTCTAATATCAACTTCAATTTGTAGTTCAATTGGGATTATAATCAATTACTTGTTTTGAGGATGAGTCTTGGATTCCTTGTTGCAACACCTACTTATATCACCAAGTGCCTTGGCCATGAAGACAAGCTGTGACATTAATTAAATCTACCAATAACTGTTTTACTTTACTTTTTTGTAAATGGAAGTAAAATGCAACGGGTTTCATACATAGTGAGTTATGCTGAAGCCTTGCCTGAACCTGTTCTCTGTTGGCAATGGTAAAAACAAGCCTTGCCTAAAGGCACCAATCAGAAAAGGGGGCAAAGCTGGAACAACTGTGTAGGGTGAGTCAGTCTTCAGAATTACAATGAACATACTGAGATGGTTACTCCCTGCCCCCACATGCTTGAAGCCCCATTTGTTAGTAAAACCTCAAGAAGAATTCCAGCTACTGATAATGATTCAAGATTTAGAATAAAGTTTATCTTAAAACTGTGCATTGACCTTTTTCAGGTTTTGGAGGGACAGGTAGACATAATCTTAATCATCACTATGTGTCAGTGGTGGAATGTAACTAAAGCCATTCACTCAAGTAGTGTACTGATATAGAATTTTTAAAATGCATGTACTTTATTTGTCTATAAATGCATGAATGAATGAATGAATTCATTCATGAATAATTATTTGTTTGTTTTCGTGTCTGGTTGCTTACATAGCCCACCAATTATAGGATTATTTGGACACATTTCCTATTGCTGACACAAAACAAGTATGCAAATGAAGGGTAAAAGTATAACTTTTACAATTTAAAAAATAACAACAAACAGCCACATTATAATATTGCACTTCATTCCATAGTGCAATGTTGCATTTTACTCTTACATTTATCTGACAGCTATACTACTCACTTACTTACTTACTTACTTACATACAAACTACTTGCTTTGCAGATCTACATTTTACATTTAATGCATATGATCTGTAAAATATGATTCATTATAATGGTCTAAAATGACCCAGCAGCATGGCTAGATTACCTGAGACCAAGAGGACCCTGGGGCAAAACATTGTTTTTGAGCCCCTGTTGCCAACCTTCTTCACTAGATGAACAAAACCAAATACCAACCAGAGACCAACCGGTACTCCTAATACTGCAACACATCCTGCTTTCATTTCAACACAAAGTAAAGTAACAATGTACTGTTCTTGAAATGATGAACACAATTTGAGATGGAATGACATTTAGAGTCTGGCCCAGGAATGGCTGCACACATCTCTCGCCTCGGTCGTGACAGGCAAACATTGCGGTGGCTAGCACGTGAGCTAATAACGGCAATAGTACTCTCATTGGGAAGCTTATTGCTACCGTTCGGCACTGCACCCAACCCAGGCCGGGCTGGAAGGAGATCGGTGCCTGTTTGAGTTTACAACGGATCAGCGGATCACGAAGGGAGGGATAGAGTAGAAGAAACGGGGACTGCTAACAGCAAAAGGGACCACTTTTACTTAAGTGGGATTTTGAATGCAGTACTTTTACTTATTATAGAGTATACTGGAGTACTTCGCACTGCTGTAGTAGACCAAACCAAAGCGCAAAAAGGGAATATCTACACACGACACGATGAGTGAAAGTTGAAGAATTGTGGGATGTTGCTCTTGGAACATTCAGCTGATGCAAAAATGACACTTGTCATGGATTGTTATTACAGAATTTGAAGTGACTACAACCGGTTTTTGCTTTTCATACACACTTGAGCCTAGCAGCTTGGCTGTCAGCCCAGTTTCTAAGTAAATAATTAAATCCTCTGCACTGTTTAAATGTGTGGGAAAAACTTAGTAGAGATAGACACTTGGTAGAGAGACAGAGAGGTATTGATACATACAAGTCAAGCGTGAAAGGTTGTAAATCTTCCATGCATCTTTGTTTTAGGGTGGATACTGTTATGCCTACACCCTCATCCACAATGATACTAAAGACTCTATTTTAATGATGATGCAGGTGCCTTAAGGGTGTGTCCACATCCACTTTTGTTAATTTGATGGCGGAAAAAAGGGTCAGTGTGCCGAGCGCGTTTCAAATGGGTTGTACTTAATGTCTTCATTAACCCTTGTGTTGTCTTCCCATCAACCATCATGTTTTGCTATTTCCAATATTTTTTTCTACGCTTTTTCTTTTTAATTTATAGCCTAATTTTTATTTGACATTACATTACACATCATGTTTCACGTTATACAAAAACAATTTCTCGTTTTTTAACAGCGCTTTTTGTCTCTTTTTTTGTCATTTCTTCCGAGGTTTTGGTCACTTTTTTAAAATGCCATAAAAATTCATTAAAACAAACAAAATTTGGTGAAAGTAATCATTCAATTTACATGAAGAACATTGTGGGGCATCCATGTTATTTTTAGGCAGTTTGGTTGAAAGAAAGCCAAGTTCCTGATATTAAAAATACAAAAAACAAGGTGGACCTGAGGACAACACAAGGGTTAAATCATAGGTGTGTTTTGGGCGTAACATGCTATACACCAATCCGACTGTCATCTCCCATTCCCTTTAAAAGCCAGGTACATTTGTACCTTTGCGAATTCCTATTACAATGTTGGATTTGCACCGTGACATTTTTATAAGTAATGTTTTGCATGTGTGTGTGTGCTGCTGCGTTTCCCTGTGTGTGTGTAAAAAGCATAGTGTGTGTGCACTGTACATAAACCTAGGCGCATTTTACCAATGCGCTGTTGAAATAACAATTAAATGCTGCGTTATTGACTTTAGACCAAGTTTTTTGTTGGTTGATGGCGCGATCACTTCCCGCTGCCTCAAGATAGCAATACGCCCAGAATTCCCCTGAACACACCTCCCTGTAAGACCAGCACGCCCATGGCCGCAATATGGCCGCAGGTGCATTTGCTCTTGAAACAACATCTTAAAATATCAAAGACGCTTGCATCGGGCTTTGCGTTGGGCTTCGCGCCAAGCTGCGCCGGGTGCCAGATAGGGCCCTAACACTGTCTGCCTGTTAGAAGATAACTGGCTACTCTTATTTAATCCATGAAGCAAACAGACACAATAGTGCATCAAAATAGACACTGGATCACAGCTAAATGGATTCTCTAAATCCGGCAGATGGATCTGAAAAACTGTATGCAGAAAAAGAAGTAGTGCAAAAAAGACTGTTGTCATACGTTATAAGTAAAATCCCCCATCCTTCAGGCCTTAGCTCAACATTTTTATCAGAATCTCTGACTGTTGTAGCAATCACTTTAAATAATTAGGAAAAGAACCAAGCGGATTCTGATCTCAGTCACCCATGCCATGGACTTTTCAGCAAGCTGCCATAGGGCAGAAGATTCAGAAGCATCCAGTCCAAGAACAACAGATTCAGGGAAAGCTTCTTCCTACGAGCCGTCAGGCTACTCAACACGAAGCCCCCCTGCCCCTCCATCCATCACCTCATGCACATCTGCCACTTTGTCTAGCTACACAGCTACCCTGGACCTTGTCTATTGTTATTGTCATTTTAATGCACGCACTTCCACTCTGCACTGTAGATAGCTTTATAGCTACCTTTGGTCTTTTTAACTGTTATTAACATGATTATAGGTTGTTTTATTTGTATTTTTTAGATGGTTTCTTTTCTATTAGTATTATTGTGGCACAGTTGGGGAGGGCAGGATACAAGCATTGCATTGCATAACTTGTAATTGTAATGACAAATAAACATCTTGAGTCTTGAATCTAACTAGAATATCTAAAGATCAACCAGCAATCAATCTTACTGATGCAAATATGAAGAGTAGCATTGTGCTTCTAATAGAGGATGTGCCTTGTTTCATTCAAGCAAAATGTGAACTTTAAAAGAGGAGACAAGAATGTAGGCCACAACAATATCTTACTATGAGGTTACATAACCATCTCTGTATGAAGACACAGAGAGGGAGCTGACACACCTCCAAACGCTTAGCTTCACATCATGCATCAACGAGATGCATGGTTGAATGAGAAGAAACAAAAAACAGCCTTTATTTTTACTTGTGTGTATTTTTACTTTTGTGTACATCACTGTCCTCTGCTTATGTTAAAGTGGTGTGCATCTTGGTGGACCAAACATCTGCCATCATGTTCACACGTTCTCCTCCCTTTTTATACCTCGCCCAGTCTGTGTTCCCATGAAAGATTACAAATCAGACAAAGAATGACACTTAGGGTGGAACGGCTGCATCTGATTCACACTTCCTAAGCGTTATTACATGCACTGTGTGAAATGACTGTTAGATTTTATCAAACTGTCTATCAATTGCTACTTAGACCGTTTCTGATGCATATCTTGAAACAGCAGTGAGTAGTATTAAAGTAAATATTGTAAAAACTATTAGTCAAATTTGTAATTATTAGTGTAACAACAACAATTTAGCAAAATGTGATGGAGTTTCTATAGCAGAGTAGAAGACAAAAACCTGGCATGTGGTCCAGGGCGCTGGTGAGATTACATCATACTGCCTCTTGTGGAAAGAGTAAAATGGATGCCAGCTCAGGTTGCTACATGCTGAAATGCTGGATGTCACTGCTCCACCCTCATGGTGGTATCTTCAATAAAGGGCGATACTTTTTACTAGCCCTAACAGTGGTATTGTTTTCACCCTGTGAGTCTGTGTGTGTGTCATCATGGCAAAACGTTTACCTGGAGAATTACCACAGGGGCGGTTATGAGTCCTGTGCCAGGTATTTCTATGTCTTTCTGTCTGTGGATAAATGTTGATACTGCAGTAGCATCACAACTGAGCAAGATGCAGTCACATAACTTTACAGGAGTGTAGTTGAGAACAAACTGAAGGCTGAGAAGATGGGTGTGGTCCAAGCGAGGGCGCCCAAAGTGGGGGGGGTAGGAAGTTGGGAAGGGGCCAAATGCAGTGATGGAATGTAACTAGGTACATTTACTCAAGGACTGTATTTAAGTTCAAATGTTAAGGTACATGTACTTTACTTGAGTCTTTTATTTTCTTTTTTTCCGCCCCGTTATTCCCACGTGTCACAGAACCGTAAGCCCACCCACGACCTTTCCCTACACCTAACAGTGTCAAAAGTGACGCCAATAGTCCCAACCAAGCGTGTGTTATTTGAGGCTAAAGGAGACTTTAAGGGTCAACAACAACAGCAAAGGCACCTGACCAAGGGACTGTATTTAACAAGATGGGAGTGAGAATGTGTTGCACTCCCCCCTTGCTCCTGTCAGCAGAAAAACTCTTGCAACTTTCAGCGGGAGGAAGATTTTGGATTCAGCGTTGGGAAGTATCAGGTCTCGTGATGTAACAAATTGCTTCATGGCAATGCACACCTATGCCCATTCATAAATCTGCTAACAAGGTAGCAATGGAGTTTTTCCGAAGTTTTCACACTATCTTATGGCTGAGCCGGCAAAAAAGAAACAGAGAACAGAGATACAGAAGAAAAAGGAGACTGATCGAGCGAGGAGTCAGACACAAGTAAACATAGGAGCTGCCAGATATCTATTCTGAAGCTGTTGGGGGAGCACTGTAGAGAAACCTACGTGCAAAAATATAGGGAAGAAATGGCCAAAACTGCATAGCGCCCCTTTAAAGGGAATGGGACACACTCTGATTGGTTTACAGCATGTTACGCCCAAAACACACCGATGATTAATGAAGACACTACCTACAACCCTCCGGCGCATGGACCCTTTTTCCTGCTCTCAAACTAGCAAAAGTGGATTTGGACATGCCCTAAAGGCACACACTCATGCACGCATGCGCACACACACACACACACACACACAAACACACACAAACACACACACAAACACACACACAAACAGGGTGTTCCCAGCATTTACTACAGTGCTCCTTTGAGAGGGCTCATCCTGACCTGCAGGGTAACTTGCTCAGTTGTAGTGATGGGATACTGCTCCCTGGTGGTCAGTTGATGTTGTCACAACCTGGCTCTTGGACCGTGACAAGTATGGAGACACACCACATTTAAAGGTATAACAAAAGTAATTTATTTTAGCAAATGATAAATCATACGTCCAAATAGAACGCAAAACAAAGCACGTCATGTTACAATCAGTCCAGTCAGTAATGAAGGTGTGAATGAGTGAAAGTATAGTGCAGGTATAGATGTTGAAGTGTGGAAATAAGGCAACGAAGAACTCAAAATGACCCTAGCCATATCCTTGAAGGGGGACGCCTCCGCTGACGGAGAGAAGAAGAAAGAGCCACACACTGCACTAGTACCAGGCTTAAGTAATCGGCACACACTGGGGCCCTCAGGTGTTCACGATTAACCTAATGAAGCAAGCACAGGAAAGTTACACAGGACAGCCCCACAGGGGTTGTCACAATGTAAATGAAGAACAAGGTACTTTATTTTTTCTAGACACTTTTGTCTGTGTGCCTGTTTGCACTCTTATTCAACATGTGTTTCTTAAACCTGAATGCTGTTTATAAAGATGCGCTTGAGCTGCCCACCAGTTGCAACCACCCTATAGCACAATCAGTTGGAGGGTCATAGAGCTGTTTCTAAAGAGCCAAGACAAATCATTGTTTTATACGTACAAGTAAGCTATATACCACATAAAACAGGACTGCAACATCCTTCCCTTCTGGTGGACCATCCCAGGGACCTTATTTTGGGGAAAATATGTACCATAGTAAATGGTAAAAGACCAATAATTATTTGATTGAGCCATGAATTATATATACATAATGTTTATCGGTGAGTTTTTGTCTTTCATCCACATGACATTTTCTCGGTCTAGAAGGCACCAACTTCTAAAAAAATTGAAGACATATTCATCTTTCCAGCAGTGAAATATCCCTTTCAAATCATGTTTAAACTCATGTTTAATTAAAAATGTACTCACTATTTTAGGTTTATTTTAACTCAACTCTATTTAGTACTTGGAAATGTAAAAGTCACTTTGACCGCTGCTCACATTATCTTACATGTACAGTACTGTTGTTGAATTCTACATTCAGAAAGCAATGAATTATCACAATCTAAACATGGCCAGTTAAGTCTTTTTAATTTGTCAATGTACAATTTTGGCCCATCATCCAAAAGAATCCAGAGTTGACAGAGCCTAACCCTGACCCTAATCCTGACCCAAGGCCGATACTGATACACATAAAACAATGGTGTAATTTGACTGAAGTGTTCATTACAAGTTTATTTTCAAACATATAAATCAGATTGTATTAATGTATACTTATCCTCCCTGGTTAAAAAAAATGACTACCTGGATTATACCTGTCAGATGTATTGGAATGTTAATCGACTACTACTACTTGTTTATTTCTCTTTGATTCATCATCAAAAATGAAAACAAATACATCATTATCTTTCAGTAAACACATTTTTATTTGGTTTGATAGCAAAAACAGCTCATCAGAACAACAGTTAGATGTGGGCAGCCTCCTAAGGGGTTGAACAGTTTCAGTCACAGGACACGCATAGGGAAAACATGCACTACTGTTCCTACTGTAGCAGGCAATTTTGAGACCTTAATTGACCAACAACACTGCACATTTCAGTACATTCACATTCCTTTAACAACTCCACTGTCTATGCAAAACCTTTTTCAAGGATCCTTTGTGTATGGAATTTCTGTTGCATAGATGTCAAGGGAGTGATACACACATACATATATATATATTCTTTTCATAGTTGCATTGTGTGTTTTTATCTCACTTTCTAAGACAAATTTCCTTCTTAAGTACAGACAGTCAGACAACAGACATACACAATAGGTTCGTTGGTCCCTTTCAGATCTTTGGTAGTGTTAGGATCATTTATTGCTTCATGAAAATAATATTTAGGCTCTATCTTAGAATGGCTGGCAAGCATTTTACTTCATAGTTGGACGGGAGTGGGGGGGTGAACTGTAAGTATAAAACTAACAGAGATGCAGAGGAGATCATAGCAGACAGGTAGCTACACCTCTAAACTAGACAGCTCAATCCGCAATAACTTCAGAGGACTCAGACACCACTCTGCCGTCCTTGGTCTCAATCATCTTGATAACAACGTTCTTCTTGCTCTGGGTGGTGCTGTAACCGCCGCTGCTGCCACCGCTGAAGCCCATGCTACTGCTGCCCATGCTACTGCTGCCCATGCTGCTGTATCCGCCTCCATATCCGCCTCCATATCCGCTGCCAAACCCACTGGAGTAACCGCTTGAGTAGCTGCTTTTAACGTTGTCCATAGGATAACCACCGTAGCTTGCTGTTAAGAAAAGGGAAGTAAGAGACAACAAATTAACGTGAAATCTGTTTAAACTGAAAAATTAACAAAATCCAATCCAGTAAGATTTTTATGACCTCATTAATGCAAAGACAAATTAAGGAGATTTTGACAAAGATCACTTACTGCTCTGTTGGGAGATATTGATAGACTTAATGCCATTCACCAGCCTGTCCTCCTCTCCCTCCAGCAGCTTCCTGTAGGTGGCGATCTCAATGTCCAGAGCCAGTTTGACATTCATCAGGTCCTGGTATTCTCTGATCTGGCGGGCCATGTCCTGTTTGGCTCTCTGCAGGGCATCTTCCAGGTCCCTAATGCGAGACTTGGCGTCCTTCACAGCCATCTCACCGCGCTCTTCAGCCTCAGCAATCTGGGCCTCCAGATTGGCACGCTGGGAGACGATTTTTGTAAAGTAAATCTCTGTCCACTCTCTTGTTTCTTTCATGACAATAACAATCTATAAATGATGGTTCAAAGTGGCGTAGCATGCTCCCACAAACATTTGTTTTTCCATACCTGTCCCTTGACAGCATCAATCTCTGATGTCAGTCTCTGGATCATACGGTTGAGGTCTGCAATCTCTGTCTTGGTAGACCTGAGGTCTTCTCCGTATCTGCTGGCGGATGTCTGCATCTCTTCATACTAAATAAATATCAACAATACAAGAAATTACAAACTGGAAACTCTATTGATCAGAACACTGCTTGCACTGAGCCATGAGCCGATTAATGTATTGCTGGGGTGACAAATGTTTTCACCTTTCTTGAAGAAATATTTAATCTATAATCATGACAAGTACAATTTTGAAGGCACATTAAAGAAATGACAGAAACATGACCATAAACAAAGTTCTCAATCACCTTGGACTTGTACCATGACTCTGCCTCGGCACGGCTGCGGTTGGCGATGTCCTCATACTGAGCCTTGACTTCAGCCACAATGGAGTCCATGTCCAGGTTGCGGCTGTTGTCCATCTCTACAACAACTGAAGTGTCCTTGATCTGGCTCTGGAGCTCATGAAGTTCCTTAAGAAATACAAAAAAAAAACTCATCCAACTAATTCACTTCCAGGGAAAGCACACGAAGCGAGTCAAGATGCTTAACCGATGTAGAGAGAAAGTAGTAAAACAAACAATGGCATTGAGATGATTTTGGGCTTTACCTCCTCATAGATGGACCTCAGGAAGTTGATCTCATCTGTCAGACTCTCCAGCTTGGCCTCCAGCTCAACCTTGTTCATGTAGGCCTCATCAACATCCTGTAAAATAAAACCAACCAATTAAAAACTTTGTTAGAAATTAGACATCGCAAATAACTGACATTGTCTTTGGGAGAGAGGTGCTAGAAGACGTTGTACACAGGGTATCAAATGTGCTACTGAAAGACAAGTTGAAGAAATGATGATGCTGACCTTCTTGATGAGAACAAAGTCATTCTCACACTCTGTGCGCCTGTTGATCTCATCTTCATACCTGAGAGGAAATAAAATATAGGTCTTGGTTGGATTTTGAATATTCATAAAGTCTCATTTCATGCTCCTTTAGGTTTCAGAGTTTATACGCCAATGCAACACTAGGAGGTGCAAGTAGTCCATGCCTAACTCTTGAACTCCTTTGGAACGTTTGGCTCACACAGAGCCTGACTCAGGGCCAAGCGTGAGAGGTGCTATGGATATTTCTCCTTTGGGGCTGCTCGGAACCCAAATGATATGATTTATTTTCTGTGGACAACTGACAAATATGTGTGGGACTATTGTACCTGTTTTAGTTGGAGACATGCATGTCAGCATGATTGCATTAGTACTTGTGTCCTCTTGTGTAAATCTATAGGTGGCATTGCTGACAGGCAACTCTATAAAATTAATATGATTTTTACCTCCAGTCATGTGTAACGGGTGTTTGGAACATGCTTCCTCAGTGCTGTAATTCCCTAGAGTTTGTATGACGCAAGTCAATGGACAGATGCAGGGAGTAGTCCACAAAACGATAAACTCAATGTGCTGCAAGGCTACTCTTGAAGCCCAAATTGGACTTGAGTTGTTGTATATTTTGCCTAGCTGTATTTTATTAATGAATTAAGATTCTATACATTTATAAAATTGTCCTTTGCAACATAAATAGAAAAGATGAATCTTAGATCAACACTATGCTTCTATAAGAGGGAGATCAGGCCTGACATTGCATAGAACAGTTACTATCTAGCCTTCATTGCCCCTTCCACACTCACTTGTTCTTGAAGTCCTCCACCAGGCCTTGCATGTTGTGCAGGTCAGCCTCCAGCTTCATCTTGTCATTGCCCAGGCTGTCGAGTTGTCTGCGCAGGTTGCCGATGTAGGCCTCGAACATGGCGTCGATGTTTGAGCGGGTGGTGGTTTGCCCCTGCAGCAGGTTCCACTTGGTCTCCAGCATTTTGTTCTGCTGCTCAAGGAAGCGAACCTGATGTGTACAAAAAGATGCAGAAAGTAGGATATTTTATTATGTTTATCATTAGGGTACATTAGGGTATTAGTACCATTGAAAAAAGCCTTCACAAAGAATCACAGACTTACATGCTTGTGTACTGTAATGAGTGTGTGATGACATATTCCTTGTCATCAGCTATTAATTATTATGAAATTCCCTTCAAAGGCATGACGTATCTGCAGTCTCTGCCTGACAAAACAACATTGCCTTGGGTTAACAAACCTAATACTCAATTATCAGGAACAACCATGCCATGCCTCCTATTTATTGTCTACAGTCTTTGTTGTTCTTATCTAACTTTGGAGCTTTGTAAGCTGCTCTTGGCTGTGTTTCCAAAAGGAAGGTCTGAGGGATGTGCATCCTGAGGAGGTAGAGGGTAGGGGGAACAAGGCTGAAAAAAGCCGGTGATGTCATAATAAAGCTAGTTAACCCTTCTTCGGCATGGCTTCCTGTTTTTGTACTGCAAAGTTCAAAGAAGGCAGAAAGAAGTGGGTGAAGCAAAGTTGGATCCGCAGGCAGATCCAGAAGGGTATATATTTAACTGTGTTATAGATGATGATGAGGGGAGAGCAGGGAGAAGAAAGGAGGTGGAAACGTGAGGGAGATGTATTAGCTGAAGAGAGGAGGAGGGGACAAGGGACTGTATGATGAAAAGGTGGGGACTTTGCATATTTGTGGACAGTAAAAGCAAGTCAGTGAGAGCAGACACTCTTTGTGACTCAATGGACCTTATTGCACTCTAAAGGTGAGATCTAACCAACAACATCTTATTGTCTCCATTTGAAGTGAAGTAAATACAGATAATAAAGTGCCTTCAAATTGAATGTCACCACAAGATAACAGACGATATAGAGGGTCGAAGTGTGTCTAATTTGTGTTGAGGCACTCAAAATGATCTTTCTATAATCATTGCATCAGGAGAAGGATAGTTGATATGTAGCCAGTGAGCTGCCATTGGCCAGAACATGAAACCAACTAGCCTTTTTAAATATTAACCCACTGCTAAGGCCTCAGACGACAGGCACTCCCGAGTATTACACGCTGGACTCAAAAGCTGATTTGAATGAATAAAAGTAAATCTACTCATACTCCCAATGGACACTCAAAATGTGTCCTTAAGAAAGAAGGCTTTGTCATTCAGTGTATTGTCACTCAGTATTCAGTGTGTGTGTGCATGTGTATGTGTGTGTTCGGGAGGGTGGGGGACACCAGGGCAGCAGAAAGAGCCACACCCCAGCCAAGGGAGGGACCATTCCCAAGGTAACTCGTATCACAAGCCCTGACACACCCATAGCTTTTTCTATCTCTCTCTCTTTGTCTTTCCCAATCTCTTCTTTCCGAAAGTCTGTTTTTCATCACTATAAAAGGGCAGCCTGAGCCAAAAAGTTTGAGAGCCTAACCCAAACTTTGAGCTACAGCCCTTGTTTTCTGCCTTGACTGCATTTGTGGGAGGAGGCAATAGCAGAGAGGGGGAATAAATCAACTTTCTCCATGCAGCAAAATTGAGGAAATCAGCATTACAGGACATGTGGCAAACATATGGACCTCTATATCAAACATTGCGTAACAGTGTCACATCTAAAGAAACATTCAGCTTTCTTGACTCCACTGTGACTGAGCTTCTCACACACTTAAAGAAGTTTTTGTCAGTTCAAAGAATTGAATAAGAAAGGGTTATAGGACCAATGCATGGGCAACCTGACTAACATTTGCTCCTATTACAATCTCTTACCTTGTCAATGAAGGAAGCAAAGCGGTTGTTGAGGGTCTTGATCTGCTCCTTCTCGTGGTTGCGGACAGCTGAGATGTTGGGGTCAATCTCTAGGTTCAGGGGGGCCAGAAGGCTCCTGTTCACAGTCACGGCTGTGATGGGGGTATGAGCACCCATGCCACCACCGAAGCCCATACCACCACCCATGCTCATGCCTGCACCACCCATGGTCATACCACCCATGCTTGAGCCCAGGCCGAAGGCAGAAGAGCTCGTGATGCCTCCAAAGCCCCTGTTGCCTCCTCCATAGGAACTCTTGACACTGTAGCTAGTGCGGGAAGCACCACCACTGCCTGCTCCACCATAGGATCTGCTGCTGAAGTTCCGTGGAGCACTGGAACTCTTCACAGAGTAAGAGGTTGTCTTATAACTGCTCATTCTGATAGTTGGAGTTTTTTTCCTTTTTGGATAAAATAAGTCTGGGAAGGTCAGACTGAATGCTCTTGGCGAGGCAGGCAGGCAGGCAGGCAGAGGGGAGAGACCAGAGTGGATAGAAAAGAGAAGAGACTCTTGGGGAGTTTTAAAAGCCTGTGGCTGTGGGAGGGGACTGTGGTGAGCTGCCATTGGCTGCAAGTTTGGGTGAGAGAGGGAGGCGGGGCTGTAACTTTACACTTCTATGACACATTGTCCACTCACTCAAAACCATTACCTGGTCTCTCAACAGGCTTCTCTGACATGTTGTTAGAAAAAGCCTGGGCTTTTGAGAGGATTGTCGAATGGTTATGTTTTTTGCTATGATCTCCTGAGTGCCTCTCCAGAGTAAGCACACCACAGCTGATTCAACAGGTCTGGTTAAATGTAAATAAAGAATAGATCCTCTACAAGTTTTAGAAATAGAGGGGTGTGTGTGCGGGTGGTGGTAGGGTGGTTGATTGGTGGGTGGTTGATGAGAATTCAGCAGCTCTTACACATCAATGCTGGTTTACTGCAACTGCTGTATTTCTGTAAATGTATAATACAGTGGTAAGGTATGTGTGCTTGTGTGTGTGTGTGTGTGGTTGTGTGTAAGGAGGGAGGTACTGCTGACTATCTCTGTGAACAAACAACACTTAGTACATTAAGCAACACTTTCCATCCATTCTTTTTTAATACATTAGTTTCATATCTACATTTTAGCTTTGCATTAGCTTAGCATTGTTAGAGGCCGCCTGAGATCTAAGAATTACATTGACCCCCCGCCCCCCATCTCAGCTGTTTATCATACTGAATACATAGCAAGTCAATACATAGCACAACACAGCGTAAAATCCACAAATTGTCATTCACTTATTTTTTTACTTTTGTACCTATTTCAAGATTTTATCAACCTGTATTTACAGAAATAAGTAAAACTAACACGTTAGTCTAAAATACGCAACAAGTACTTGGTTAGGTTTTGGAACAAATGATGGTTGCTTAAATAACTTATGCACACTTAAGTTAAAAAAAAAAGTAAGAAAAAGTTTACATTGGCTTTTGGTTTCACACAGAACAGGAACAGGACTATCCTGGATGCGGTCTCCTAGGTGAAAGTCCCGTGACCGGTCCATCCAACCTGACCTCCTCCCTATGCAGAGTTTTGTGTGTCCTCTACGACAAAAGATCCTAATTGACTTTCTATTGGCATTGTTTCTGTAGTACCATGGTATTGTTACCGTACTCTTGTTTTTTGGTCAAATGGCCTTTGAATGGGAGTGCTAGGGGCACTACTGTGATAGCATCAAAATCACTGTTTTTAACACTAAGAAGGCTCGACACAACATGAAACTTGCCTCGAAGTATCACCAGGGGCTCTACACATGAACTTAGGATTGAGAACATTTGGTTGTGTACACAGAGTTTAATAAAAATAAAGGTTTTGAACAACTCACTGTAGCTGTTGGTTTTCCGGTCGCCGTCCATCTCGCCAGTCAAAAATAGTCCAAGAAGGAGAGTAAAGATGGAATGCTCCTAAAGCTTAGTTCCATATAAATGCACAGATAATTTGTTGTATTGATGTTAATGAAACACAATTTTGACCTTGTAGTTGAAAAAGCAGCCTCATATAAGAATGGCATTGACTCTTATGGAGTCCATTCATTCCCATTTGGAGATCACCTATGTATTTTTGACGGGGAGACTGCCAGAAACAACATGACAAACATTTATTTTTAGTAAACTCTGAACGTAGACAAGGTTCTCAATGCTGGAGTTCATGTGTAGAGCTCCTGCGGATACTTCAATCGAAGTTTTATGTTGTGTCGAGCCTTCTTAGTGTTTTAAAAATAGTGATTTTGATTCTATCGTAGTAGTGCCCCTAGTAGTCCCATTCAAAAGGCCATTTGACCGGAAACAACAACGCAGTAAATCTACAAAAGTGGCACTTCCGTCTGAAATATGCTTTTAAACCAAAGTTGGACTCGGGTACACTCACAAAAAGACCCTAGGCTGCATTTTGGCGAGAGTTACGCTTTAACACATGCCTCCGCCATGTCATGTGATGGAGATGTTGGATGGTCTTTGTGCTAAGCTCAGCTGACTATAGCTTCAAACTTTTAATGGAATTGATCTTCTCATCGAACTCTCAGCAAGAAAGCGAACAAGCGAATATCCCAAACTGTCAAATGTAATAGTATGCACCATTAAAGTCTGTTGTAATCGAGACAAGAAAATGTTCTTTAACAAAAACACAAAAAAAAGATTACGATGCTGAGAAGTAGCTAAAATGTCTTTCTTTCAATTTTCAAGCATCTTTAAAACAGAAGTATACCCATTACCACAGCACTATGCTACAATGAGACATTTTGGAGGCGCAGTTTTGGATGCTTTAGGGCTCAGAATTCCTTGGCTGCTGCAGGGAACATGTATCTGCAAACCAGGTGAACGGCATTAACCAGCTGGCTTTTATTAGTGTCAAACAAGACTAAGTTAGGTTATGGACCATTGAGCCTGAGGCTTTTTAAAAAACACAATTCAGACTGGTTTTGTATGCTTATATACAAGGTGTTTGTGTCTGTATTACAGCAGAGAACTGTTCACTGTGTAAACACATGTCAATAATTCTGACACCAAACTCATAACCGAGCTTCTATTGCTATTGCACTATTGCTTGCAGTATGAAACTATAGCGCCTTTCATGTCGGCTAAACTTTCAGCTTTTCTTTCAACGAAACTGGCCCTGCATTCCTCTCCTCCACCATGCATTTCCTCCGCCAGTCCCTCACCACGATGACTCATGAGTCTTCCAACCCCCTTCACCATATCCTCTCTACTCCCTCTTCTCTAACGTTCTTCCTTCCCTACCAGTGGCTTTTGGCCTCGTTATTATCATGGAAACACACCGAAAAATAAAATATTTATGCCTTCTGTATGCCAGCCCAAGAGAGAGGCATTTGCAGCAGCAGTGCACAGAGTTGCAACGCTCAGAAGGATTGACTCAAACTTGAACAAGAACATGTGGCAATATCGATATGATGTTGTGAATCTGAGTTTTAGCTTTCGCCACACAGGAAAAATCTGGTAAGTTACTAAAATAAACAGCGTCAAAGGGGAATTCCTGCTTTGCTTTGTGAAATTCACATGACTGCGGTGAAATCGTGGTGATCATATATTGTATTATCACCAGGTTTTGAATCATGTGGAATGTTAATTCAAAACCCACAGAAACAAGAACAGATCGCTCTCAGAGTTAACTGAATTTTAGTAGTTCCGCCATGACTTGTGAAATGTGGTTGATCGCATGACTTTTATCACTCTGGCCTATCTAAATGCCTGTTACAAATTTAATGACATTCTGATGACGTTTTGTAGTTTTTCCTGTGCCAAAATGTTATAAACTGCTCAAAGTAAATTTCTGGACGTACGTGAAAGACAAAAGTAAAAATACTTTCTTACTTTTGACCACACACACACACACACACACACACACCTTTTTGAACACATTAATTATTAGTCACAATTTGATCTGTTATCACAGACATTATGTATAATCGAGAATATAATTACATATATAATTATAATTACAGTATATAATATAACTATTGTTATCATTTGAAGGATGTTGCACCACATTTCTTATTCATCAGGGGTGCTAATAATTTTGATTTCCCAAAGTGTACACATTTTTTCTTATGCACTTTGTCTATAGCCGCAGAATTTCCTTCTGCTCCAGTTTGGTGTTCTTTTTATTTCCATTTCAGCCAGTTTCCCATTATTCTGTCTATCTATCTATCTATCTATCTATCTATCTATCTATCTATCTATCTATCTACACACACACAGGTATATAAAATTGTTGTTTGTGACTGGAGAAATTAAGGATTTGCATAAATACTTTTTGAGAATAATGAACAATATGTAAGATGTGTATCCTTGTCTCTGATTGGCTAGTCTTGCTTGGGGCATACATATGATTCCTGCTGAGCTGATTTTAAATAAGGCTCCTACACTTAGTTGTTAGTAGGAGTAAATGAATGTGTCTTGTTCTTCTTTTAGAGGACTATTACGTTTAATTACAAACCCTGGCTTCAAAACTGCTCTTCAGTCAAGAAACAATTACATGAGACCTGAATAAAACATCAATCAATTAAGATCAATCACCAAATGGGATTTGTCCTTTTGATATTTGTGTGAACTTACTATGTGCTCGGGAGATAAATGCACATGTGAGATGTGAGTATCAATGGGTTTTAGAGTACCTAAAGGTGTTTGGGATCAATCCAGCCGTCACTCAATACTTTACAAACAACCATTCTGACAACACATGCAGCTGGCATTTCCTGAAGCCTCTGCTAACATTGTTAAGGCTTTCAATCACATTTAGACAAACTTAGTAGCACTACACTAACCTGCAATAACAACAGCATATTTGTGACTGTGAAGATTTAAACTCAGTTTGAGTTCCAGTTATTTACTCATTGGCTGGTATCCGTGTACGCCTGCCATTCATTCCATTCACCTTAATCAATTAGTAAGGAGGCTTTTATCAGGACCAGTCACATGCTTGAAGTGATTGTCGCCGTCTGTCGTTGCAACAAGAAAAGCTCGAGGTTTATAGTGTATCTGCAAATCACAAGCTAAACAGACGTCTCCTATCTCTTGACCTGGGCTGAGAGTTGGTGAGCAGGATATTGCAGCAAGATAAACGAGTGTGAACAAAGATGGACCTTCACACTACACTATGCATGCTGACACTACATAGACATCTGTGGATGACCTATCACTGTCAGCTCTGCACAAATCTGTCATAAGCAATGTTGTAATGTCCCAGCTACTGTATTGTGTGTGTGTGTATACAAGTAAATACTCTATTTTTTATTTTTTTTAATGAACAGAAACAGAAGTTCACACTTGGTTGGTGTAACCCGATAGTCCACTGTTGGTAATATAATGTTAATGTGTGTGTGTGTGTACGGGTGTGTCTGTGTGTGGGAGGGGGGTTGCCTAAGATTGTGTGTGTCGATGGGTGTAACTCTCTCACCCTTGTGCTCCTCCACTCGACCAGAAAAGTCACACAAGGCAATGGAACGTTTGTCGTGGTAGTCGCCACACACAATTTTTCAATATCGTAGCATTTGAAGGGTTAACTCGACGTTGCCCGTCACTGTCATGAGCTACTGTATGTTTTGATTGTGTGATAAATTTGATGTTTTGAAACTGGGTGATTTCATTGCAGTATGTCTTCAGCAATGACTCCAAGCTGTCCAGCAGCCCTTCCTGGCAGGATACAATACAATCACCCAGCACACTGAACAACACCCATTGTGTTCCAGTTGAGCTTTCCATACCATTAGTTAGTGGAATATGATCCTCCCTCTCAGATACGTGGTCCTGCTTTGCCTTACTAACCTCAGGATCAGCAGGTTTTGTGGTTTCTGGATGAATTAGATTAGAACATAGCCTCTCCAATCCTGGTTCGAGGCTGGTGTTCACTGTCATGCTTAGATAACATCTTGTAGACTAAGCCATTGTACTTTGTACTGTTGCTTAATAAATCAGAACTTAAAAGGTGAAATGCCAAAATGATAACCAGATTTCAACAATTAAAATGTCATAGATGCTGCCATTTATTCCTTCCTTAAACTCACCTAAAGTTGTCTTTAAAAATATTTTACCATTTAACAGAATAAGCCAAGCTCAAAAGTGACTGTACTAACATTTTAGAGCTTTTCATGGCACATATTTCAACTTTTCTTTTTTTTCTCTTTTTTTTTTTTAAAAGGTAAAGACATTATAATTAAAGGGTAGATCTCATTTTGTCGAGTCTGTCTCAAAACAACATTCACATGGCCGTGTGTATATTTAAAAAAATTATCAGTTGCTGCAAAGGTCCTACCTGTCCAAACTGGGCCTTTGTACCCCAATATCATAAACATGTGCACACACACACACACACATATATATATATATACACATATATATATATATCAAATGTTATTGATGGACGATACAAATTTTGCAGTCTTTGCAAAATGTAAAAAAAAAAATGCTGGCTTTGTGACAAACCATAGACTGCAGATGTTGTCCAGCAATGTAAACATTCCACCTAAGTCAAGTTGAAACAGCAACAGGTTTCCTTCGGTTGTAGAATACCTTTAACATGGAGCACTTCTGAGGTAATGTTTTGCAGCACATTCCATGTCCAGAGTGCATTTAAGGTGAAAGGACTCTGAGAACACCCTGGGGATATGTAAAAAAAAAAGAAGAAAAAAAACTTTACATTATGTCTTGGTACAGGGAGGAGCGTCCTAAAGATTCATTTAAAATTCAAGGTTGATTGCACCTGCATTTGCAGCTTCATATACATAAACCACTTTTTTTTAAATGATTAAGTTGCTTTAATCACCATAATCTTAAAACAGATAAAAATGAGCTTTGTACAGTTTTCTTTGTGGCATAAAATAGAATGCTATTTTTGTATTTGTCTGTCTTCGATGTCATTCTTTCTTATCAGCCTACTGCTTCAGAGATACTACTCCAAAGCAGACTGGAGCCAGGAATAAGGAACATTGATAGTTTATTGATAAATGGGGGGCTGGGGGGGGAGGGTGGACTGATATCTCCAGCAGGCAAACAAGTTAGCAGAGTGGGAAATCAGGTGAACAGACAGGCTGGCAGAGACAGCTGGGAATCCAGAGATCAGCACGTGAGGTGAGTTTCTGAAGACAGAATAATCCAATTAAGAACCACAGGCAGGCAGCAATAGAAGGCAGAGTAGTTGGCTGGGGCATGACCGTACCAGGGTGACATAACAATGTGGCAGGCACTGGATGGCTGGTCTTATCTTAAATAGAGTGCGGTGATTGGTGGAGATGAGAGGCATGTGTGCTGAGGGGTGATCAGATTCAGGTGTGTGAGTGTTAACCAAGGGAGCCAGAGACCACGCCCACTAACTTCAAACTGAGAATGCAGAAACACACAAAGCACACACAAATCATCCTAACAGGAAAATCAAAACACACTCATACCAGTGTCGGAAGGAAGGTATCACGGCCGGGGGTTCCTGTTTTACTGATATCCAGGGGCTCAAACAATACGAGCCATCTGATTTGGCAGGAAGAAATCCAAAATGTCCAAAGGAGGACAGTGAGGTTTTTGAAGTTCACTATTTTATCAAATACATTTGAAATATTCTTTATAGCTATTGGAATACTTATTGTGATAACCCCTGCCTGAAATACTGTTAAAGGTTAAGTGATATACTGCAGAGAAAATTATTATTTTAGGCGCCCAGGTACTCACAGCGCTTTCACATAGTACATGAACCATTCACACAAATTCATACACTGTGTAGACATGGGACTTTAGGGACAGGGATCAAACTATCAACCTTCCGACTGACAGGCTCTACTGCTGAGCCACTGTCCCCCCAGCCCATTCACAGATGATTTCACTTATTCAAACTGATTAGACTTCTGCACAGGTCAAAGTCTTGTGGAGCTATTGTGTGCATATGTCGTCATCAAACTACATTTACCAATATGAGGCATGTTTGTATGTGTTCGGTTGTAAAGGAATTACGTTGTTTACAGTGCCCTTGATACACTTGGTGTTTTGTTATTTGCCACACAGAGCTGGCTATTGAAGTTGACACACCCACCCTGCTCATACAGGAGCTGTGACGGTCACCTTTTCAAGTGCAACCAACATAAATAAAGGAGGTGTGTGTTGTACCTGCCAGGTACAACACACACCTCATAACAGGTGTAACCTAATCATCCTATGCATGAAATCCCGTTCTGAGGCCAGAGCCGGTAAAAGTGCTTTAGCCAATTGCAATGGTAAGGCTCTGAGTAATGTAAAGACTAATAAAGTTCATCCACTGTCAGTTTATAAAGCAAACATCACTTTACAGGTTATGGTATGGTAGAAAGAAGAACATTGAATGTGTAAGAAGATAATGAGCGACTGTAGCAGCATTGTGATAAAAAAAAAAATGTGATTATGATTCGTAAGATTTGGGGTTGAATTTGGACCAATGGGTTATTTTTTTATGCATGTATCTGTCGTGTCCAAACTTCATTGTGCCTTTTCTCCAAAGTAATGTTAAAATGGTGGACAACCTGGTGGACAAAATGAAGAAATACTTTAAGGATAACAGACAGGAGAGACTAGTAGCCGCGTTAGCAGTAAGTTGGATGTGTTTAGCTACTAGAGTGACCGACATCTGTTCTAACTAGTCATAGTTCAACATTTCAGCTTTAACCTAGTACATGCTCCCAGTGTGCACCAGGAAGTGTCCTTGGCTTAATTTGACATAGTGGTCAAACAATGGAATTACAATTTCTGGGTCCGTCATTTAATGCCCTCTGGCCCAAAAACCCTTTTTCTCAAAGACTTACATGGCGAAAGGGTCTGTTCTTGAGCTTGTTGTTTTAATATGAGTCAGCTGCTGGAAACATTCGAGAGCCAACCAAAAAAAACAGAATTCTTTACCAACTTGTGGAGGTAATGCTTATAGCTACTGTAGCAAGCTACAACTGACTAAAAAACGCCAACTGTTGCCATTTCAGTCGGTCGCCATCTAAAGTGAGAAGCATGCTTACCTCTGTCTGAACTCAAGGACCCATAGTTTCAAAAATGACATCGAATTTCGTTAAGTTTGTTACCACTTTTCTAACCTATAGACGTGTTAAGAGAACTGAAACGGGATGGGGCTTAGCGAATGTGAAACATTTTGTTTTTGACAAATTAATGACATTTAAAAAATGTCAACAACTTTGCACGGGCTACCTAAAATGTCCTACTATTTTGGAAGACAGATCTGCACATAAATTCTACAGAATAATCAACCAACCATCATGTTTCTTTCTCTACCACAGAACCAACTCCAGCCTGTTATTTATAACTCTCCCAGCAGTTTGAACAAATAAAATAAAGCACGGTGAGAAAAACATGGAGGGGAAAGAGGAGGTGGAGAGCAAAAAAAAAAAAGTTCCATGGAAAAGCCTGGTCCTCCTCAGCACAGCGGACCTGTCCCCAGTTTGCCAGTGCTCACAAAAGTTGGGTTCCTGTTCTCTCCTTCCTCTCTTTTTGAGCTGCAGCCTTCCTCTTATTTCAATTAATAACATATGCATTCAATATCTTCTCTGTTTCTGTCAACGAACACACACACACACATACACACACACACACACACACAAACACACACACACACACACACACACCACATGTTCCTCTTATGTTTCTCTGTACGATTCTACCTCCTCCCACTGACGATTTCACTCTAACCCTTCGACACACCCACTGTCGCTATGGCAACGGGGTTTACCACAGAGCAATGATGACTCTGCCAGATGCATATGGAAATAGTTTGAGTGTGGTTGCCTTGGATACAATGATACAAGGAACCATGCAATTTGTAATTACGCACTGTATTGAGCTACGTGTGGAAACACTGCAGCATGCGTGTGTCACTGGAGGTTTGAAGTCGCCTCTCTTCCTGGCAAAAAGTCTGGACAAGGAGACTCATTCACAGACGTAGGTAGTCCTTATGTAAAACAGATTTGTGTTAATGCACTGAGGCTCCTACTGTGAGCCTGAGTGTTCCCTTGGCACTTTCTCTGGAGCAAAAAGACTGCGTGATAACCTAAACTGTCCCTCCAGGCTGTAGAACAATGCAAAAACAAATAGGCAGAGGCTTTAAACTGAAAAAGGAAGTCTGGAAAGTTGTGTGGTTTTGTGCCAATTCCGAGTCTGTCTTTTTTTTTTTTTTTTTCTGAATTACAGAAAATTGCAAGTCAAATCTGTTTCCAATCAAAGTGCTGCTTACAATAGTCCTCTTGTTTTCGTTTGTGTGGGGTTTTAATTGCTTGAATGTAAAAAACTAGATGTGTAGGTCAAACATGAAGGTTGTCATTGATGAGCCACGTCAGACAATACTCAAAAGCTGTTCTGCAGCGTCCCTCAGGCAAAAGTCTTGCAACAAGACAAAATACAATTCTGTGTATTCTGCTCTCCTGGTGGTGGCTGTCAGGGCATGTGTTTTGTCTATATCATGGTTTCTTTTCATGTTTAAGTGAAAACAGAAATGCTTAAAATATCCAAAGGAAGGGATAGTTGAGTGTTATGCAACTCAGCAAAGGGCTGACTAATACTTTATACTTACTAGTATGAACTCATTCTCCACAAGGGCTTATAATGGAGACAGTTTTGAGGTTCTGCATGTTTAAATATAGCCATCAAAATGCCTCAAACAACATTTACTTGAAATCTACAAGTCTAAAAAGATTAAATTGTCAATACAAGTTGAGTTTAATTGTAGTGTTTTCATCTACAAATCACCAAAATTACTCTATCTGCTTTTCCAACAATAAACTTCAACCATGCAAACACCATGAAAACAAAATGCCACAACTTTCTGCCATAACCGTTGTATGTGTTGTACATGCTGGCAACGTTGGGGTTATATGGTTTGTCCTCATCCGCAAATCTCATGTCAAAGTAAAACAAAACATTTGAAAACACTTACAATTAACCATAAGTCTAACATTTCTATGCTTGTCCAAAAAACTAATTACGTATTCACAAGGTAATTATAGAAAGATAGATACATACAGTAGATTCACACAATAATAAATTACATCGAGTGAAACAAGTCTTGACCCGTCTCTCACTTGTCCCTACTTTATTGTTGATCCTTTATATGTCAAACGAACAGTAAGTAAAAGTGCAACTCTCCTAAGTATCATAAACTGAGATGTGACCACCCCCATGAAGCCCCTAGAACAATACCAACAGTGTGTTTAAAAAACCAGCACTTTACATCCAACAGGCTCAGTGGTGCTGAGAAAAGAGCATGGAAAAGAAAAGTAACAAGAAAAACATTGGAGTCCGGCCTAGAATGGAGAGTGCAGTGGGAATGTAAGGAGGATTTTAGAACCTAGTAGGGATAAGTAACACTTGCCTCAACAAGTGGTATTTATCACACTGAGAGGAACCCTTACTTTAGCCTATCCTCATGTCTGAATGAAAAAATGTTGTAGAGGTTTGGTGAAACCTATAGAGGGAAGAGGGGCTATATGGGGCTTTGGGCATATGTTATGACACTTTATAAGGAAAGCGTGTGTACTTGTGTCTGTTTCTTTCACTTTGTCTGCAAGTGTCATGAGTCTGAGTTAATTATATGTTTGCATATCTGTAAGTACACGTGGCAGGTTAAATTTGGAAAAGGCACAAACATAGCTGCTCGTAACTGGTTCCACTGTTCACTCCGCATGCTGTATGATTCATACTCAAACAATGTTGTCAACTAATATTTGAGAGATCCATTCATAAAAAAACAACCCTTATCCTATGTTTATGGTGGTAATGTCTAGCTACATTGATGTGTCTACAGAGATAATGTGTCAATGCTTTTTTTGCAGTGTCATTATCTAGTTGGAATTGAGACAAAGTCAGGTAAGAGTCTAATGCATTTTTAAGTAAAACTTTTTTATTTGACTATATCCAATTTAGCAGCAAACTTCTTAGCTCCTGCATGCATTATGTTGAGAGCCATCTTATTTTGAATCCACTCAGTCCTTGTTCCCCCGTACAATCACACTCACTTTCTTGTCTGTGTGACAATGCAACATTGGCAAGACAACATACTAAATTCAGAAAAACATTCATTCTCCATACAGCTTGTTCAAATCATCTTTCTAGTACAGTACAAGCTGTTGTAGCCAATGGTTTCAAATCATGTCCCCAGATGGTTGACAAAGGTGTCCCGCAAGGATCAGTAATAGGTCCATTGCTGTTTACTTTAAACCTAAATATCAATTAGACCCCGACTGAGTAATTGATTTTAATGTTGATGTCACAACATTGTATGCCATTCGATATACTGCAAACCAGGCCTTCTCAGATTACAATCTGCTTTTAATAAAATCCAGACATCTCTCATTGATTAAAAGCTTGTTCTAAACACAGGCTAAATGGATGCAACCTACTCCCATCCATGCCCTCGGAAGGAACTGTGTATCTTGGAATTTGGTTAGATAGCAACTTGTCAAACTAAACTCATGTTGAACAACTCTTTAAAACGTAACAACACTCTGCTGCCATGGTGCCTCTGAGGCTGTAGCACAGCAGCACATTGAGCTATATGCTAATGTTAGCATTCTAGCAGTAAGAATTACAATGAGAATTATAACATGCAATACTATGCAAGTATAATATTTACCGTGTTTATTGTCTTAGTTTGGCTGTTGGTATTCTTATATTTGCAAATTACCACAAAACAAAGTATGACCAAGGCTTGTGGGATTGCCATTATATGTCACGGTTGGTCATACACCAAAGTACTGCTGAAATTTAAAGGTTTAAATTATCAGTGTGGTTTTAAAGGTTTAAAGGTTTAAATTATCAGGTTTAACCTGATAATGCTGCGCAGATAAAAGGTTGGGGATCATAACACCAAAAACATCTGTAAGAAACGTCACAATAATATATCCACCAGTCCAGACCAGACATTATTTTTGCCCTAAATGGTCCGACCTACCAACCAACTAACCAACCAACAAACTGACAATGTCATCCCTAGAGCCACACCACTATTATGGCTAAAACCCAAGAATGTCAAAGGTGGCACTAGGAAAATTAATTGTAAATTGAATGCACTCTGTAGTAATTGATTTCTCAGCTATGGAGATATACAGTAGTATATGCTCATGCTAGTTCCACTACCCTTAAACCACTGGATAGCATTTACAGTGCTATTCAATTAATTTGATTGCCACTTCAGACAGCTATCATACTCACCACTTTGTCATGTGAAAAGTCTAAGTTAAGTTAAAAATTAACAGCAATGGCACCAGATCAAAGGATTTGCTTTCCCAATGGGTTATTCAGAATTATTAAATCAATTGAACATGCATTCATTCATATTAACTATTTATTAGTGAGAATAATATGGATATTCTGTATTGATCAAGTGAGCAAAAAGATGTATTAGTCTTTGATGTGTTTTGTCCCCTTGGAAACCATGTGTTTTGATCAATATTTGCAACAGTGAAGACAAATGTACATGACAAGCATGTACAGCATGTTGCTATGGAGATGCAATCTTTGAACACTCAAACACAATAAGTCATGTGCCTCCCCCATATTCTGCTAAAGCTTCACCTCCACTGAAAACCAACAAAGGTTTTCTCACTTCCTACTCCACATTACTAATATGGACATAAGCAGATTTCACTTTGAAATAAGAATCTCAGAGGTTGATGAGATTTATAAATACATGCCTCTTATAAACTGGTAGTTAATTGGTAGCTTCATTGGCAATATGCCATTCTTCAAGAATAAACAGCATGCATGGATGGTGCAAAGAAAGTACAAGGATATAACAGCTAGGTATTTTTGTCTAACGTTATTCTGTACACAGCCTTCAGCTAGAGTGTGCAGCGTACTGTTTCGGAGCACATGTGCAATCTCACTTTCACAGCATGTTTTACCATGATTTTAATTGTTGTGTGATCTTTAAAGAGCTGGGTCGGTTTGTTGTAGGTGGGCTGTATTAGTGGGTGAACAGAAATACAACTTCAAAACTTTTTTTTTTATATTCCTTTTACAGTGACTCAATGTATGAAAGTTTAAACACATTCCCCTTCCAGCTTGGGTCTTGCTTGCATTAGCCCTTGTACTGAATGTAGCTGGGTGTGTCTGTGTTTAAACTCACACAAAAGTGTATGATACACACAGCCTGATTGCAATGTTTAAGTTGGGCCTACTCTAATGTGTGACTGCTGAGTGAGGCCCTCCTTATGCTGGTACAATGTGGAGTAATTTGGGTTTGAGGACAAAATGGGGGCCTCTTAAGGCGGGTGGCATGGCCAAGAACAAAAATACAAAAAAATTTGGACTATATGTCATCATTTGTACTTTGTTTTGGGGTATTGAGTATTATAGTTGTGAGCAAGGTGATTTATATAAGGTTTTCAGTACAGTAGACAACATTAGTGGAATGATTCAAAATACTTTCTTAAAAAAAAAATTGGTTGAAAACAAAGTCAAATATGGGCAAAAATAAAGCTTATTTTGAAGCTTTTTACCTTGGCTTTGCGTGACGACTGGAAGCAAAGGAAATCAGATCTGTCTAGTTTTAAAAATTGCCAACCTGTACCTAAACTCATTAATTATCAGATTATATCTTAATTGTTTAACCCGTACAAAAAAAGTTTCATTGATTTTGCTGACAGGCTTATGGATCTGGCTTCATATTTTGTGTACAGACATGAGGAGTGGTAAGCAAATACATGTATTTGCAATTCCTTTGAGAATGAGTATGCAACATTTTTCATATGATAGATGAATTCCTCTGCAACAAAACCAAATAAAATCAGTTTTCACAGAACTTTATTACATTTTTCTTAAAGTGCTCATATTATGCTTATTGTCTTTTTCCCTTTCCTTTGTTGTGCTTTATATTATTGTCCAAAGTTGACCCCAGAGGGACTTACCATCTCCAACAGAAAACACTGTTGACAAACTGCTCCAAACAACTTAAATGTACTCCAGCCTTTACTTCGGTAAGAAGCGTGTGTCACTTTGTAACACACGTTAAAATGCTCTCCTAGCTGTTAGCTGTTAGCTCCACTAGCGTCATTCTCTGCTTCTTAATGGCTAGTAGTCCTTACCTAGCTACTGCGCATGTGCGACTCCCAACAAAGATGGAACAGAAGTGTGATGCCTCACTCTGCAGCTAAAACAGAGAGCTCAACACAGAGAGCCAATTTTGTATGTTTTTATTTAATGTAGCGAGAATGGAATATGAACACTGAGTCTGTGATTCAATGTCATCTTTGATTTCTTCCAGTAACTGTAACTGTAATATTGCACGGCTGCTTAATCTGTAACGCTTGATGATTGAACTGAAAAAGTGTGATCTTTGTGGCTAAAATCCTTTCAGCTTGTCTGCTTGGCCTGTCTTCGTCTTGCTGCCATTTCACCACGAGGCATATGCAAGGAAACCTGCTGGCTTTAACATTCCTAAATCAATTCAGCTGTTATCCAAATAAATGTACATGTTATCATGCTGTGTATAACTGTTGCATATCTGCAACTAGTCTCTCCTGAATGAAATGTAGCTTAGCGTTATTATTTCAAGAAGACCTACTCTTAATCAATGCTCTGCCTAATTTGAACCAGCTGTTGAAGGTGTTCACCTTCCTGCTAAGCCAATCAGAATCGTACACATATTGCAAGGGACAATAACAGAGTCACAACCCTGCTTTAACTTGGTTTCTCCCCTTGCTATTCAGCTGTCGTTGCAGGCAAAGAGTGTAACCCTCCACCTCCAGTCATCCACTCCAGCTGACCGGTTCAGAGCCTCCTTTGGTCTGGTCTTCGGGCTCCTTCGTCGCCACCACCGCTTTCTAGATTCCATCTGGGGGTCTGGGGAACATGTCTCTCTCATATTGTTCAATATGAGAAATGCACACAGCCCGTTTTCAGGAAACTTTTTTAAATGAGTTGCAGGACTTCCGTACAGTTGTGATGTGACAACCATACAATATATAGTTAGACATTCATTTTCCAGCTGCAATGACGGTGCAGGGATTCCAAGACCTAAGATGCAAACCGCCCCAAAAAGTTAACCAATCAGAGCAGACTGGGCTTTTTTGGGAGGGGATGCTTAAAGAGACTGGCGCTAAATTTGAGCGTTTCAGATGAAAACAGACACTAGGAGAAAACCATGTGTTTTTAGAACACTCAAGTTTTTGCAGAAACCCAATATGCAGGTACCAAACCTGAAATGAACATGCTAGGTCCCCTTTAACATCCCCCCACCCCCATTCCAAGCCCAATATTGCAGTAAATGTGTGACAGCACACAAGATTTGTAAACATGATTGCTCTGACATTCCTCAGAAGAAGGTCTTATACAGTAATGCCCTACTGTTGAGCCATTTAACACTGAGAAGTATGGAAAATAATCTGTTTGTAGTCCCTTAAATGTAACAGTATTCTTGGCCAGAGGCATTCCTTCTTACAAATCCTCCTCACCAATAGAGGATAACAGGGCTACGAGAAAAATGCTAAAAAGGTCAAGTAAGCTCCCGGTCTGTTCACCATCAAAGCACAAAGTTTCACTTTGGAAATGCAATAAGGGGGAATACAAAAGAGTTCATTTTGGAAATGTGCTTCAAAGTCAGAAACAGGATGCACCAAATAATTTCAATTCAAACATAACTGTCATACTATAATAATGGTTATGTTTATTTACTGCAGTTTGAGGAATTTATCATGGTTGTGTGGCAAAGTAATGCAGGGTGAGAGTTTGGAAAGTTGGGATATAATGATTAGAACTGAATTCCCTGTGGTTCTTTTGAAGCAGGTGATTGAATTTCACTTTGTGATACATTATATATGGCATCTAGTGTAACAAAGGAGATCAGAGAATCAACATAAACAGAGGGGTAAAGGGTTATCCGCTGGCTATTGTACTCATAGGTGTGTCACTTTGGCATTGGTACAGTAAGATTAGTAGCACTGATAGCCTGTGTTCTTTGTGGTTTTGGAACATAAACTGGATCAAAACCACCTGTAAAAACCTTTGGTGTGTTCACTGTGAGGTGTTAAGCACTTTTGACCTTTCTTATTCCTGTCAGGTCAAAGGCTTGGTTGTTCAAACATCACAATTCAAATGTTACCACTTTCCCAAGGATTAAAAAAAACTTGGATGTTGGCATCCCAAACACCACATTCATCCCCCTAAAAATAACTTGAGATGTTATTATGCAATTAGGCTTTTAACACCTCCCAAAGTAACTAAAATTGTACATTGTTACCATGAGAGGAGAACAATAAAAGAGAAATGTAGCCAAACAGCAGGCACTCCCAAAAAGGGAAATAAAAATGACGTGACTCACTCCCTCATGGCTACTTCTCGACGAGGAAGAGAAAAAAAAACTGGCATAAAATAATTAAATCTAAGACTTAAATCTGGATCTCTGCTTCCGGTGCTGACCACGAGTGACTCATAAAGGGCTATTACAGTGGTGTGAAAAAGTGTTTGACCCCTTCCTCATTTCCTGTTCCTTTGCATGTTTGTCACACTTAAGTGTTTCGGAACATCAAACCAATTTAAACAATCGTCAAGGACAACACAAGTAAACACAAAATGCAATTTGTAAATGAAGGTGATTATTATTAAAGGTGAAAAAAAATCAAAACCATCATGGCCCTGTGTGAAAAAGTGATTGACGAACTTGGGTTCTGCAGCAGGATAATGATCCTAAACACACCAGCAAGTCCACCACCGAATGGCTGAAGAAAAACGAAATGAAGACTTTGGAGTGGCCTAGCCAAAGTCCTGACCTGAATCCTATTGAGATGTTGTGGTATGACCTTAAAAAGGCCGTTCATGCTCGAAAACCCTCTAACGTACCTGAATTAGGACAATTCTGCAAAGATGAGTGGGCCAAAATTCCTCCAGGACGCTGTAAAAGCCTCATTGCACGTTATCGCAAACGCTTGGTTGCAGTTGTTGCTGCTAAGGGTGGCCCAACCAGTTATTAGGTTTAGGGGGCAATCACTTTTTCACACAGGGCCATGAAGGTTTGGATTTTTTTTCACCTTTAATAATAAACACCTTCATTTACAAATTGCATTTTGTGTTTACTTGTGTTGTCCTTGACTAATGTTTAAATTGGTTTGATGTTCCGAAACACTTAAGTGTGACAAACATGCAAAGGAACAGGAAATGAGGAAGGGGGCAAACACTTTTTCACACCACTGTATGTGTAGCGGATAGTGCACCAGAGTTTGCAGACTTTTGTGCTAGTCAAAGCCATGGAAATAAGCCCACAAGCAAAACAATCTCACGCAATAAAATATGGAGAAAAAAAAAAATCAGCTTAATGCACAAATAAACTAAGTTTGTCGGCAGTTCCATCCAATTTGTATGTTTTTTTCTCTTTACTTCTTCTACTTCTTCTCTCTCTCTCTAAAGGCTGGGATACTCTCTCTAAAGGCTGGGAACAGTAGGAAAAGAGTACAAAGTAACACGAAAGAGGCTTTGTCCAAATCTTGGTTTACTACAGAGAGACAAACTGGTGGACTGCAGGGCCTTTATGAGAAGCAGGTATGATGGCAGAGGTTTGGAATGTGCCAAAATGGGCAAATGGAGCAAAGGAAGACAAGGAACAGGAGTGTAGTTCATCAGATATGGAAGGGAGGGACTGTGGGAGTGGGGAGGCGTGTAGATAGGAAAAGACAAAAGGGGTTAATGATGGTAGCATGGCAACAGGATGGAAAGTGATAGGTTGAGTTCAGAGGACTGAGGAGGTTAACAAAAGTTATGTCAAATAAACAATATTAAGAAACAACGGTTTTCCCTTTACATGTATTTTTGAAACAGCATTTAAAGTAATGTTAATGTTAGCTTTGGAGCAAAACAAATGCAATGGGTTAGTCTGACATTTTGGTAGATACACTCATTTGCATTCTTGGCATGTAACTATGTGTCAACACAGGAGTGCTTTCAGCTGCGTTTTTGAGACACACAATCCAAAGTTTATTTTCACACTTACATTATATTACCTTCCATTTAACTCACTTCCTAACTACCTGTAACTACAATGATGGTAAATACGGTTTTGCGTGCTGCCAACACGCAGGTGACCTACATTCAGTACTGTGCATGAACTCATCCTACAGACATAGACGGAGCATTGACGCTACTACTCTGCTAACGTGCAGGTCACGCAACACCTCTTTGAAGACGCAGTGTTAGAAGAGAAGTTACTCTCACGTCTGTGTGTTATATGTCAAACTGTTGCCAAGAACTATGAGAGGGGAGAAAGAAGCTAGCCATGGGTCTGTCCAAAGGTAAATACAAAAATGCCAGTAGCTCTAAAGAGGGATTTATAGCCGTGCCGAGGCTCCGCGCAGAGCTTTTGCCGTGGCCTACGTAAGTGACCTGAAGTCTTTACTTGTGCGTTGGTGTGTGCGTCGATCTAATAGCAGGGCAGACATTTCTGACTCTAGAGTCAAAGTGAGAGAAATAAAGTGTCACCCCTGTGCTTTCTGACCACGGTGGGAAATCTTGAAAAGTTAACCCTCTCCTTAATTTCATGTCATTTATCGGGGAGAACCAGGAAATGAATCGGGGGAAATGCAACTGTACCAGGCTACGGCCGAGGGGTGTGCGTCGCCGTGACATGTAGTTACATTTTTCGAGGGGTGCACGTCAGGCTCCGGCGTAGGCTACGGCGTAGTCTCCACGTAGCTACGTACGTAGCCACAGCATAGATTTTAGGCGGAACCATAAATCACGAATAATGCTTACTCAATAGCACACTTCATCTTGTTTGTGAAAGCAAAGTAAATAAAGGACCAACGTTTTGGATTTGCTTTACTACTCTATCTCCGTTTTCACTTTGTGACAGAGGCATGCTATCTGTTCCGCTGCTTTCAGTCTTTATGCTGAGCTAAGCTAACAGTCCTGTGGCTGGAGCATTATATTTATCGGTCGGACATCATCTAACTCTCAGCAAAAAAGGGAATAACCATTTTCCCAAAATTTCAAACTATTCCTTTAGCCCTCCTAAGTCCAATGGCATTTTCTCGATTTTGACATGTCTTCTGAAGTTCACATTTTGAGGACAAGAGGTTTGAGCATGACAGGAGTAATGAATCACAGGCAATAGGGGGTGCTGCAGAGGGAAATGAACAGAAGAAAGAAGACTGCATGGCATATTAGAGAGAGAGAGAGAGAGAGAGAGCAAGAGAGAGAGAGAGAGAGAGAAAGAGAGAGAAAGAAAGAGAGGGAGAGAGAGAGAGCCCTCACAACCTCACAAAACTTCTCTGCAAGCAATAAGGTTGGAAATACCTGTGTGGATTATGGGATGAGCAGGGGGGAGTGAAATGAAGTGAAAGTGAGTCAGAGCCTAAATAAGAGCTTCAGTGAGAAGTGAGAGCCAGATTTGTGGGTTTCGGGGATGAATTCGAGGTGTCCAATTCCTCACTTGTCCACAACCCATAATCCTGCTCCCAGAAGCTGGCTGAAACGGAAGTATTTTAGCTTTGCGATGCTCATTTCATGCTATATGATCTTTCATCTTTAGGGTTTAAAGCTTAAATAATGCAAAGTAAAACTTGAAAAGGTGGATGTTGAATCTTTTTGGATGCATGTGATTGCTGGTAAAGGTACAGTATGTGCTGCTGGACTGCTCTCGCCTCACATTTAAAGTGTCCCTTGCCTAAACATGTTGGCTAAATTCATAGTCGGGAATGTGTTGGGAAAAAAGTCCTACCTGTGAAATCAGGTGTTGTTTTAAGATATTTAAAATAAAGATGTGTGCGTCATAAACAAGTTATGGCTATTTTCTTACCTTTCATTTCTTTTGTAACACTAAATAAAGTCAGTTACCATTCAAATACCTTCACATTACTGGTCTATTCTGCTTACCTTACTTATTTTGTACTTTGCGTTATGTTATCATTTATTGCTTAACTGCTTGCTTACATACAGAGAAACTAACACACCCGGTTCAATGAATGGGTCAGACATTTGGAATGAATTAGAGGTGACCTGACCCACACGGAGAGGCCCTATCAGGGAGTGGCCGCTGTGTGTTATGTGTGAGCACACGGTCTTAAGGTGTAGGGTTGGGGCGGGGGGGAGGGGGTCGGCATTTAGAGGAGAAAACCTGATACACTGAACAACGGGTAGACCATTTGTTAGAACAAGCAAAGTCTGTCTTTGAAGTCCCATTCTTCAACTTCTGATGGCACCCGAAACTGGGATCACACATGCAAACTCACACTCAAGCATGCCTGCTCACACATAACAATAGCGTGTGACCAAACTGGTCGGACACAGATAAGTAAGATTATGAGTTTGCATCTGTAATATTTGTGTCCCTTTGAAATTTTTCTTCATGTGGACATAAATAAATGGTTAAAATTTGACAACATGAGCGTACATACAGTATTTGCTCTCTCCACAGGATGCAAATGTGTTGATGCGGTGTTAATCTGTTCAGCAACGTGAGGGAAGGGAAGAGGAATTTTGTTTGCTATTTCTTTTTTTGGAGTCATCCCCACATGCAGTTAGAGTTTTAGGAACAACACACTGCCAAAACAATTAACTCAACAGCTCGAGAGGCCTCTCGTCATTGTGTAATAGGATTATTGCAATAGTTACTTCCATAAGGGACTCTGCATTCAATTTCAAAAGATGGAAAGGATCCTAATGATCAGCTGATTTGCCTTCAGCCAAATTTCCCCGAATTAAATTGGATTTTAATTACATAAGTAATATTCCATTCTAGAAAAAAAAGGCTTCTGGAGTGACAGTTATGAAAATTGATGAACACTGTGTGGGTGTGTGTGTTTGTGTGTGTGTTTGCATGCCTGTGTGCATATACAGAGACTTCCGTGGGAGAGTGTGCTGTGTGTAAAGTATCACATGACTGCTGCTGACACCTTTTGTGGTCCCGCTACTGTCAATTATTGAAGCGGGGCTACACCTGGTGGGTGTGTTCACACCCATAAAACCACACATGTAAAAGGGGCCTTTTACAACTTTGCATTTCAACCTTATCTGGAAACATAATGATTGTTAAAACGAATAACAATCCCCGGTTAAAGAACCTGAGTGGTGCAACAGTGTTCAGCAGAACAGCGACCTGTGTTCTCTTTCATCAGTGTTTATTACTACTATTATTTGGAAAGATTGTGTGCATTGCCACGCTCCTCCAGTCATGTCTACAGAGAAAAGAAGAAACACGGTTCAAGGTCCATTAAACCTTCTGCAGCTTTTAAAGACAATAAAAGGAGCTGATGTTGTTTGCCAATATTAATCCACCTCCACCGACTCCACCTACTGATGCGATCTCTGTCTAACAGCATATTCTTTTGGCTCTGGCCTTCTTTTTTTTCCCACATTGTCTTGCTGCTCATCAACAAAACCACATCAACTAGCTACAGACAGTCCCATGCAGCCAAGAGTCGCTTTAATTCACTGCACATGCAGTTTTGGAAGGAAGACACGTAAACCAGGTAGACAGGTTTAACAACAGGGGTTGAGGCCTCCGGGAGAATAGTTGGAAATAATAGGGGGGAGGAGGAGAGGAAGGTCCAGCTGATAATTACACACAAAGAGAGCTGTCACATTCTCTCGACAAAGACGACATGAAATGCAGAGAAAGTAATGCAAAGGGACAAAATTGAGTAGCTTAATGCGGAGAGAGGGTAAGGTAACCGAGTGGGCTGCAGCAGAGCAGGGGAGGGGTGCAGTGTTATTTCCTATCCAGCCAGTATGTTGTGTTGAGATACTTGTTTTTATGTGCATGCGGGAATGCACAGTTTATTTTCTTTTTAAGGCTTTGTGTTGGAAACCAGTCACAACACCTTTAATGTTGCTACTGATAAGAACACTGATTCCGAGTACACACACACCCACGCCCACGCTAGCAACCACCCTCCGCCCTCAACTGGATGTGTCTGTCTCTCTCTCTCTCTCTTTCTCTCACACACACACACACACATATACACAGAGATTGAATCGCCCCAAACTAACCCCAATCAGATAAGCAACATTACGCAATCAAGGAATGCAGCTGCTCAAACCTACACTGAGGGGAAGAGTTCAAAGGTGTGAAAAGATTAAAGTCTGGTGGATAATCATGTCTCTTACGTGACACTTACCTGTGCACCAAACACCTTCACTATACTGCCCCCTTCTGCTCTAGCTGCTCTTTGAAATTGCAACGTTATTGCCATCAAAAGCATTCACTGAACTAGCATTCTAAATAAAAATGTAAAAATGTTACCCTCTCTCAGATTTGAGTAGAAATTGCTGTTCATGCATTCCTTGTTTCCTGTTATGGCGATGCCCAGCTGTCTGTTCAGCACAGTGGAGAACAAAACTGCAGCCATTGTGTGGCCTGGCCGCGTGTGTTTGCATGTAATCTGACACCGTTATGTAATGCCTTGCTTGGGAGATTTGTGCATCGGAGGAAACAGATCCTGGGGATGTTGAGTCTAACAACAAAAGAATAGGCTGGATGTTTGCAGCACTAGTAAGCAACATTTCCTATTTTGAAGGAAAGTTGAAGGTTTCTTCATTGTGATCCATGAGTCAACTGCTATACGTCTTGTTTCCATGGAGACTTGTGCGTCCCCACCTGGCGTTTTTTACGGAAGATTGTCCCAGGCATCCATGACTAAGTATGAACATCCAGCTGCTGCTCACTCTGACTGAAGGTCTCTCCTATTTTGGTATTGAGTAAACCATTGGTCAATAATTGACGGGCAACGGTTGTGTGTTGTCTCTGCAGAGTGCCGACAAAGCACACAAATGTCCGTCATATGACTGACATTATTTCAGGGAAACCAACCTATTGCACATCATTGTTAAAATAATTATTAACACCAAAAACAGCAACACAAACAAAAAACGCTCGGTCCACACTGACCCCGGCTGACAAGAGGTTGTTTTGACCCGGTATTAGTGTTTTTTTTAATATTATTCTTATGTGATTAAACCCACTAAATCATGGTATGGCTGTGATATGGCTGTTATAATACACCCTAGCTGTGTTTAAAGTCACATGTAAATTGTTACTGAATAAAATGTTGGAGTAGACGGATTTCCATCTAAATGTGCAGGCTCAAATCTTGAATTAAATTTCCAGAAAATTGGTCAAAGAAATTATTTTTGAAAAAAAAGAACATGATTCCTTTAGTTTCAATTGCACTTTGTAGCATTTTGCTTTTATCGACAAACCATCGTGTCCAGTCGTGTCAGCCAAATGTAAAAGCGTTTTTGCGATACTTTTGCGGAGTTTTTTTTATGGACAAATTGAAAATTGAAATAAAAACAGGTGGATGGAACACATGCATTTTTAACATAAACTTCAGCTTAATACTGGGTTTTGCTGCATGATTTTTAGCGTATAAAACAATTCCAATACAAGTTGAAGGTGCTCTAAGCAATGTTGAGCTTCTTTTAGACTACAATGTTTTTTTTGTCACATACAGCAAACTTCTCCTTACTATCCGCGAGCTGTCTGTCCCCTGAATACACTTAAAAATAAACATAACGCAGTGTCTGTTGACAGCCCAGGCTCCACAAACGGCTACAAAAATAAACTGTGCCAACCTGCACCACCAAACATCAACAGCGTTCCAGCCAACCAACAAGAAGGATTGGA
>NC_048413.1:24299517-24353054 GCF_013103735.1 Etheostoma cragini
GGGCGAGCTAGCCTCGTTTTGTTGGACAATACTACAAAGAAGTGACGCTTAGAGCACCTTTAAATAGCTCGGTTTTTTGAACCTATACCACACAGGTACTTCATTACTATATACATTCCATTAATTCTGCGTTTTCACTTGATGATCATTTTAAAAGCCTATGTTTGTGGACAGTGCACTGCGTGCATCAGAACTATCAGGAATTCCCCCCAATGAACATAAACCTAGAATTGAATGACTAATCTTCCTTTCTCCACAGTTCTGCTGATAGTTTTTTGTTACTGGTCAGAAAGCTGTCCTTGTGGAGACACGTTCTTATCGGTCCTCTTGATATGTTTATGCACAAACAGCACATTCCTGCGGGGGAGAAGGGCGTGTTGAGCAGGATCCGAGCACAGCACTGCAGCTGGAAGGTCAGGAGGAGAGGGAGAGGGAAAGAGTGGAAGAAAAGAGAAACATAAATCAAGAGCGAGGAAAGGATTAGAGGCCTCACACAAGATCTGGTTGGGGTGAAAGGGAAGGAAGAGAGGGTGTAACAGAAAGAAGGTTAAGTGATAGATGCTCATGGGAAGAAAAAGGGACGGAGACAGAATACAAGAGCACATTTTAAGCTGTAGTTGTCAGAACGAAGCAAATGAGACCAGAGACCAGCAGATGAAAGAGGACACAAAAAGATGGCAGGGTTGGTTCTTAAAAACTATAAAACAGTACAAAAACTGAAAATAGAGAGTTTTAAGCATGGGGGAAGTGAGATGGTTTCAGGAGCGAATGGGAGGAGGGAGTCCCGAGTCTGGTAACTTCTGGATTCTTCCAAACCAGTCTCTGGTCATCATCTGCCACTCCCAGAGGAAAAGTTCAAGAGAAAAGACAAACTGACATAAACCACACAACAACGAGTTACACATGCAGTTGGTGAGAAGACACACAAGAGCACATGCACACAAAAAAATAAAACTAAATGGTGCACACGTGTAATCATAAATGCAGGGCCACATGTGCATGATTACATCCAAGCATACATAAGGTTTCACACAGTCCGGCTCCACGCATTTCTCTATTTAATGCAGTTGAAGTTTCGGCCCTCAGGCCTTCTTCAACAATGAGATTATTGATTTAAAAAAAGTCTAAACCTTATTCAAATAAAATAGAGAAATGCAAATGGAGCTAGAATGTGCAGCACTTTTTCTTACCTTTGAGTCTACTTCCAGTGGTCAGCACCTTCAACCTTTGACTTGGTGTGCTTTACTTTTCTATATTACTCGCAAATCAAACATAAACACTACCAAGCACCCGGCCAAATAAAGAAATGTTTTTATTTTATGCAAATCCAAGTACGCACACAAATATTCACATTGTATTGAGTATGCAGACTGAACAAGAGACTGTCAAGAGTATGTGGGTCATGAACTCATGGCAAACAGAAGATGTAAGAATTATTAAGGTTATTTAAATTGAAATTAAAATGCATTTTGATAAGTTTTTCCTTAGTATTTGTTACCAGCCTTCCATCTTGTGTGAGTGTGTATGTGAGTTTGTGTGTATGTGCGCGTGCATGCGTGCATGTGAGTACCTACAGAGGGAACCAGCACAAGAAGATTTGAGTACATTGCCAGGTGTTTTTATTTCAGTCTGTGTGTCCATTGACCGATTTTGTCACCGCGATGGCGTCACATCCTCGCAACATGCATTCAAGAAACATTACAGCTGTAGTTGAGATCAAAATAAAGGCAAAGTGTGAAGACGAGGTCTAAACAAGCATCCCATGAGTTGGGTGGTAGGAAGTGGGGAATGGGACCTTTACTTTATGATGTTTCCACTGAGTCATTAAACGGTTTTATCCTCTTTTGACAAATATGCACAATAGCTTTCTAGTTTATTTCCTTACTCAAAAAGTGACAGAAATTTAAGGTTCAGTTCAACTGAATTATATTAAAATTACAATTAAAGCATTGTCTATCTATCATTTCACATTGAACATTCAGGATTCAAAGCGTTTCCATAACTCTGGTGCCAGCAGGGAGGGGCGACCCCAAAGGTCAGCGAACGGCCCACTGGCTGACTTCTTGACATGCCAACATGTGGCTGCCAGACAGACAAATTGCTCTCGGACCATCCATCAGCACCACCTGAGGAGCACCGAGTTGGCTGCAATTTGTCATTTTGCTTTTTCATACTCATATGCTGCAGCTAGTAAACATATGCAATATTTATCAACTCCTCCACTTCCCCTCTCTCACGCCAGCTTCGTTGCTTTCAGCTTGTCCCTCTTTTGCTCACACCGTCCATCTATGTGAGTACGCATGTGTACGTGCACTACAAGACAATGATCGAGAAGAGAGTGATACTTTTCCCGCCGTTTGGCATGAATTAAAACCATATGCGGCCACAAAGGCGTGGTATGGAAGAAAAGGATGGAAAGACTGAGTGAAAAGGAGTGGAAAGTTGTAGGAAGATGGTATGGCTTCATATGGTCGTCTGAAGAGGAGGACCAAGGGGATGTGGAGGGGTTCCTTGGTATGGGGATTCCCCCTTTTTCGAGGGATTTCCCTGAAGTGGCCTCCCTCGCTGCAAGTTCCACTTACTGTACCATAAAGAAACGGCTGCGTCTGGTCAGTAATTACGTGGGAGGAATGAGTCAGCCACTGTACCTTAAATAGACACAGCCGGCAAACAGATGGAACCGACTGTAATGATAACAAACAAAAGGCTGGGTTTCCGCTTCAAAGTGGTCAATTTGTGATGAGTGAGCTTTTTTGACTTTGTCTACACAGAGTAGTTTCCGTGGTAATAATGTCAGATGTTAACTGAGCAGTAATATTTCAATGTGTCTTTACAGATACAGTAAACGCTAAAACGTAGTGTATCAGTACAGCAAGAGGAGAAGTCAGCCAACTGACTATTGTCAGTTATACAGCAATATCTATCATACAGCAATAGTTTAAGTTTGCTAACATCAGTTAGCATAATCATAATCTATTGACCCCTGAGTGTATTTAATTAAGCACAGGTGTGTTTTGTTGCTTATACATTGAACTTTTTAGTTGAAGAATCGGTTACTTTTTGTTACAAGTGTTGCAAAAACTGACTTTGAACTGATGTTTAGGGTTAGGGTAACGCTAACCATATCATGTGTAGGATAAGTCCAGGTTTTCTAGGATGAATAAAACAAAACGTGTAATTGGCTTCACATTAAAAGCCTGTGCTGTGAACAGGAATACTTGATTCTCTTCACATCTCAATCAATGGCCGATTCTTCTAACAGTCAAACTTGGCCAGTTTTAACATTCTTTGAGACCAGACAGTGATCATTCTTTCACTCCCCCTTCTTTTCATTCTTTTTATCCTTGACTAAGACTGAGACCACTTTGGAAAACTTTTTTTCACACTTTGCCTGTCCACTCAAATGAACCCATTGTGTCTGAAAACACTCAGCACAGCAGTTCATACACGGAGGGGAGCAGGGAACAACTGGACCCTGACTGCTGCAGTGTGTTCTTGCACATGTTTGTGAAATGTGGTGTGTCAACTCTATCAGGAATTTGCCAAGAAGCATTGAACACAAGCCCACCATGCACGCCAGAGGCTTGTAAAAAATAACGGTATAACGGTCTGAGCATAGCAATTTCCCAAAATGAACTTTGTTTCTCGTTGCCATGGTAACATGGTAAGAACCCAGTTTGGAACTTTTATCCTCCTGGCAGCGCTCTGCGTCAGAGGGAGCGATTCTGGGAGCAATTACTGAGCGGGAATGCGGGTAGCAATGGGGAGGAGGAGGAGGAGACACAGCGGCTAAGAATGTCTGAGTGTGTGAAAGAAAGTAACTAAGGGAATGAAAAGGAAAGTGATTTAGACAGTGTGTGTATTCACTACTGTTTCTGTGCATGTAAGAACGAAAGCAGGACAGTCTCATTGAGCCTCCAGAGATTTAATTCAGAAAATGAGGTTCAATGTATCAGATACAGACCTCGCCCTGTTTTGAAACTGCTACTCCCGTCCACAGCTCCCTGAATGATCAGACAACGATCATCTATACCGAACTGACCTCCGCCCTATAGCACTTTCTCAGAATGAACACACCGTCCTGAGCTGTTCTTGCAGCATCCCTTACATGTCTTTTCACCTTGTGAGTCAGTCGTAACACAAAGAAAAACATAAAGTTCCTATTCAAAGCTCTTCCACCCTCACAGTTACGTAAATCAACCATCCCCCTCCCTCCACATGAACCAGTATTTCTCTGTACTTCCTCAACACACTCCCATCCTTCACATCTTAATCCCCCCCCACCCGGTATTTGCCTGATACCGAGCATCTGCCTTATCTGAACTCATCTATGCTTCAACCTTGACTTGTATTGTATTGTACTTGGTGGAAAATAATACATAAAGGATTTGGCACAGTTGGTTGGTGGGAATTTCTAAGAGACAAAAGTCTGTACCTTATCTATAGGATGTCTGTTCATGTTTGAACTTTGGTAACCTCGGTGGAGTGAGATAGTCTGCACCTGGCATCAGTTATATCTGACAAACTGGCAACATTCATGTATCCATTAGAATCTCTCATTACACTAGTCTGGCTTTTGTTTGCCTTTTGATCAACAAAGACTTCATTCTTGAAGTGCACAGTGTATTTATATAACAAGATCTCAGTTGCAGAAAACAAAATAAGTTTTTGTTTGGTCATATCCATGGTCATAGTTCCTCATCAGTCGGCCAAAAAGCACAAGGGATGCATTTTCATAACACTCTTCCTGGTAGAGTATTCCCTTTATAAGCCAAGTCGTCATTCAAAATTACTTTCAGTTTTGAATATAGTCAGATGTCAGATGTTAAAAGTTGTATATTGAACTTTTAATCTCATACATGTTATTTTTGTGGGATTTCTTTCATTTATCATGACATTTATCTCAAATGTTACAACACAACCTTGTTACACATATGACACCCTATTTGCACATTTTATTTGTTATTTATTCCAGCACTCCACCCTGATGACCACATACCCAATCTCTGATCTCAGTCCACCCAGGCCACGGGCCTCTGGCCTCACCTCCGGTGCAGCTGTCCACGCCTCCCGATCCGTAAATGTAGAGCCTTTTAGCAATGATGACTGCAGACTTAGCCTGTGGCTATGGTTATGGAAAGAAACGTTTGAATGGGAGAGCAAGATTGGGAGATTGGGATTGGCTTTCTTGATTAAAAGGCAACATATTCTTGCATGTAGCCTAAGTCGACCGCCCTCTCTGAGCCATGGTTCTGCTCGAGGTTTTCTGCCTCTTGAAAGGAAGTTTTTCCTTGCCTCTGTCGCCTGGTGCTTGCTATTGGTGAGAATTGTTGGGTTTCTGTAAATATCATCACAGAGTACGGTCTACACCTGCTCTTCATGGAAAGCACAATGAGACAACTGTGTTGTGATTTAACGCTCAGATAAAATTGAATTTAAATTAAATAAGGGGGTCACACTTTTACGGGACCAATGTTAAGACTCAAATTCTCTCAAAACTTCCTTGTTCTCTGCAATAATAAGAATGTACACTACTGGTAATATCATTCAGTTTTGTAGTACTCAAAACCGGTCTTGGTCTAAAGATCGATCTCAAGATCACTTTTTAAAGGTATCGGTTGTGTCTTGAATTCAACCACATTTCAGCCAAATCATCGCTAATAACATACATTTTATTTAATATAATTTTTAAAAGAGTTTATTTGCAAAACTAAATCTAAAAGAAAACATACAGCAGTTTGTAAATTCCCCAAAGTAACGCTAACCGAGTCAGCTGTCACAGCTGGGAGCATGGGAGGCATAAAGAAAGGTAAAGTAAGTGTAAATGACACTGGCGAAGCTAGCTAGCTAAAGTTATCAATCTGCCCTTATACCATAACTTCAGAAATCTCTTTACCCCTCACCTAAAGCGATTTAGTGAATATTAGCTGTAAGGATTAGCTGGTTGTGTATATACTGTGCGTTTCAGTTGTTTGGTCTTGGTCCTGATTTGTCTCAACCCTCAAAGTCTTTGTCTTGTCTTGGGCTCGATACATTCTGGTCTTGGTAATGACTTGGTCTCGCTTTAGGTGTTCTTGACTACACTGGTAACATTATTTATTTAGTGTGATAAATGAATACCAAATAAATGACGGAGTACCCCTCTGGCTCTACACCTACCCGTGGCACCAATGTGCTAATTTGTGTTTACTGTCATACTTTACTCATATCACTTCACGAAAACATGTGTCTGTCTCTTTCATTTGCATCTTCAATCAAAGTTTACCACATACTTAAATAAAAAAAACTCTGCAGCCGTATCCGCCTCCTGCAGACCTGCTCATTTTATGTCTGGCTTCCTGGACTGGAACATTCCTTTTTCTCATGAGCACCCACAGTGCACATTGTTTTAGTTTTACAGGTACAGCAGAAAAACACCCTCTGAAATTACAGTACACCTGCTCTAGTCATTTTCTCATACACAGGGACAGGAATACTTCCCGACATCAGATTATCTCATATCAGAGCCGTGATTCAGAAGTGTCTGTTCAGTTGGCCACTGCACCTGGAAGGAATGTTCCACACACCTGTAAATTGTCTGCACGCAAGTGTTTTCCATCTGTGTGCCCCCTGTGAGTCATTCTGAGGTCCTTTACAATGTTAAATTCTCATGATGCCACTGTGAGCTGAATGGACAGTTCTGCATGTTCTCACATTTAGCCAGAGGTGTCACATAGATACAAAGCTGATGATGTTATCTTTACACTGAGGGCCAGATGTATTGACGCTTCTGTGCCCACTTCAGGCGTATTCATTTCACATCGTGCACGTAAAAGAATGGCTAGGTACGTACAAATAGGCAGAACTAAGGTAAAAGCGTAGACTACCTGTCGTGGGTTCTGAAAATGGCAAATTACGCTTTTTCGTGTCCCGCAGTTGCATTCATGAGAGGGTAAAGTGTATTATTATGTATTCTTCGGTATGTACAAAAGCCGCCCGTGAAAGGGTGCTTCTATTTTGCGAAGAAAGTCTCTGCCTCTTTAAAGCAGGTGTAAACTAGCCACACACAGGTTTCCTCGTTTATGCCTCTCGTGGAAATAGCAGCAGTAATCCGAGCAAGATGAAGGCATAGGCCAAAGAGACAAGCTGGTAGGATTTTTGCCTCAAGGATCAAGCTTTTTTTGTTAATGCAAAATCATTAAGCGTCACGGATTAATCATCCATGCTATGTTACAGTTAGGCTTCTGGAAGAAATCAAAGATCTTTGTCATCGGTGAATCTTTGTTTTTGCTGCTTTGACTGATTTGGTGGCTGATCCATGATAGAAAGAGAGAAGGAGGCCCAGTCAATTGTGCTTTCATATTTATAATACACGCAGTTTAGGGTATAGTGGGCGGAGAAAGGCGCTGATTACACGATGAACTGCAGGTTTGGTAAACACGACATAAGCTGATGTAATTTTAACTTCATCATATCAATTCATTGGGAACACTGCACATTTAATTCCAAATCAAAACATGACCTACATTGGTCAGGATTGTGTCATAAATTTACAGAAAGTGAAGAAAAAGGAACATTAGGCTGTTCCAAAAAATAGCAGTATTTGCAGTTTTCTTTTCTTCTCAAACATTTACTGTCTAAACTGAAAAATGTCTCAAGGATTTGATTTACTTTTACTCATTGCACTAATATTTAGTTGCATAGCCATTATTTCTGAGAGCTGCTTGTCATCTGTGTTGCATGTAGTCGACCGACTTCTGGCCCCTGTGAACAGGTATTCCTGCCCAGGACGATTGAACTACATTCCACAATTCCTCTGCATTACTGAGTTTTGCCTCAGAAACAGCATTTATGATGTCACCCCACAAGGGTCCTATGGGATTAAGGTCCGGGGATCTGGCCAGCCATCCCGTAACATCAATCTTGTTAATCTGCAACCAAGACTTTGCTCGCTTACTGGTGTGTTTTGTGTCAATGTCTTGATGAAAGACCCATTTTAAAGCATCTCTTCAGCTCGTCAGCATAATCATCCCCATGACACGATTTTTGCGCCACCATGCTTTGCTGTCTTCACAGTGTACTGTGGCCTCGAATTCAGCGCATGGGGGTCATCGGACAAACTGTCTGCGACCCCTAGACCCAAAAATAACTATTCAAGGCATTTGAAATCATTTTGGCTGAGCAGCCTACAATGTTCTGCACTCCCTTATATAGTTTTCCCTTTCCAATCAACGTTTTAAACAAAGTCTGCTGTTCCTCAGAGCAATGCCTGGAACGACCCATTTTGCTGAGTATTTGAGGGTGAATCAGTATCGCAGCATGCACCTTTTGCGGGATGGCCATGGCGCTGATAACACTCTGTTTGCAAATGTATTTACATCTGGCCATGAGAATAAGTGAGTGACTAAGTTGTGACTGAAGGCACTGTCTCTAAAAGATTCAACGGGAGTTTCACTAAAATCCTCCGTGGTGGTTTGTACTCCCACAAAATGAGTGATAAATAACAAAGGGGCTTGGTCAATATCTGACCCGAGGTCGGATACTCTAACGTTCCCTTGGCCAGGCCCGTAAATGAGACTTCTCTGTGGTCGTCCTCTGCTTCTGTCAGGGCGGCTCTGATTTAGTACTTTCCGTGGGTGTTCTGACCCCAGAGGTCAGAACAGATCGAGGATGGTCCGGCTGAAACAAGAACTCTACAGTCTCGATAAGCAGCTTGAGTCTGTCAAATTTAGTTATTTATTCCAGTAAAGAAGAGTTTCAACACATATATAAATTCAGCATAAACGACAAACACAACCCTCGTAACCAAACAGAGCACTGTCCAAACAGACAAATTAATGACTTCTCTTCAGGTGGCTTTCACACTGGCAGCATAAATACTGTATCTACTGTAGATGAACTCCTCTGACCCTTTTACCCGCCCACATATCGAGCAAAAGTGAGAGTATTTCCGGGCAGAAGATCTGTTGTAATGCAGGTGTGACTGTCTTGTGACTTCCCATCCCAGTCAATGGCATTAAGGTTAATCATAGTTTGTGGAGTCGAGTAAACAGAAGCTGAGCATGGCCCCTCCCATGTCCAGCACTACGCACACAGACTGACACGCACATTGAGGATTTTATCAGTGTTAAAAGACGCACCTCCATGTGAAAATCCCTGTGTCAAAATCATGCCCGCAATTATAACTTGGTTTCATGTTTTATAAATGTTTAAAACTCATTGTTTCAGTATTTTCTGATTTTATTCAAAATAAATACCCTGTTTTTTAAAGTTTGACTGGATTTTTGACAGCTTGTATCTCCCCACCAACCTAAAAGTTGTGTGTTATCCATTTTAGCCAGCCACAGTTTGTTAATCAGTGCCCGTACAAACTGGGATCTTCCCCTTGTAGGAACTGAGATTAGAGTTTATCTGGGAAGGGAATCATTCATGGTGGGTGACGACAGACATACATTCTTGATTTTGGGCCAGGACCTTCAAAGTTAAGCCTGACAAAATCTGTGACAAAAGACAGTTTCCCATCAAACGTTCTTTGGCAAAAAAATGGCATTTATCTTTTAACCCAATATTTCAAAATCTTTACAGAAATGTATAAGAGTTTAAACAAATAGGAACCCCACCAAGAGTCAGTCAACAAGAAATAAAAACAACAAAAAAAACACTAATGGTACCGTTAAGCAATGGAAATTCAAGTCAGTGAGTTATGATGCACATCTTACACCATACTTGTCATAACATGGGTGGTGTTCCCAATAGTCTGACCATGGTTTTACATGGAATTAATTTTTTACTGACATTTGACATCCTGCCAAGAGGAAACCCACTTCTGTATTTCACACACCTGGATTAAACATGTGCGTGATGTTAGTAGTGGAAGAAGGGACAGCGCATTGAACAAATTACATTTTGGGAAATAGACTTTGTATTTTTCTGAGAGTGAGAAGAGACTATACACACATCTCATAAGCTACAAGCTAGCCTGACTTTATGGCTCAAACCCACTAATTAAAACAGTTGGTTTCCAAAAGTATTTGGTGAGCACATATTTAAGTACAGGATTGTGTACTGGCTTGATGACACCACACAAGCAAACCTCACTGTGACAACATGATGCTGCACACATGCTGACTGTGGGCAGTTGTTGTCCAAAGAATAGTTTCAGCATGTAGCTCCCTCTAAAACCACAAACACGTTTGTATGTCATTTTAACATTTCAGTTTGTCTACAGCTTAAACATACAAGAAATGCGGTAATTAGGGATCCTGGTTGGTTTATTTTTTAACACTGGAGGGAACCAGGCTAGATTTTCCCACCTGCCTCTCAAGTCTCATTGTAATGCTAAGCTAAGCTAACCATGTCCCAGCCCAGATTAACTAAAATAATCACTTCAATTAAATATAACATATGTTTTAGCATGCAAAAAATATCAAAGGCTGATGTCTTTGTTAGGAAAGCATGGAAAAGCATTCAAAAGCCGTAGCAGTAATCTTCAATCGTCCATTCCTCATTTATCTGACACCTTTATTTGCTCTATAGGCTTAATGCATCGCTGTACCTTAATCTTTGTTTTCTCTAGGGCGTGGCGGACATCAGCACCAGACAAAACACTGAAGTCATCACCGATACTGCTAGACAAAAAGACCCTGTGTGTGTCTCTGCATTTGGGATTACTCACTTTTGGCAAAAGGCTCAAGATGTCTGAGAGATCTGTTTATACTTTTGTCTCCCCTCTGTCTCCCCCCTGTCTGTAAAAACATAGATACAACAACCACTGCATGTATTAGAACTAATAGGCTTGAATTTAATTATTGGCATTAGTCTCATTATTATAAAAATACATGTTTCCAGGTCACCTTTTATGAAGCCACTTTATTGCTGTGATTAGAAGGACTCCCTTTTGTTTGCCTGCTCTATGACATGACAAGAGTTGTTTTTACATCGGGAGCTCTTTATACTTTAATATCCTGTTGCATGTTCCTGCCTGAAAAACAAACAAAGAAGATGAAGCAAGGATGAGACTGAACATGACTGCAGACAAACGGAAAACCGTTAAGCCGGAATTCTGTCGAACAACTGCGGGCAGGGAGACAAAAGAAGATTTCCAAATCAACCTTAATTGTTGTTGCTTAATGGTTTGCTACCTAGAAAACAGACAAGCCTCCATGCTTTTTTCGCAACTTTAAACGACCAACAAGGATAAAATTTAACTACAAAAGAAACCAAAATGGGAAGTTCTGTCCTTATAAGCCAATAACAGGTAGCTTTTTAAGGGCCAATGTGTGGAATGTGCTTGAGTTAAAAACCTGCAGGGGGGCTTCTGGAAAATGTTTACTGGTTAAGAAGAGTCATTGTTCCTACGTGTCTACTAAAGAGACTGTGGAATTGTTCCTTTGTTAAACCATATCCTTAATGGGATGGAGGCAATCAGACACACATCCGGCTGTAGGACAGATAACATCTGCGCATAACATCTGGAGCTCTACCCGACACCGTAAAAAACGTTATCTGATCTAACTCCATGTTGTTGCCTTGACTTTAAAGGATCATACAGGTGTTTTATCTCCTTAACTATGAATCATGTACTTTACATGCTTGCTAATAAGTCTTTTTAAATACATGCTGCACTGTTTTAGATCTTCAGACTCACTGTACCTGCAGTTGAGGGAAGCCATTACTTTCCATTCATCTCTGTTCAGATTTCCATGTCGTACAATCAAAATGACCTTCGCTACCTCAGCTGTGATGTGAAGAATGAAAGATTTGAGATTACTTGGCTTAAACATGTAAAACCTCTGGTGTGGCCCATTACAACAATTAAATGTGAGTGCAGATGTTTCTTTTTCTACAACCAGTATTTACAAAGTGTTTCATTTATATCATAGTAAACCTGACAGTGCAGATACTAAGTTGAATTATTTCATCAAATGAGGGCATTTTAATGGGACGTCTTGCTTCTCCGTGTGTGACATGGCCAGATTTCACCCGCGTGCACTTCTAAAGAAAATTATCAAATCATTTCATTAATCGGACTAAACATGTTCAGAGACTTCCAAGTAAGGTGATGATTCCTGGCAATTGTATCGCCGGTTTTTAGGGCAGGGCAGTGTGACACAACCAATTACTTGTCTTGATGAGTCTAATGTAGGTGACAAAATCTGAACTATTTGTTCATGCAAACACATTTAGTTGGATGTTATTGGGATCGTAGTATAGCTTGCACATATGCAACAAATATCTATTCTCACAGTATAGAATTATAGCCATGTATGAAACTTTTAATAGTGTGGCTGCTGTTATTTCATCTTTTTAATACAAAACAGTTCCACTGAAGAAATTAAACCAGACAATGAAATTATCCTGCCAACAAGTACTGTCTTTGTAGCTAATATAATTTACGCTTCAGTGCCACTAAACTCCATTGTTGTCGAAAAACTTTTAAACAACACATTGAAGAAAAAATCTATTGTTGTTTTAAATATTTTTTGGGGAATGGATTAAACTAAAAAAGTTTTAAAATAAAAACTTAACGTTCTTGAACTTTACTGTTCTCTCAGTAAAGTCCAAGTAATATTAAGTATAATTAAATCCAATAAAAAAAAGGACAGCTTTATTGTTGAATTCCTTGTAGTGCTCAGAATTTACCAATGTAGGAAGGTTGTGGAGAAGAAAGGCATGCTGTGAGCAGGGCTGCGGTTTCAGCCTGTGGAAAAGAGGGCGGCGCCCCAGGGTGAGGGGGAGTGATCTGAGGGGCGGACCTGAGGGCCCACAAGGTTTATATAGGTTTATACAGCTTCCCCTCTCCTCCTGCCTTGTGTCTGTGAGCTTCCATTTCTGCCTACCCAGTCTGTGCTGCTCTCTCGTCCTCACAGTCTCTCTCACTGAGTCACACACTCGCCAGCCACAATGAAAACCTCCAGGCAAAGTACATACTCTGTGCGCTCCTCCACTAGTAGCCAGGCTCCTGTCTACAGGGCCTCCACCATCCATGGTGGGTCTGGTGGGAACCGCATTAGCATCTCCTCCAGCGTCCGCAGTGGGTTGGGAGCCGGTATGGGAGCCGGGATGGGAATTGGATCCGGAATGGGCTCTGGAGCAGGGGGCTTCTCCAGCAGCGTCCAGGTGAGCGGGAACAACTCCGACATCATGGGCAATGAGAAGTTTGCCATGCAGAACCTGAACGACCGCCTGGCCAACTACCTGGAAACAGTAAGGAACCTGGAGCAGGCCAACCACAAGCTGGAGATTAAGATCAAGGAGGCCCTGGAGAAGAGCGGACCTGACTTCAGAGACTACAGCAAGTACCAGGTCATCCTGGACGACCTGAGAAAGAAGGTGAGGAGGGGACCGGGGAATGTACATGGGTTGATTTGTAAAGTGTTAAGCAAAAGCATATGAGGGGGGAGTAGAACGGATGGAGAATGTGACGTGGATGGATGAATTGAAAGAATTAAATCCAAGGGGGAATGTTTTGAGATGTGAAGTAAGTGTGATTGACCAAGAAATGTGTAAAACAGACAAATCAATATGTTCTGTACCCCCTAACCTAAAACTCCAGCAGTAGTTTACTTGGCACAGTGCCCACTGCCACTGGTTGCGTGGGGCCGGGGGGCCGGGGGCTGCACCGGAAACAGTATGGCGTAGGAATGTTGGAGCACTGGGGGTCAAAGAGACAGGAAGGCAGTGAGAAACAAAAAACAAGAGAGTCCAGGGACTTTACAAGCTGGAAAGGGTCAACTTACAGGCCCATACATAAGGACTCTAACTACCTTTTCCTCTTTGTTTAGGGCTACACAAACAGTGTTAGTTGGACAATGGAGCTGGACACGCAGTCTACTGTGTGTACTGTGTGAAAAAATAGAAGCTGATAAGGGAGGGTAAGAGGAAGAAAGAGAGAAACACAAGTCATTGAGAAAAGGATCTTTTAAGGTGGAGCTGGTTTGTTCTATATGTTCTAAATTGTATAAGTAATTATCCAATAATGAAATTAATTTCCCACAAACCTGATACTCCTCACACAAATACATCTGGCACAGTAAACAGTGCATACAGATTTTAGAACTAAAAGTAAACAAAGACATTACAAAACCAGCAACTGGTTAAACACCTACATACTGTGTGTCTACCTTAGCACTTAAAAAAAGAAACATTTTTCTTTTGCCATGATGGAAAAATCACTTAAATGCCCTCAGCCCCCATCTGAGAAAACAGACTTTCGCTCCAAAGTTAAAACAGCCCGATGGGGTAAAGATTGCAAAGTCATCTACCCATGCACTTACTCACTCCCACACACACACACACACACACACACACACACACACACACACACACACACACACACACACACACCCATAACCACTACCATATCCACCATCCTCATGCAAATCACCTGCCTCGGTCATGCTGACAGGATAGATCCAGTTCCTCAGCAGAGACAGGACAGTTGCTGTCTGGCAGCCTGTGATTGGCCGTGGATTTCGTCACCTGGATATATCCCCTACCAACCATCAGAGTCCTTATCTACCTTAACTTGACTGCTCAAGCAAATACTGCATCCATCTGTTTTTTTATGCAGCCTGCTGGCAATGTCCTAATTTACACACAGACATACACACTTTTCCACTAACACTAATAAATTACTCACCTCATTGGAATAAAGTCCCATTATGTGCATGTGTATCTGGGCACTGTACTTGCACATCAAAAATACAGACATTTTAGATATTTTAATAAGAAGCAAGTAGACTCTCAGAAGGAATATTTCCAAATTAGTTTCAACTCTGGTGAAAATGTTATTTTTACCCAAATGTTGGTTGTCTGTCCCATGGCCTGTCCTCAGTTTTATACTAAAATGACCTCTTTTATTTGTCGACCTGCTCTAGGTATTTGATGCCACCACTGACAATGCCCGCCTGATTCTCAACATCGACAACGCTCGCTTGGCGGCCGATGACTTCAGAGTGAAGTAAGTTCCGCCCACTGTCCTGGTGAGACTGTAAAACCCTGCACCAGACAGCTGTGGGCACACCCTGTTTTACCGGTGAATGGGTTGAATACATAGTGTCATGATCTGTCTTGTCATAAATCATCACCTTTGCATCATAGCCGGATAGATGTTTCAGCTGTGTCATAAAGTAAATGCTACGGCAAACACAGATGGCAAATGGAGTGTGGAATATTGTACGATGACCGTGTATATTTAAACTTAATGGAGAGATACATGGGAAAAAAAACACTGTTTGTCCTTTACTAAGGTCCATTCAGTAATTCTACTGATGAGTATATTTATAAAGTAAATGTGAGCAGCTGTACCAGGCATTGGAGTTATCCTCAATGCCCTGTCTTGTGCCGCGCAGATACGAGTCTGAGCTGGCCATCCGCCAGTCTGTGGAGGCCGACATCGTGGGTCTGAGGAAGCTCATCGACGACACCAACATGCAGCGCATGAACCTGGAAAGTGAGATTGAATCCCTGAAAGAGGAACTCATCCACCTCAAGAAGAACCATGGAAATGTGAGTGTTCTGACATTCAAATCCAAAACTCAACTTTAAAGCACCTGAGTTTCAAATCTGTTGATTTTTTTGGGGAAAAATCATCTTGGTTTATCGTTTATTAACAAGAGTATAACATTTGAAAACATACCCACTCTGCTTTGTCAGGACTACGTGGTTTAATCAAATATGACTGACAGTTTTGGCAACAACAAAATTCCAACTGTTGATTCAGCTGCTCACTTCTAACCAGTGAAAAAAGCAAGGCAATAAAAGGAAATGGACAATTCTTTTTTGAAATAACCATAGCTCAATCAATTTATAAAACTAATTTCCAGGTTTCAAACTGGTTCTGTACAGTTTGTCTTTGAAAGTCAACGTTTGTCAAAGGTTGTATTTGTGCTGCTTTAGTGTTGACGTGTTTAGTTCTGCTTTCGACAAAGTCTAAATGAATTCCAAACAAAAGCTACTTTAAAAAGACCTCAGGACATCATTTCAGCAAACAGACCCACCTTTAGAAGACCTGAATGTGTATTTGCTTATCTCTTCATAATCCCCACAAAAACATCACCATGTATGTATGTTACACACCTAAAGCCATGATTGCAGCTCTCACATCCTGACAGGCTGCAGGGCAAAACAAAGCTTGAGAAAACTTATGCGGGAAGAGGGAGGTTTGTTCAGAATCTGTATGTGAATTTTGTGGGAAGCCTCATCGTAAAGACTGTCCCCCATCCATACTTGGCAACAGAAAAAAAACCAAAGCCTTCAAATCACTATCATTTAAGAGCACAAGCCAAAACACCAACCATTTGTTTACTGAAGGGATTAGGGCCCCAGATAGAGGTTTGCATGCACCCCCTTTATATTTACCCGACCATAATGTGATCATGGTTGGACAAGGCTCGGAGTCAGAGCTGGGTCACACTTTGACAATAAATAAGTCTTAGTATTGAATCCATGGGATCTAAGATGCTCCCTATCCATTTCTGACTCAAGCGCACTAGATCTGTAATTACGTTTTTCAACTCCTCTATCCATTTGTATTTCTTTAGGAAGTTATGGAGCTCCGTAACCAGATTTCCCAGTCAGGAGTCCACGTGGATGTCGACGCTCCTAAAGGACAAGACCTGGCTCAGCTCATGGCAGAAATAAGGGCTAAGTACGAGAAGATGGCACTAAAGAACCAGGAAGAACTCAAAGCATGGCACGAATCTCAGGTAAACCAATAAGACAAGAAACTATCGTGTGCAAAGTAAATTTTCTAAACTCAAGACAAATTAGTGAAGTCTTGAATTAAACTTTACTCATTTTTTAATCTCAATCTCTATTTTAGATAACAGAAGTGCAGACCCAGGTCAGCCAGAGCACAGAAGCCCTAAAGGGTGCCCAGACGGAGGTGAATGACCTGCGCAGACAGTTGCAAACCCTAGAGATTGAACTGGAGTCACAGAGGAGCCTGGTGAGAAGCACTCAGTCAGCACACACTTTCTTCAGCTCAACACACACTGCAATGCCTAAGTCAGCACTCTCACTTCAAGTCTCTCGCATCAACTTTGTTGACACAAGCTTTACACTCTGATTAACCCTCGCAATGGAGCTGTCATCATTGAGTTGGGTTTACTGTAGTCTCGCATGGCCAGACCTTCCTCCACACTGCTGCAGAAGAGGGTCTGGCTAGTCCACACAATATTCTGGGATAGAAAAAAACAGGCTCTGGTTTACCGGCATTTCTTTTAAGGTCCCATGGGATGAAAATTTCACTTTATGAGGTTGTTTAACATTAATATACGTTCCCCCAGCCTGCCTATGGTCCCCCAGTGGCTAGAAATGGCGGTAGGTGTAAACTTAGCCCTGAGTATCTTGCTCTGCTTTTGAGAAAATGAAAGCTCAGATGGGCCGATCTGGAATTTTGCCTCTACTGAGGTCATAAGGGGCGAGGTTACCTCCCCTTTCTCTGCTTTGCCCACCCAGAGAATTGGCCCACCCATGAGAGAGAGACATCATGGCATTCAAACAAGAAAAGTGGCAGTTGGTCAAGGCCACACCCCCACCCTCCACCTTGCCCTCTCTCCCCCCCCCCCTCTTTCCTCCTCCAAAGCTACAGACTCAGAAATGGCACATACTAATGAAAGCTCATGATGGGACTGGCTCTGGTGGCTGTAATTCTGCACCAAGCATGAATTTTGGGAAAGAGACTTAAGAAATGGGATTAGGGGACCACTAAGGTCTATATGAAAGCATCCAAAGAGCACCAAGTCAAGGAACCTTTAAACAATTCACAATCGTCTTGGGCGGCACTAAGCGCCAGATGCAATAACATTGCTTCTGCAAAAACGCCTTGGGAAGGAACATGTTTTGGGGAAACGTGATTGTTCCAATGTTTTTTTAGCTGTGCAACAAAGCAAAACAAAAAATCAAGTTTCGACAGATATCCTAGCTGTCTGGGTTTACCCTGCAGAGATCTGAAGAGCAGTTAACCATAGTACTGATAAATCGACCGGAGTTTAGAATGCCAAAACAAAGAAAGCTGAAGGTGAGGGACATCCGGCAGATCTTTCAGTGGCACCGGAGTCATCGATATAGAATAGTTCTACAGTTAAAATGTTAACCCATTGTTGTTGCTTGTCTTGTGCTCACAGAAAGCGTCTCTGGAGGGAACATTGAGGGACACAGAAATGCGTTACAACATGGAGATCGAGTCTCTCAACACCATCCTACTGGGCTTGGAGGCCGAGCTCACACAGCTGCGTAACAACATCCAGATGCAGACGCAGGAGTACGAGGCCCTGCTCAACATGAAGATGAAGCTGGAGGCCGAGATCGCCACATACAGACGCCTGCTGGATGGAGAAGACTTCACGTGCGTAGATTATTAATTCTATAAATGACCGTGAGTCGTCAAAACCACAACAAGCAGAGGTAAAATTCTGCAATAAAAAAATCTGTCAATGGAAACTAGATGTTGAATTTGTTCTTGATATTTTTGTACAGGCTCCAGGACGCTCTGGAAGACCAGAAAACAGTGAAGACCAAAGTGATGACTGTCACTCAGACCCTGGTGGATGGCAAGGTGGTTTCCTCCAGCACAGAAACCAAGAACCTTTGAATACTAGACGCAACCACCTGACACTCCCAACGATCACTGTCCCTGCAGCATATCACTAACATAGTAATTGGCCATAAATGATGTCTATCACTAACCACAACTAGTTTGACTTCCTGGGATTACAGCTGTTCAACAGACTGATGGAAAAAGAAAACTGGATCAGAGGAAAACTAAATCATCTTTTATTTATTCCATCACAATTTATTTATGTGTTTGTGTGTTGAACTACAGATTTTTCCAAAGGTGGAAAATTGGAGAACTATGAGCTTTTGGAGACAAACTAATTACAAACATTGAATATTACAAAGTAATCCAAATGAATGCAAAACAGTTTTTATTATATATATTTCATCTTTTGTTTTTCTTTTGGTCCAGTTACATCCGCCTGTTGTACTGTGATGTTCAGACATTTCAATAAAGTCCCTTTGAGAACTGTATCTTGGTGTGAACATGGTGTTTGAAACAAAAAAATATTTGCATCTGATATATCAGAACACGTTATCATAAACGTGACAGGAGGACTACAATGAATAAATTAAGCGTTTTACATAAACAGTCAGTGACTGGAATAATAACCACTTTCACTGAAACAGGAATATGTTAATCATTGAACAAAATACAATATATGACACACTGAAGTCTTGGCTAGTGTCTCAACTATAAATATGTATGAACACTTAAGCCTGTGACCAAATCCATTAAAGGTGTATTGCTAGCTTTACAATCAGTGTACAATGAATGGCAACAACAATGTTACATTACTGCAGAGTTCAGACTAAACATTAACACCCTGTAAACCCCCCCCTCCATCCCATTCTTTTCAATGACACCCATGTTTTGGTGGAGTTTACCACTGCTTTAGCAGAGCTACTGCTAATGCAGATTTACTGTGTAGGCTAAATATTTACATGCCAGTACACATTCCTGGTAACTAATATTTTTTAACCTGAACGGGGAAATTCTTTAATTCTGCGATTGTTGCAATATTTTAGCTTCTCACAGGCCTTATTCGTTCCTCCTGTCAATCTTGCTGGATTGCATTCGTCTCACGGTTACCAGAAGAAACATACTTCCCTAAGCTATCTGAAGCTCTCAGCCTGTTGGTTCCAAGACATGCAGTACATCTTAAAAACGGGTCACTTGTATGCACTTTTCTTTCAAGAAAATAAAGGAAAATAGTGCTCACTGATGTGTTTTTAATCGTTTTTTGACAACAATAAAGCTTTAAGGCACAGAGGAATACAATGCTGTATATCACGCATTATAAAAACAGATAATATTTGTTAAGTGACACAATTTCTTTGGAATTAGTATTTTCATAGAATTTGTTGACAATAAGAGAAATACTGAACATGCCTTATGCTTTAAACTGCTGTTAATACAACAACTGACATCAATACAGCTTATTTACTACACAGTATCAATTAAAAAAAATAGAAATGTCAGCATACAGTTCCTATTTGCCTTGGACTGATTTGTTCACTGTGGGCGTTTTGGGGACAATGTTCAAGCAAAATGTAGAAATGTAATATAGATAGTAGAGGAGTGGCATGAAGATTTATTGCCTTTCAGAGTGATATACATAAGACCAAAGGACTCTCCACAGTCCTCCACTCTCAGCTGCCAGACCCCTCTGAGCCAGGACGCTTTGCTTCTTCCTCTTATTGATCAGCACAATACTTCTAGCGATGGAGCCCATTGTTATACGCCGGTCTTCTGAACGTGTTGGTGTCGATTTTCGCGCCCACCCCGTAGCTCGACAGATGGTGAAGTCCTATGCCCCCACTGTCAGCGGAGGGGCAGGTGGCCATGGGACCAAGATCTCTATGGCCTACGGCACACGGGTTGGCAGCGGTTTTGGGGGTGGGTCTGACTACTTGTCCATCATGAATGAGAAGTCAGTCATGCAGCACCTGAATGACCGCTTGGCTAGCTACCTGGAGACGGTGAGGACTCTGGAGAAGGCCAACAGCACTCTGGAGATAAAGATCAGGGAGACCATCGAGAAGAAAGGTCCCTTGGAGGGAAGGAACTACAGCAAGTACAATGCCATCATCACAGAGCTGAGGGCCAAAGTGAGTCAATGAATGAATCGGTCAATCTTAATGGTACTGGATGCATCTTGCTAAGTCTCGCAACTTAATTGAAAACAAGTGAGAACAAAAAAAAATGTGTATAATTTATTTCAAAACTTGTTGCCAAAATGGCACAAAGTACAGCATATAAAATACTGCAGAATAATAAATCTGGGTGTAGTTGTAAAGTCTCTGCACCGTCTCCAAGTAAAGGAACTATTAATTTTACACTGATGAACAACATTGTTTTCTAAAATAGTATCAGGTGAGGTAGCTATGACAAACTAGTGATTAAATATGTCGTCAAAATTTGTTTTTTGTTTTAAAAAACTCTTTATGCAGAACTTTTTATTGACCAAGTTGCCAATCTACTTTCCTTCCCATGTAAACGTCACTAATGCTAGAGCCCTTTTTTATTATCATACATCCTGCTCTCCAAAGTTTTCATGGATCTCTCCAACGGACGGATTTCACAACATTATTATCTATATTATATATATATATATTATCTTAATATCTTTTCTTTACTTCCATGTTGAGCCATTAGAGATAACCTGCTTGTTGTATTGTGACTTACTGTTTGTAATCAAAGGCAGTTCTTTCATCTGTACAAAATATCAGAGCAAAACTGTTTGGAGTCCATCCAATTGAGAGAAGAGATTACCACTTTATAGAGTTTGGATTTTACACAATGAAAATTACAAAAACGATTTAATTCCTTTCAGATATTTGACACAATCAAGGGAAAGGCACAGCTTGCTATCGCTCTTGACAATGCAGGCCTGACTGCAGAAGACTTCAGACTTAAGTGAGTGTTTAGCTTTGCATAAAATGGGCTCTCCATCTAGCGTGAATATATCTGATACGCAGTGTGTTTAATTAGGATGGAGTACGAGATGGCCATGCGTCAGACGGTGGATGCTGATGTGGCCAGACTCAGAAAGCTTCTGGACGACACCAACATCGTTCGCTTGTACCTGGAGAGCGACATTGAGTCTCTGAAGGAAGAGTTGATCAGCCTGAGTAAGAACAATGAGACGGTGAGATACAATGGTCAAACATGAATTGTACTGCATTTGGCCTAATCCAATAAAATAAAGATCAATCCCAATACTTCTGTAAACCATAACATACATACTCACCATTATGGCAATTAGTTTTTCACTTAACCCCTTTGCACAGGATGACCCCACTAACTTTGTGTGGGAAAACACTCCCTGACTATTTCCCCCTTAACAGGATGTTGCTGAATTGCGTGCCAGGATCACCGAGGTTGGTGTCCGTGTGGATGTTGATGCTCCCAAAGGACAGGACATGGCCAGAATATTGGAGGAGATGAGGGCTAGCTATGAGAAGATAGTACTGAAGAATCAGGTGGAGCTCAAAGCATGGCATGAAATGCAGGTAATCCGTCAATTTTAATATTAGTCAAACAGGATTTGTGAGGGCCAGCAAATTTAAAAAGATTCTGATAAAAATTTTTGGCTGATATATTTTGATTATTTAGCTCATTTTATACTCATATTTAGTTTATAGCTTATATTTAAGACAGACATTTATGTAAAACAGCATGTATATGCAAGTGTCAATGAAATGTTTATAAAAGTAAAATAAAAAGTGAATTGTTAAGTCTACATTTAGGGGGTTTGTTAAGTGCCCTTTTTTGATGTACTATGTATATGTGTGTTGTGTTTCCAGATCACAGAGGTGCAGGTCCAAGTGACTGAGAACACAACAGCTCTGAAGGAAGCCACGACAGTGATCGCTGAAACTCGGAAGAAGTACCAGGCGATGGACATTGAGCTGCAGTCTGCACTTAGTCTGGTAACAACATTCGTGCTACTCTACATATTTAGTGCATAATTGTCATACAGAAATGGTTGGTATCGATCTTTTCATCTAACTCTCAGCTAGAAAGCCTAGAGAAGCCATTCTGTTTCTCAAGCAATTTCTTCGCCCCTTGACAGAATGCATCTCTGAAGGCCAACTTGCGTGACATTGACATGCGTTTCAACATGGAGGTAGAAAAGTACAACACCGTCATCCTGAGGCTGCAGGAAGAGCTCACGCAGATACGCAACAACATCCAGCGCAACACAAGAGAATACGAGCAGCTGCTCGACATTAAGGTGAAACTGGAGGCTGAGATCGCCGAGTACAGGAGGCTGCTGGACGGAGGGGCGGACTTCAAGTAAGTGTGAGAAAAGAAGTCAAAAGGTTTGGGTTAAACAGTCAAAACTGCTTGTTGATACCTTTGATAAAAGCCGATTCCCTGTTCTGCATTGTGAGCTGGGCGAATACTGTGTACCAGCTTTGTTCATTGCAGAAAAACGTCTTGCAAATTTGATTCAAATTAACTTCATGCAAACATGAAGCAACGTAGATATGGAAAGTAAAAGTAGTCCATCTACGTAAATGCAGTACTCTCCCCGTCACTTTCAGCTCTACTGTTCAACTGAATTTCATCATGTGGATACCAGTTCATTTTAAGACATAACACACATTTGATGCCAAAATATTTACGTGAAGGACTTAATTCTAGTGTTAACAACAACAAGAACAAAAAACTTGCACTGATTTCACTCTTTTGTTCATTTTTCCAGACTACAGGATGCAGTTGATTCGAAGATAATCCAAACCAAAGTGGTGACAGTCACTCAGACTCTGGTGGACGGCAAAGTGGTTTCAGAGAGCAAGGACATCCAGTCCAGTGAAAAGATTGCTGCTAATTAAAAACAGGGGAGAACATAATAAATAAAATGAACTAGAAGTGTGCCGTTATCCCTGTGACTGTTTTGTAGCTAAACAATCATGCAATCCTGGTTATGCATTCATAGCCTATCTTATAAATAAACATATTTTTTCATATTCATAATTCCCTTAAAGGAATGTATTGACATTTAGTGAAATACAATAAGCACTGTTAATCAATAACCTGGCCCAACGCACAAACCACAATATAGTGGCAATTGTAATTATAGAGGAACAGAGACAGACTGAGCCCTGTGTCCAATGTGTGTCTGTGTGTATGAGAGAGAGAGAGAGAGAGAGAGAAGAGAGGGTTGTGACTAATGCAAGCAATGTTTTTGTATTAAAAGTAAGTTATGTTAAGGTACAGTTATTTATAACTGCCTAACCCGCCTGTGGGTCGATTGAAAAAATCACTACGGCATGTAGTCCATCATGCCGCCTGTCCATTAGACATAGACGTCTGCTTGCAGCCTAATGCCTCTTAAAGCCAAATGAAACCTCAAACTATTATAATCTGACAATTAAACTGAAATATAAAGGCAGAAAATGATTACATATCATTCTACTTCAACTTGCACCTATGTAAGTCATCTTCCCTGTTATTCACACTGATGGTTGCTTGGCCTCCTGCCATTATCCCCCCTAAACTCCCAGGTCTGCTGTGTGTGCGGGAAATTCTTACAGCTTCTGAGAAATTCACAATCTGACCTGCAATTATTTAGCCTTGTCCCATAATAGGCAGAAGGCCCCTATTCCCATGCCAAGCCCAAATAAGCCCATGTCTCTGCTTTCTGTTTATTTGCACTCACATTCATCAGTCTAATTCAGTATGTTCTTTGATAAAAACTGACCTTTTTGGACCTGAGTTGAATCGCTGCATAGCTTTATATTAATAGGCAGCTCATATATTGTTAATATAGATATGGGGAGCAACAGATTTTGGTAATTGGCTCGGACATTTTTGGATAATTGGGGATGATTGTACATTCTGAACTTAACCTTTACCAATAAATCCAGTATTCATCATCCCAACGTTGTGGTTTTTGGACATTTTCAATTGCAACATTCCAGACAGCACCATTAATCACTCTGCCAGACTCAAATCAATAGCGGTTTCCCAACTGCATGTGAAACAAGTAATAGTTTATGATTTGTGCCAGCGTCTAGTGTAACTGTGCATGCCCAACCGTTGTTATTGTGTAAAGTGTGTGTGCGACAGTGGGTCTGCTATGAGCGGCCCCTTGTGCCAGTCTCGCTATCTGTTATTGTGGGTGAAGTTGTAAAGCTCTCCCCCGTAACACTGAGCTTTGGTTGCAGCTGGGTTCCGCCACCCCCTGGAGCCAGACCATCCAAATTCTGGCCTTACTGACAGAAGCTGTGCAGACAGACCAGAGAGAAAGAGAATTCCTGAGAAAGAGTGGAAAAAAGGGATGGGGGGACAGACAGATATAGGAGATATACGGAGATTAGATGAAGGGAAAAGAGAGACATAAGTGCATGTGTTTGCTGCATGCCTGTAATTCCTCAGGCCCAACAAAGAGCTGGCTGAACAATGTCTGCATCCCCACATGGAGAGGGGAGGCCCTCTGAGGATCCACTTTGCTTAGTCATAAATCAACAAAGAATCTAAAGGCTAAGCTACACAACTTTCAAAGCCGTCAGAGCGCTGTACTGTTCACACTACTCAATTGGCAGTCTTGTGTCGGGGGGGGAGTCGGGCCGTCATTGTGGTTGGTCACACACTACATAACTGACAGGGAGTCAAACACTACAGGATCCGTTACAGGATTGTTTGCTCCATAAAATGGATTTCCCCCAGAAACAAGCACTTTAAGTTGATGGTGGCTGATGGTTCTATAATCTGTAAGAGTGGTGCTTCTTAATGTGTTTGTTTGCAGCCAAGTCTCAGATATATGTTGCAAAAAGTGAACAGCGAGTGTTGCAAGCAAATCTAGATAATTTTATCTAATGTTAACAAAAAGCGGCCTTTAAATCGTTATCAGCAGCTAAACTATCTGGAAAGTAGGAGTTCATTCAGATGTAAGTCAGTCACTAGACCAGCGGCCACCGTTTATCACTTTCTTTCTTTTTCCTAGTAAAACAGTTAACAGGCTCCACATAGATACACCATGAATCATCTCTCACTCTCTCTGTCACACATGGACACACATTCACAATGTTTCCCTTTATCCCACACATCTTTTGGGTGTGAATCAGTCGGTTATTCAGTACCCACAAGTCACTGGGACTGGGAGAAGCGAGGGACCAGTGGTGGAAGGAGAAGGGCGTGGTGTGTGTGTGTGTGTGTGTGTGTGTGTGCGTGTGTGTGTGTGTGTGTGCAAGACAAGTTTGGGAGACATTAACCCAGAAAGAGCAAAGGGCGGGATAAAGTAATGGGAACGTTACCGGAGAGAAATGAAAGCAGTGACACGAGAACGGAAGTACACTTGTGGAAAAAACTAAAAATGTATTAAAGATGCAGTCAATTCACCCTAATTGGCAGAATAAACTATTCTATTCTCTGACAAACAGACATAATCTAAAGCCGCAATCTAAATCCAAACAGTGGCGCTTAAATGCTTTGCTCACTGACAACATGACTCGCCAAAATCAGATCTTTGGCTTCTCACAACATCCAAGACATGACAGATTAGTAAACATACTGCAAACTTAAATGACTTCTGGGAACAGAAAATCTACTCTTTTTTTTGAACGGTTACTGGAAGTCTCGCCACTATTTTGAGCTGCCAATGTGCTATGAGTTGTGGAGCTCAAGGGCAGTGGAGAGCCACAGAAAAAAGGTGCACAAGAGGGTGGGAAAAAAAGGGGAAAGTGAGTGAGAAAAGTAAGACATTAAAAGAGGGTGATAGATGAAAAGAGGGAAAACAGGAGTGTGGGAGAGCAGATATGTGGAGAAGGCACAGAGGGCAGATTAAGTAAGAACAGAACTTGGCAGTGTGCCACCATCCAGCCACTGTTTTCTCTCCACATTTTCATTTTCCAGTCCTGTAAAGTAGGGAGAGAGAGAAAGAAAGAAAGAAAGAAAGAAAGAGAGAGAGAGAGAGAGAGAGAGAGAGAGAGAGAGAGATGGAAATCAATCCCAAACTGAAGCTGAATTGGTAGTACTTGTTGGGTGACTCATTCGTCTGGTTTCTGTGGAAACTAACCAAATGAACTTGGTGACCAGAAAGTCGCAAACTGTACACCCAAAGGATTCAGGAATCCGCCTATGCTCAGCTAAAAATACAGCCGTGCAGCATTTAGGCTAAATCCACCCTGAAACCACTCTTTGCAGAATTCTTCTCCAAAGCGGAATTGAACAAGTTAAAAGCACCAAGCTTGGCCTAAGATCGTTGTGAAAGGACAGAGCTGATTCTGGTTTCCCCTTTAAGACAAGCAACCCTTTTTTGATCACATTATCCAAAGCAGTTTCATTAACCTTGACATTTTTTCAATGAGTAACTATGACACATTCCAGAGCAAAGGGTAAATGATTAAAACTTCTCTGCTCTGTGGTTAGAATAGAAAACCTGTCAGGATACAATTATCAGTCCAGATACCATATACCTCGTTCTGACCATGAACACTCATAAAAAAAAGACCTATACGTTATGGGACTTTTTTGCTGCTTTTTGATGTCCATGTAAAAATATCAAAAGTATGCAACATGAATTAGAATTTCACAGTTAAAAAAATGGTATTGTGCAATATTTTTCTGTTACAAACGTGTTGAATTTAATTTCACAAGAAGTATCGTTAGTCCTTTTTTTGATTGAACATGAAGTTCAGTCACTGTCCTGATACGAAATTAAGCTAATGCTATCTTATGTCAGGTAAAACATTCTTTAACTGATTAATAATATAGCAGCAAGATGTGCTGTACTGTGCTGTGTTGTGCTGTACTGCAGCTCCTGGAGTGGCCACTGCAGGCCAGTTAATCCCCGGAGAGCCCCATGTTGAAAAATGCCATCATGTTTTTTCAATCCTTCGTGTCCTCCTTGGCTATTAGCAACTATGTGGAGGAGGAGATGGGGGTGGGGGGATTTACGCAATCCCGGAAGGCTTGCATTATGTGGTCGCATCCAACAGTTTTCTTGTTCATTAGAATTCCTCATGGGGGCACTATAGCTTTAAGCTAAGCCTTACTAAGGGTAGCTAAGGGTTACTGTAAACACAAGATAAGGTATTTTGGATTTAAGCCAGCAATTATGATTAAATTTTGATTTAACAAAATATTCAGTGTCATTAATACATGTCTAGCGTTTATTTAAAAAAAAAGTAAACCCCTTGAAAATTGTTTCAAAAGTTGACTAGAAATAATGATTTGAATTGTGGATAGACCTCTTGCCATTATAGACATACATGCCATGAGAGGCGCAGCTTGTCCCTCCCAAAATGGCAGCCTCGTAGGTATCACTCCAATTAACAGCGGTCAATGTGGTATTTGTAAATAAATAAATAAATAAAATATTTCTGTTTACCTGGCTTGTAGACCCAACCACAGCTCATTATAACACCAATCCGCACAGGATATAGAGGGGGTATGCTAACTACATTATTATTATATAACAGTTTCAGTACTGTGCCCAAATGACAGAGGGACCAAGGAACATTAGATATATTTGTACAAAACTCTATATTTTGTGAGTGACAGAACGTCATTTTCACACAATACAAAACATACAGTAAGTATGTAAACAGTTTTGTTGTTGACTAAGCAAAACTTAGATAACATACAATCAAAATATGCATTCAAAAATGAGCTTCATCAAAACAGGTTTGTTCTGTAATTTACTATATTTTTTTCCATTTATTAAAAAAACAAATTAAAAAAAAAACATGATTCAGACCAGCCAAAAAAAGGAAAAGAAGAAATATTAACAATTGCATTGGGTTGTTTGGGTCATTTGCAAACAACTAGTGTGAGAGAGAAAACCTTCTAGGAACACAAAACACTGGCCGTCCTCCACTTTCAAGGAGAGAGGAAAACAAAACAGACCCACCAGTTTTCTGTCTTCCAAAACACTTTATACCCTGTCACCTGTTGTCTGTGGCCAATCAGGGCGGGTCAAAGGAATTAGTGCCATTTTAACCCAGGTGGCATCAATCTCTCCTCATTTGGAGTCAAATGGTCCTCAGTTGTATGAAATGTACCTCCTAAACACCATAGGAGCATACATTTTAAGAAGGCTTTAAGATCATGGCTTTAAGAAGTTAATATCCATCCTTCCATCCATCTTCATCCGCTTATCCGGTATCGGGTCGCGGGGGGCAGCAGCTCCAGTAGGGGACCCCAAACTTCCCTTTCCCGAGCCACATCAACCAGCTCCGACTGGGGGATCCCGAGGCGTTCCCAGGCCAGGTTGGAGATATAATCTCTCCACCTAGTCCTGGGTCTTCCCCGAGGCCTCCTCCCAGCTGGACGTGCCTGGAACACCTCCCTAGGGAGACGCCCAGGAGGCATCCTTACCAGATGCCCGAACCACCTCAACTGGCTCCTTTCGACGCGAAGGAGCAGCGGCTCTACTCCGAGCTGCTCTCGGATGACTGAGCATCTCACCCTATCTCTAAGGGAGACACCAGCCACCCTCCTGAGGAAACCCATTTCGGCCGCTTGTACCCTGGATCTCATTCTTTTGGTCATGACCCAGCTTTCATGACCATGAGGGTAGGAACGAAAATTGCCCGGTAGATCGAGAGCTTTGCAAAAAGTAAGAAGCAAGAAGTTAATAACCAAGTAAATATTATTTTCTCTGGAAGTGACTAACAATGCAACACAAGACATTTCCCCCAAAGACATTTTAAAAGGGGAAGTGCATTCCTTCTTCAGGCAGGTTAGTTATCTAAAAGCCCCCTAGAGTAAGCAGAAAGACTATGCTAAATGTATGGAATTTTGGGACATTCTTGGAGTATATTTTGATGGGCCCAAAATATGAATTTGAATCTGGCAGGGCCTTTTGAAAGCTACCCCCTTTCTCAAATACTTTCTTAAAAAATGAATAATTTATTTAAAAAAACAATCTTTCTTTGTTTTGTGTTCTATAAACTCATACTGTGTATTTTTTAAATCATTTTAATCTTCTCCTAATGCCAACACAGAACAAAAACGGTTTGTTTGAAGAAATAGATAAAACCAATTAAAACTATTTTTAGATTTTGATGTTGTTGTTTTTTTAATGACAGCCAATAGAAAAGCGATATTTCAATGGGAGGAATTCCAATACAGGAAGGGCGAGTCAGATATGGTTGGAATGACCCCCTACCAACGTGCCCCTCAAGTGTGACACATAAACACAAAAACACGCAGGCATACCTGCATGGCTCCTTTTCTGTCCTTGGCAAGAATACAAAAGACCCGTGTAACATAATCTTAAGAAGCTTTGTCTTGTTTCACCGTGTGAAATCTAAATGTCAGTAAATAAGGCAGAGTGAGAAAGAGGAACACAAGGGGTGGGACTTTAGAAGTTAAGCTACTGAGGCGTCTTTGTAATGGTTAATGGAGGGGAACGAGGTCTCCAAAGAGCTGGTGAATCATTGGTTATTTTCTAGTTTCCCACAGAACAACATGTCTTGTTGTTAGTTGGTTACATTCCCAACAGGCTGGATGGGAATATGTTTAGCCCCATTCTGTCTTTAGAAAGGATGTGTCATAAAAGTAAGGAATGGAAGTAAGTAATGGATAGGTATTAAAGGAGCTGCAATTAAAATACTAAAAAAACACAAACAGCTGGGTGGGATCGTCGCTACATGGCTGTCACAGTCCGTTCCCAAATACGTGAAATACCTACTTTTTCGCACGACTATCAGAACAAAGAACAGTATGTGACTTCATTCTCTGCTCAGGACACCATTACTGCACTCTACTTTTACATAGAAATACGTGTTTGTCGCTATGTTAAGGAACTGAATATGAGTACAGCCCCTGTTAAATAAATTACAGCGATCGGCCCATCAAGTATTAAATTGTTAAACTTATGCAACTAAAAACTGGCAAACTGGCAATTGTTCAGGGAAAGGTTTTCTAAATCATATTGGATTCAAAGATGTATGCTCTAAATACAACAAAATCCTGATACGGTAGCTAAATAATTAGTCAATAAACAGCGCTATCAGGTGAGAGAAACAGTCCACGTGAGGAGCAAAAGAGGAAGACGTGTTGGCCGAAATGTAAAGAAGTTAACTATTCACACAGTGATGTAAACAATTTAAATTAGCTGAATACATAGTTAAACTTAATTTCCTCTTACCAGTGTATCTCCCTGTGTAATGTTACTTTGTCCACAGCATTCAATGCCACAATCAGTCCCGGTTAGACAGTAAATGCCGTAACGTTACACATATTCTTCATACATCTTTACAATTTATCCCTGACAGAAACCAAGCAGCTCTGCCTCATTGCACAATCCAAATTTTAGCGTAGTGTTGCTTAGTAGCTCTAAGTTTGTTATTGTTACACGAAATGAACATCCACTGCCAAATATTGTGTTAATGTTATGTTGTTATGTTATCCGGAAAATGTCTTGATCCAGACTCTTTGCCGATTAACACTAAAGTATAGCTGAGGCTGATGGGAATGTCATTTGTGTTGCAAATTTTACCTGATGATGGCGCTTGATGAAAACCAAAAGTCACCAAAGTTCTAACAATTCCAAAGGAAACATGACTGTCTCTACCAAATTTCCCAGCAATCCACCCAATAGTTTTCGAGACATTTCACTTAAAACCACAAACGTGAACCTCATGTTGGCGCTTTGGAAAAGACACCAAATCAGTAGGATTTATCCTCTGGGGATGTCATGAGTGTCTGTACAAATTCCATGGCAACGCCTCCAATAGTTGAGACATTTCGGTACAGACTAAAGTGTTGGACTGATTGACCAACCAAACACCCTTTGTTGTCCTTTAGTCTTCCTGGGAGTTTGTTAAATACATGTAGGACATGCACACAGTTACCCAACATTAGAACTAGTAAGTTCCCAGCTCACTATGACAAAGAACACAGTAGTAGCGTCATTTTGAGGCAATGCTGTTGTTGGTGGTCTAGAGGAATTAGGGACTGGTTTGGCCACTAATCCAGTATTTAATCATTCTAAAGAGCTCGTTGTTTTTTGTTCTTTGTAAAAGCCCTTGGTGTGCTCCGCATTCCACTCCTGAAGAGGTATCTCTATCAAACCTTCTACTTGCCCATATATTCTTAGAAGATAAAGAAATCACCAGGTCAACCCTTTCCTTCTTTTCTGCACTACCTATACTTTATATTTTTATAGTTCGTGTCAACACTGAAAGGGGTTTCTTTAATCTCATTGCACAGGTACAGTACTTGTGTATTAGGACAATGAAGGCATTCTTTTCTAATTTAAAGAAAAAAGCATTGCTTGACATCAGTGTTTACCAAGGATGTTTTAGGATTATTTGTCTATTGAGTGGAAACAAAACGAAAGACACAGAGAAAAACGGGCAGCTATGAATCAGTTGCTGGTTGTACAGCTGTGGGTCAAAGGTTAGGTTCATTAAGGGATCCTGTTGCGCTGTGTTTACTCGGTTGCCATGGTAACATGACAAGAAACACGTGAGATTGTGTGATGCTAATGTAACTGAATCTAGACAAGCGTTAGTGTGTGTCCCATCTTGTCTTGTCCTTTTGTTTCTGCATTTGTATCCAATCGTGCCTAACGGTCAATCTACAGTGTTAAAGAGGCCGGCCAGAGTCTGTCATCACACTGACACCTCCCCATAACCTTACAAAGTATGGGGGCATGACAAAACCCATCACAGTCCTCAGCAGACCAGTCATGCAGGAGAGCTTCTTAACTCCTGTAGTAGACACACCAACGGACCTCTGCCCTTTAACTTCTTCTATTATTTCCCAGTTTACGTCAAATTCTAGGTTCTAGTTAGTTTGTGAAATGTTGACATGGGAATGTACTGTATTTATTTGCAATTTGCGTGGGACTACCTCAGCTGGGTCAAATAATAATATCTATCAACATCTTGTGGTAAATGTCCACCCTTTCCCCTATTCTTTAGCACATCCTCTACAGTGGAAGTGATCTCCCCAAGGGAGCCACTTTTAGCAATGACTAAAAGACAGGAATTGCCACAGTCTGTTTCTTTCTTCTGGAAGTGCTATACAGGATGTACTGTGTGATTTCAAGTGCTAGAAGGCAACACACTCTTCTCTGACACGACTTTCATTTCTGAGACGGATGAGGAACAGTTAATACGTTATTAATAGGACCCTGCAGTCAAAATCCAGTTTACATAGTTTTTATTTGCAAATATCAGCGCTTCACTCCCCCCTTGTGTCTGTGGAGTTCCAGAGAAAACCACAAAAGCCTGGTCCTATCTATTTAACATCATTTGCCAAAGACATTACACAAGATACAACAAAGCATGCCCCTTGAGAGAAAATCTACTGTTTTATAAATCCTAATTTAATCATCAGGAACTATTTCTTTGATCCAAATCTCCAAAATAGTTTTTCTCAGAGAGCACATGCCGATAGAGTTTGCCAGTGGTAGGTCAAGCAGCATTAACGCAGCTCAGTGCTGAGTCTACAGAGTTCTTCCCAGCAGCTGGCTTATTGGCCTCAGGTTACTGGGAAATGACCAAAAAAGGCCATTCACTGCTCGCTGCTAGTGGGAATCTGGCCTTTATCTCTCACCCATATGGAGTTGTACTGTTGCAAAAGGTTGCTCAAGGTCAGCACGGGAGCTTTGGAAAGAACTAATGTGACTAATGAGGGAGATTGGATGGGTCGGCGTAAAAAAGCAGTCGTTGCATTTAAGTGCACAAATCTGTGATCTGAAGACCTTTGAAAGCAGTTACAGTAAGGTAAACAATGAGACCTTCAGGGTCTCTTTAATTCAGGTCTGGTAATTATTAACTAATCTTATACAGGGCAGGCATGTGGATACAAGAGACATTGTAAAACAAGTGATTTTATCTGTTCTGGCAAATGTTTATGGACCGGGAGATTACCTTGATGGGATAACATGAATAGTTATAGGCTTATCTGAGGTAAAACCACAACTAGGTACTGATCTGTTCCTCTTTTCAATGCCCTAATCATACTGTGCAACCACATGCTTAAAACGATGAGCAACTTATAAGAGCGTGAGACACAGAGAGTGACAGGAAATTCAATGAAATTACAACTGATTACAAAAAGCTGATCACAGCCTCTTAAAAAGCTATAAACTATTATTAATGGCCCAAATGCTGTGTTCTTACATAAGCAGGCCAAATAGCGCTCTGGACTTTGTGTGGTCTTTGGGGCGAGTTTTGTGCTTCTGGACACATGAGGAATGAGGCTATGTAAGGGGGACTCCTTCAGTGATCTCATTTTAAAGGCATCTTGTCAAGTGAGCTCACTGAGTTGACCCTTTAATGTTTTGTCCCGACTTCACCTAATCTGGTGAGCCTTTTGGAGAGTTGGCTCACCTCTGCATACAGATCATCACATCCTTCTCTGTGCTCAATTTAGGATGCCAAATAGACTACACTAACAAGCCTTATAAGAGCAGAGTGGTGAATTCAGCTTGGTGGGGTGCTCCCCACTAGGAGAGTGTAAAAGGAATAATCTTGTTTTGAGTTTGCTTCTGACGCAAAATGTGTCTAACTGTAAAATAGACATGACAGCATTGACATTTCAGCTTTTCGGTTTGATGCACAGCAACAAATCATCCAACCCATTTCAAGTCACCAAAGCCCAAAACACAGAACCAGATGTCTGATGAAAATGAAGAAGTAGAAGAAACACTTATCCACATATTAAAGTTATGCTGCCTTTTGGTTTTTTGGCCTGTCTGTTGGTCTACCACTTTCCAGACTGAAACATCTCAATTTTAAAACAATCATGGTCCCGATTGGTAGAGAATGAATTCTTAATTCTTTGCTGATCTCTTGACATTTCATCTAGCGCGATCATGAGGTTGACATTTTTTGTTTTAAGTAAAATGGAGTATTTCAACATTTATTTCATTAATTGTGTTTAGTGCTATTTAGCAAATATTATCATGCTCACATGCTAAACTTAGATAGTGGCCAAAATTACCTTCTTAACATCAGCATGTTAATATTGTCATTGTGAGCATGTTATCATGCTGATATTAGCATTTGGCCACACAGGAAAAGCAATTGCCTATTTAATAGGGCTGTAATAATATGCTAAATTAAGCCGAAATCGCGACACTCAGCTCCTTGAAACTGTGTAACGGATTGAGAAGGCAGAATCATGACACACCCCTTCCAACTCTCAGAGTTATTCTTCCCATCCAGATCTGATTCTACCACATCTTTAAATTATTAGTGGTATCAGTCCTTCTGGTTAAATTTAGTTAATTGTAAAGACGGCTAAAAGCAAAAGAGGGGGCACCGTTAACGCTGACGGAGGTGTAACATTACGAATGGTCGCTGTTCTGACTCGGGTGCCTGGGTCTGTTTCCCGACGGTTCACTAAACTTCCGTTAGCGTCCTTAGCACCGGAGTTAAGTGCTGACCGGACTGGCTGACCGGTTAGTTGGCTGGGGGCTGACTGTGGATGTGTCCCTGGGGTTGTTGTCAGCTCTCATCCCGACTGAAGCCTTGCGGCGCTGGGAGGCTGAGGCAGAAGACAGGGGTGTGTTAGCTCGCTAAATGACCATTAGATTAGTTGTCTATATAGGTAATGTTAGTGATGAATTTGTGGTTTATCCCAGAGTTGTTACCATGGTCAAAACTTTCAAACTAAAAACAACTGAGCGGGATGCAATGCCATGTGGCAGAAAAAAAGTAGTATTACGGTTGACTGAGGCACCCACCAAAAACTACCTACTATTTGAACATTCATTCAGAGTGTTTATGTCCATCTCATGAGAGTCCAATTTGCACTGTTCTTTTTGCTCTGTTTTTAGTCTCCACCACTCCTGGGGGAAATATCTGACTCTGTAGCTGCTCAATGCTCCACTTTGTTTTCCAGATGGTTGCTGCTCACTTTGTTAATTTGAATGGTTTTGTTCAACTCAGGTAAACCTATTACAGTAGTCACTTTTTTCTAATTCACTTTCCATAGTAGGTGCAGTCATTTAATCGCTTTAACTACAGCCTCACTCACAATGAGCCACTCATGACCAGATGCCTTTCTCTGTTCTTCACTTGAATAATAGTAGAAGGTCAAGGATCCACTTTGACTTTTTCTGGCTTCTCACCTCAACATGCATTGTCTGTTGTTAGTTATGTTATAGGTATCTAGCTTTTTCTCATTCATCTTCATCACTGGACAGGATTATCCTGGGAACATGTTTTTCAAACCAGTTACCTCCTACATGGAAACCCTTGAAATCTCCAAATTGGTACTCACAGCCTTCCCTTATCCCATGAATTATGGAGACAAAAGGACATTTGTCTACACCTAAGACAAACAGTTTTATGGGACCTCACCCAATCTTAGAATTAGGCAGGTTGCTGGATAATGCAGACCCAACTTCAAGATGAGATCACTGTCTGCTGTCTCCGAACCGCAGAGAACAAGCCCTGTCCGAAGCCTGGGCATGTCAGACAACAACAAACAGACATGCTAAAGAAATGAGAGATTGGATGAAATCAATTGAAAGATTAAGGTGAATAAAAAACATGTTTTTCTTCCTGAGTAGTGTGATTATCTGCACCCAGAGTTGATAAAATTAGATAACATGACGTACACCGGTCTCAAAGAAATTGTAAGTTTGTTAGTTAATGAAACAATAACAAGAATGTTTGGAAAATCTTTCCAAAATGATGATGTCAGTTTGTACAACCCAGCACCTTCCTCCCAATGAGATCACTGTCAAATACTATAATCCAACAGGCTTTCCTTGACCTAAGGGTGTATGTCTATGGGCACAAGTGATGTAACCCTTAAACATGGCAATAATCTTATCAGCTACAAAAATATTTAGACGTACCACTTTTAACTTCAACCTGCGGGGGAAAATAAAATGTTTTATCTGGTTGAAGAATTTGTAATTTGTTCTGGAAATGTTTTATCAGGGTAGTCAGAAACGGTAGGTAATAGACTCAAATCAGGGATAAATAAATGTGAGGTTGTGAACGGGACATCTAATTCCTCCTTTTTCTTATTCATGTCTTTCTTCACTTGCAGAATATGTACCAAACTGACATTTCCGTGAGCAAGATCTCTGGAAAACCTCATGAGACCTGTTTGCTTGCCAAGTTTAAAAAGAAGCAAAGAAAGGTTTGGAGCGGAAGACAGAAATGGGAGAGTTGAAGAGGATAGAGGGGGAGATAGATTGAAAAAGTGTTGTGGTAATGGAAGATGGAATTAAAGAAGCTGTTAATTAAAAAGACAAAGTGCGATGGTAAGCCTTTCACTTTAACTGCTTCAGATGATGCCTAATGAACAAGCAAACAAGTTGTATCTCTGTAGGAATCACTGTAAAGCTAACCAACCAAATGGCAATGTTGTCAGAGCAAGTGAAAGTTTGCATTTTTGTATTTGACCATACAGTTAGGGTTAGGGTTAGGCTAACCCTAACCCTAACCCTAACTCCTAACCCTATGTATAGAACTAGATGTCAATTAGCTTAGCTTAGCCTAGAAACAGGAAGTTTGTGGAAACAGGAAGTCTGGTTCACTCCATAAAAAAGTGAAGCCAATGCGGCTGTGCCTTAAAAATGCATTCTTTTTACCTCAGCAATCATTTTAATAAGGAGTAAATGGTCTTAATCGCTAGTTTCAAGTCTTCTTCAATAAAGCATAAAGATCATTTAGTATATTATGGTCCCATTTATTTTAATTAGACAGAAAACAGATAATGGTATGCTTTAGGGCGTGGCTACACACCAACCTGTCAATCCAACCCAGTCTCACGTCAGTTTGTGAAATTGTCAGGTTGTTTTGATTTAGTGATTTGTGTACAGGTCATGTTAATGTTGTTTATTTCGTGCACAGGTCAAGATTTTTTAACGTGAACATTTTACGAACTGCGATGTCACCGGGGAAATGAAACACTACACGTGGAATGTGACAACAGCTCGCGCCGGGAGAGATCTTAGAACTTAAATGGCACACGCCGGCGACAACAACGGGATGGTTGTGGTTAGGAAAAAAAGAATGGGGAAAGGAACCGTCACATGCAGGACACGCCGATAACAACAGGCCAGTTGTGGTTCGGAAGAGAACAACGCGGAAAGGAACTTCAACATGCGGGACGTGATCCCTGGTTTCCGGGGTGAAGGTCCTGGGTTGTTTGACCCAATGTCATCACCCTGACCCACCTCCGTGTGCGGATTTTTGGCTTTTCAATACTACTAGCTACCATAAATGTTTTGTAATCACAAAATAGGCTTCCACTTCAAATATATTAAATCAAAATTTGTAATCAAAACACATGACCTGGACAGGACAGATGATTAGCGATGCATATCCATGGCACTGTGTGCATTTGAATAGCTGTTAACTTGTTCTGGGGTGCGTCTTAGAACTTTGACCCTTTCACATTGTTTCACATCAGTAAAGTTTATTTTACCATTTTGAATGCCCTAAGATTTCTGTTCTTCCAGTGTTGGGTTTTACTATAAGATACTCAAAGGAGTCGGTTGTTAATTCTATTTGGTAAGTACATTTTGTTTAAAGTCAGTTTTTTGCTAGCCAAAATTAGCATCTGTGATTAGAATCACAGGTAACTTAATTATTGATGCAACTTGCTAACCTAGTTAGCTAGCTAGTATTAGCTAATAACCTTATAAATAATTTGGAGGGTCTTTTAAAGTTATAACATGCTGTCTCAGCCTGCGGTTGGCTTTTAGCTAAACATACCTCAGCTTTCTTTATCTTTCTTTATTAGTTTATTTTTTCAGTGGTGAATCATTTTGTGTGTGATCTTGTCAGAGCTCACAGGAAAACCCATTTTTACGGCTGACTGCTTACGACTGCAAGAGTACTGAGTTCCTCTTTAGGTCAGTTTTATCTGGTGATAAATCAGCTGAGTTTGTTTGACTGTTCTGTGCGAGGGAACAATCGTCTCTCAAACACGTTCTGTGTCTGCTTGCTTTATGTAATGCTGCCTTCTGGGAAGTTTCATGTGATGATGCTACAATAAATAGCCACATCTGCAATAAATGTTGGACACCTGCAGGTTTAAAAGTCTTTCTGTTTACATTAATACACATGAATGTCCGCATTCACACAGGAAGTTGTATTACAAGCACAGCATTAAGAGCATTTAATTTACAATATGTAATAGTGCTTGACTCCGTAACTCAATTAATACAAAGGCCATCCTGTATTCTTCCAACCAAAATCTAATACCAAGACATTAAAAAAAAGCAATTTAGTGGATTCATTTGTTCTGAACATACGGTAAAAGGATGCAGACACTATAGTTCATTCACTGGTTGGCCAGATTGCAGCCTAGCTTGCCAAAATGGGGCAATGTAGTTGGGTTAATCTGATTTTCTGAAAGCCCTTCAGTTCAAGTTCAGCAAAGAGTCTTTCTGAGAGTCTTCATCCTGAGGAATCTTGGAGATGATTCTGCCAGCAACCACACAGAGATCTTACTCATATCAAGCCATGTTTTGCCCCAGAGGTTCACTCATACTGGCATCTGCGGTCAGTACTAGATGCCAGTATTCTGTGCCAATGCAGGAAGTAGTGTGTCCTTGGTGTGCAGTTTACCCGGAGTTTGTGTCCTGATACAAACCTGTGGTTAATGTTTTTATACTGACCACAGTTTTTCCCTTACCTTAAGCAGGGGCCATGTTCAACATCACATACTAATGTACAGCATGCTTTGATACTCAATCAGTTTTAACGTTTACTGCTTACGAAATGATTAAGCATGCTATTACCAGCAGATTGTTTACACAGTAGTCTATGTAGTCTCCCGTGTTAACCTCAACGTCATTCGCCATCATTCGTAATTATTTTATGCTATGGTTAAACATTGAAACCATCTGCCTAACCTTTGCCTTTGGACAGTCTGAAGAGACACAATGCACTTTGGAGTGGTTGAATATTTCTAGTAAGCTCAGGTCTCATACTCTAATTCTTGCTAATGTAGTATACATTAGCATTAAACACATTACATACTCTATTTTACATCGTACTTATTTTAAATAGTACATCAGTATGTGATTTGGAACAAAAACCAAGTGTTTTCATTGTCTAACCTTGGCCATGCATTATTTGCCATTACCGCTACTTTCTAGCCCTAACCATACCGTGAACACGTTGACATATGGACGCAAAAGAACAATGTCTTTGTATATAATCTCTAGAGTTAATATCCACAAGTTCATCTGGCAATAGCATTGTTTTCTGGCCACCCACTAAACGTAATGTTTACTTTCCTAGGACTACAGAGTGGGGCGATAATTATCTCTAGGTTTATCACTTGGAGCGAAACCTCTCACATTAATTGTAAGCCTAATTATTTGATCCAATACAAAATTATGATTTATGCAGCTTTATAAAAACTGAAAAGAGTGTGTTTAATAAGAGTACACAGACAAGAGCTGAAATTGTGGATTGACAATTATGGCACCTTCCGCCACCATAACCTTCAACACACTTCAGCACATCATTATGTTTTTATTGCCATCATCATTACACCAGGTAGGTACAATACACCGTCATTTATTGTGTAGCAGATAAGCTGATGAGGTTTGATATGACCCTAAATATGAGTTGTTGTTGAAAGTGTTGGACTAAAATTTTATTAGTAAGAGATGACTGAAGCTTTGTCGCTAACACAGCATGGTTACATTTAACATTTTTAAATCACTATTACTCCCTTAAAAAGCTTTTAAAATTTAGTTTAGTCTGGGTTTATCTAAATAAGGTCTCTCGATGCATATTACTACACGACAGGCCTCTGCTAAAGTTGACTTTTGGAAAAAGAGCAGAGGGGAAAAAATGACCGAGCCAAACCACTCTGGGAAATAGACACATTGCACACACACACACACACACACACACACACACACACACACACACACACATATATGTAAACACACACGTGGTATATTCAAAGTACAATAATTGATGTGTTTCCAAGCTCCGTGTGTGTTTTGGTTTGACAGATTATTGCCAGATGAGAGTTAAAGACACAAAAAGGATCATCCCTTGAACTAATTAAAGACTTTAGATTGGACACAAACAGAACAAACCACGCCACACACATCAATACACTTATGAATGTATGAAGGTAAAATGCCATGTCTTCTGTTTCCTGCAGGGACTACAGATGAAAATTAACTTATAGCTAACTTTTGTTCTGCTAAGGAGCTTTGTGCACTGGCCCTGTAAAGTAAAGAAAGAAATAAAAGTCTTAGCATTGAAGAAAGTGTCTTTTATTACCAGAAACGCTAAGAAAAGCTTTACACACAGTGATCCAGAACTGGTCATAGAAGGTTTAAAGGAACACGCCACTGTTTGTTAAAATAGAGCTTATCATGGTCTCCCATAGCTGTAGATAAGTGGGCCAACGCACTTTTTGTCTTAGTGCATGCATTGTTTTAGTTCTGTGCAACACCGGCAGCGCCGCTGCTAGTTAGCTTAGCGTAGTGAATGGAATCCTATGTTGTCAGTTAGCGTATTAACAACGGGTACAAATAGCAGTGCTGTGCTTCCACCCAATACAGTCCCAAGTCAATATCTGCCTAGGAAATCGTCTAGTTTTAATATGCATTGTACTCGTTGTGAAGACGCAGGCCAAAAGACGTTATCAGGTTGTTAACATGCTAACCGGCAACATAGAATTCCATTCACTATGTTACGCTAACGAGCGCGGCGCTGCCGGTGTTGCACAGAACTAAAACAAAAATATCTCTCTCTCTCTCTCTCTCTCTCTCTCTCTCTCTCTCTCTCTCTCTCTCTCTCTCTCTCTCTCTCTCTCTCTCTCTCTCTCTCTCTCTCTCTCTCTCTCTCTCTCTCTCTCTCTCTCTCTCTCTCTCTCTCTCTCTCTCTCTCTCTCTCTCTCTCTCTCTCTCTCTCTCTCTCTCTCTCAGTCACGCAAATAATAAAGAGCTTTCAAGCCATGACAAAAAGAAATGATTGGGAAGTAACTGTAGCCTACATGTGACTGAAAATTGTTGCAAAAACATAAGTTAACCGGGTGAACAATGGATTTCTTTCTCTCTCTTCTCAGCACAGTAACATTTTTCAGTTGCTGTAAAATTAAAGTTCAAATATAACAAATCTTTGGAGACTTGCCCAGTGTATGATTAGCCAAACAGAATAGGTCATGTCTAGGAGTGAGCACTAAACATAGTCTGTCAGTCATGTTTGACAGTATAACGTGGCGGTACATTAATTAAACCATATCAAACTGTCTACAATAGTCCAGATCCAGCAGCTACTGCTGGAATGTGTTGGGGAGTCACTGTTGTCAAAACAATGATTGAACTGTTTGGGAGTCACTAAGACTCTCAGGCTTCGTTTTTGATGACCAGAAGGAAAAATGTGTGAGGAGTAGGAAAATTATCTTGAGCTCTGGGCCTCCTCTTTTAGCTCTACCCTACTGTTCACACAGATTCTGGCTCCTATAAACACATTATTGTAGACTTCCTCATTCTGACAGACATGCAACTGTATGTGATGAAAGTAATCCTCTTAAATCATTATAATGACAAACTTTCTCACAATAAGGACTTAGTTTCTCTAAATAATGACATAAACAGTTAGTGTGTCACCATATTGACATAAGAAAAGAAATTCTCATTCAAGAAAAAAAAGATCATTCTATTCTCATCCAAAGATTATCATTATTTTTTTGTTAAACTAAGTGTATGTTTTGAGACACTAAGTCTATATTTTGAGAAACTATGTCATTATTTTGAGAGAAAGTTCCTTATTTTTCACCACAGTGGCAGAAATGTGCTTCCATACGAACATTTGCATGAAACCTCATTGTCTTTCAGAAGAAACTGCCGAAGCTGTTGCCAGAGAGAAAATGGTTCAGTTTTGGGTAAAACAGAGCAGTTGCAGAACCAGCTGGATGCGGCAAAGGGATGTGGGACAGTGTCATATGAAAGCGTGACTTGCACACAGACAGAAGCATAACCATCATATGACAGAAAGTGAAACGAGACTGACAAATGTGACACATTTGCTCAGCAGTTGGTGTCACTTCAGTCACCAGATACAACAAAGCCACAAAATGTTATTCTCTCCTATAACAAAATAAATAAGAATAAGAGATTTACAGAGTAGATGATGATTTATTACAATGAGTGCTTTTAAATGTAACACATCAAAGTAAGATTAAACAAAATTAAGTGATGGGAGGATAAATACTGTAAGGGCCCCAGAATTACTGCAGGGGGCCTCCAAATTGTTGAAATTATTTTAGAAGTTTTCTTTTAAAAACTAAAAATGATTAGCAAATACAAATCAGCCTATATGTGGAAAAAAACACACTGAGGATAGGCTTACTGGCCTTACTGGCCCTTAAGGTAACCATCCAGACATAGTTAATGCTATGGATTCACTTTGCCACATGTATGTTTGATATATGATATAAAAATCATGCCAAACATTGTTTTAATAGCTTAGTATTCAGTATACTCTAAAAAGGTATGTATAGAGGATTTAGGCTATCCTACACGTATTGTTTTGTAAGTTTAAACTCAATTTTACAATAAGTGGTCTCTAATCCGTCTCTCTTAGCTACGGGGTCCTTGGTTAGAACACAATGAAGACCCCTGCCCTGGAGCACATTGGAGTGTGCAGATACATGTATTGTACACACACATTCTGAAGACAATAATAATTATGTTGATGTAATGCATTCATGAAGTGGATTTAGAAGTAGAAATCTGATTGAAAGCAGGAGAAGAATAACTATTCTGATTTGTTTCCCTGCACTGCTCCCTAGTGATGCCTGAGTAGAAATGTTTGCCCACAGAATGTGGAGAGGTGTTGAGTTCTTCCACAGGTTGTCACTGTTGCACACTTGCTCATCCCTACAACATTAATTTACAAATTCATCAAAATCTAATTCTCTATGAGATTACTATGTCTTCAAAAAGTCGGAGGTTCTTTCTTTACTCAATACATTCATTCTTGGCTTTGAAAATAAAGGTTGGCCAAAGGTCTAATAACTGTTTTGGAGCTTCTGGTTGTATTACATCATCCTCCTGAGCAGATGGAGTTTGCCCAGTGCTCTAAGAATTCATATTATTATCAATGAATCTGCTGATAATTGTCTATTAATTATAAAATACCAGAAATTAATAGAAATAGCCATTGGAATTTACCATAACACATCGTGATGTTGACTAATGTCTTGTTTGGCCCAACCAGCAGTCAAAACCCCTTTTCTAAATATAAAAACAGAGAAAATCAACCAAAGAATTTCTGGAGTCTTCCTAAGAAGGAAATTAAATTTCTGCTTTTAAGCCAACATGGACGGTGAAGCGGCTCCAAACAGAAGTGAAAGATGTAAACACTTTGATGGCAACTATAACTACAACTATCTGCTAAAAAGGCCAGCTACATTTTAGATTCCTCAAAGTACTCACCCTTTGCTTTTTTAATAGCGCTGCAAACCCTTAGAGTTCTCTCAATGAGCTTAATGAGGTAGTCACCTGAAAGGGGTTTCAATTCACAGGTGGGCCTTGTCAGGGTTAATTAGTGGAATTTCTTGCCTTATTAATGGAGTTGGGGCCGTCAGTTGTGTTGTGCAGAAGTCAGGTTGACAGCCCTATTGGACAACTGTTAGAATTCATATCATGGCAAGAACCAATCGACTAAGTAAAAAGAAACGAGTGGTCATCGCTACTTTAAGAAATGAAGGTCAGTTGGTCTGGAAAATTGCTGGCTCACATGAGGCTCACATGAGGACCACCCCAGGAGAGGAAGGCCAAGAGTCACCTCTGCTGCTCAGGATAAGTTCATCCAAGTCACCAGCCTCAGAAATTGCAAGTTAACAGCAGCTCAGATTAGAGACCAGATGAATACCGAACAGAGTTCCAGCAGCAGACACATCTATAGAACAACTGTTAAGAGGAGTCTGCGCGAATCAAGCCTTCATGGTCAAATAGAAGCTAGTAAACCCCTGCTAAGGAGAGGCAACAAGCAGAAAGGATTTGTTTGGGCTAAGAAATACAAGGAATGGAAATTAGACTAGTGGAAATCAATGCTTTGGTCTGATGAGTCAAAATTTGAGATCTTTGGTTCCAACTGCCTTAGGCTGTCTTTGTGTGACGCAGAAAAGGTGACCAGATGGATCATACATGCCTGGTTCCCACTGTGAAGCATGGAGATGGAGGTGTGATGGTGTGGGGATGCTTTGCTGGTGACAATGTTGGGGATTTATTCCAAATTGAAGTCATACTGAACCAGCATGGCTACAACAACATCCTGCAGTGGCATGCCATCCCATCCGTTTTGCGTTTAGTTGGACCATAATTTATTTTTCAACAGGATCACAGAGTGAAGACAAAAGGGCCAACAAGTACTAAACATCTCTGGGAACTCCTTCAAGACTGTTGGGAAACCATTCCAGGTGACTACCTCTTGAAGCTCATCAAGAGTGTGCAAAGCAGTATTCAGAGCAAAGGGTGGCTACTTTGAAGAAACTAGAATGTAAGATATGTTTTCAGTTATTTCAGTTTTTTTTTTCCATATGTGTTAGTTCATAGTTTTGATGCCTTAAGTGAGAATCTACAATGTAAATAGTCATGAAAATGAAAGAAACACATTGAATGAGAAGGTGCAAACAAACGTTTGGCCTGTACTATATATATATATAAATGTTAGTTAGCAATAATTAGCCTGTGTCTATGTTATCTCCTAACATATACCTATGCTTTCTGTCTCTGCAAGATTGGGAATGACTGAGATTTCTCTTGCACAGCTACCAGAAGACTTACAACTTTCAGACAGGTTGCTCACGTCACATCTACGTCTTCAAGCTCAATTGGAGGCTGCGCAGCAAAGCTCAACCATCACCGGAAAAGTGCTTCTTATCTGCTTTACTGGTCTCCGTCCAGAACAACGGGATCTGTTGGTCCATTTCTTTAACGGTCTATGCGTCTACCGCAGTTCACGCAAGCATAAATGTCAAATTCCAAGTCAACAGGAATACCTGAAATTGATGGTGGTGGTCAACATTCATGAAAAAGGACAAGTTTGTGCAGGGCAACGTAGATTTTGATCATGAACAGCTACATTGAATATGTTACACAATGTAGCTTTAAACTCCGGTTGATTAATGAGGACTATGATTAACCTTTTCTCGGATCTCTGCAGGGTAAATCCAGACAGCTAGCTAGACAATCTGAGTTTTCTGTTGCTCGACTAAAACAGCTTTTTAACGTACACATGTTCCACCACAACAAGTTCCTTCCCGAGGCAGAGGCACAGAAGCACTGTTACTTCGCCCGGTGATGGCACCGCACAAGATGATTGTGATTGGTTTAAAAAAAATGCCAATAAACAAGAGTATATTTTTCTCCCATCTCCCGAATGCTGTGTGAACTCGCCAGTCCCTTGTATGCAGCGCTGTGGAGGTACGTTTGACAAAGCGAGACTACTACATTATATTTATTTTTGTATAAAATAGGGGTAGCATAGAATAGAATAAAAAACTGTTTGGAGAAATCATTGGTATAAAAATGGTTACCCCGACATAAGACTCTGGGAAAATGCCTTTCATAGATAGATAGATAGATAGATAGATAGTTAAGCAAATATAACATTTGACATTCCAACAATAGATAGATACTTTATTGATCCCCAAGGGGATATTCATGGATATCTGTTTTTATTTGTTCTGAAATCAATGTTTAGGCTCAGAGAAGAGAGAAATAGTCTTGTCATTGTCTAAAATTTGCACAAATAGATTTGTTATATTTGCGCAACATCTGTGCATCACTGCATGTCATCAGGCGGATTAGTCCGCCTGATTAACTGGCTACTTGGTCATTTATGTTGGTGGCATGTCGCAGAAGAAAGCATATTTCAATTATCAAGGGATTTTTCCCACATCATTTATCTCTCAAAGCTTACAAGATAAACTGATTTAATGTAAACATGTAGATTCAGTAATGCAAACTGCAATGAGGTCTGGTGTCTCTACTCAGCAGATGTCAAGGTTTAAATGACTGAGAGCTTCTACAATGTGAAGAGTGCAGGGGAAATGTTCTACCACGTGGTGGTGCTCATGATTAAATCCAACTGGCTTGCTTTACTGGATTTACAAGTAGGAGTTGCATGCATTATAATTACAAATGCATCTGAATTAGCACAAGTAGAAAACACTAAAAGCATTACGTTAGAGGATATATTCACAATTTTTCAAATCTGTCTTAATGTAACACTCACATGCCTGGAAGTACAGTATATTGAAACAGTTATTACTGTGATCAATCTTTGTGGTCATACTTATAATTAAGGGAACTTTCAATGTAAATGACTGGGGACAAAATCCGCAGTGTTTTTTTTTTTTTGTGGAAAAATGTATTACAAAGTGTATCTGAAGCTGCTGTGTGACGAAAACAAAACTAGATCTTATCAAGTCAAGTCAATTGAATTCACATAGCCCAATATCACAAATCACACATTTGCCTCAAGGGGCTGTACAATCTGTCCAGCGTACAACACCCTCTGTTCTTAGACCTACCTCACTTTGCATTAGGAAAAACTTCCAAAATACACTGCTTCAACACGGAAAAGTGGAAGTGGAAGAAACTTCAATAAGAGTAAACTAAGGAGGGTTTCCCCCTCCATGGATGGACACACATGCAATAGATACCGTGTGCAAAGAATAGGCAACATAATGAAATTACAATAGGCTACAGACAATCCAACAGACAACAATTATGCAGAGAATGTAAAGCTGTCTGAAGAAAATAGATCCAGGAGGATTGACACAAAGACGAAAGGTTGAAGTAACTCTTAGTTAAAAAGCATTTGTACCAGACAACACAGTCTTTTGTTGAAATGGGAAGAGACCAGAGCCAAATGGCTTAAAAAAGAATAAGTGAGATTTGCTTTATCTGAAGTGTATTTAAAACTGTGTTTCTGGGTTTTACAAGAGAAAAGAATTCCAGGGTGACGAGGCTGAAGTGGTCGGTTTGACAAATGACGTCTGGTTAACCGCCCCATCTCCATTTAAGAGCAGTGCACAATTAAGAGCTGTTTTATTGGATATTTGGCTGGAGTGCATTTAGATGTTAATTTTACTCAACAACCTCAGCATTCCCTAAAAGTCCATAATGCTCATGAGTATGAATTTTCATTGCCAGCTATGGGAATTACAAAATGAAACCCTCTAAATCAGCACATAATGCTCTTTTACAGTGATCCGGGTTAACCAAAATGGATGTGAGGAATGCATTACTTATTCCTCCACTGAAGGAACTGAAAGAAAGGGAGTACCACATATTTAATTCATCTTGTACTAGGGCTTGTTGAATGTTAACCTTCAAAAATGTAGCAAAACCACAGTCGACTGTGTAGTATAGTGGACTTTTTTTGGCATGTGGTTCCATTTTAATCATAGCAAGATATTCTGTTGTGAAGTTACTTCACACCAGTGTGACAGCGGAGTGTCAAATCCTGGACAACTCCTTATGTGTGAAAAAAGATCTTGTTATTTCACTGTCTGGTGGTTTTCCCAGCCTCTCCATTCTGTTTCCCATGTTGTGGCCAATCCCCCAGGACTTCCTGCCTAATTCACATCAGGATACCACAGAAATCATGATTTGTTACTAAAAAGTTGTGTATTGATGTAGACTGCTGCGTAATCGGCCACATACGTACACACCTTCTCGTCTACATCCCGGGGAATGGAGAGTGTTGTGGATTTTTGCGCTTTGATTATTTTGCTTTATTTTTGATCATTTTCTATTTCAGAGCTGTTCATACTGTTCACATTGTAAAATAATACTTATATAATAGCATAATACTTGTTTATTCCAGCATCCTTTGCACTATGCTCTATAATGTATCATTAAAATAGGTTACTCCTGCACACCTTGCATTCTTCATTGCACTATTGCCTCAACCTGTTTCTATTGTTTCCACTTATAGTGTGTACATATTGTTTGTTTTGTATGAGTAAGCACATTGTGAGCAATGTATAATCCAAAGCAAAATTCCTTGTGTGTGTCCTCATACTTGGAAAATAAATCTGATTCTGATTCGGATAACTTCCATCAGGATGAATTATCTTTACCAAGGGAACCTTTAAGTAAAAGTTGATTCTTATACCATATAGAAATGAATGGGAACCAGTGAAAAACAGTGAAAAGCAAAAATCTAAACAACCACACATGCTTTGGAAAGTGTTTAAAAGTATGCCTTTAGCAAATGTACTAAAAATAAATAGAAAAGACTTGCACTAGTTTGGATGTCTGTTGGTTCATACTGTACTGACGTGAGTGCCATTTGTTCCTCCCTGGGTAACCAGTTTACGTGAGGCTTCGGTGCCGGCAGGGTTTTTAGGATGGTGAAACCGGTGTGCTGTATCAACACTGGAAGTTAGGTTGATGAAAGGCCATTGGCAACGTCTTTTGCACTGGTCAGGCAACTTGTTTCAGAGACTGAAGCCTTTTGATCTCAAGTGAAAGTTTTTTAACAAGGCAGTAATCTCCTGCAGACATTACAGTGCACATTTAACAGTTACTGCAAAGGCAGGTTTTACTTGGCTTCCTGTAATCGCTGAGGCAGGAGAATGTACTAATGGACACTATTGGGTTCATCCGAGTGGTTTGGCTATGACACATTTGTAGCCTAGCTTAACTTTTGTTTCAGTTTCCTCCCCGTATTTTCCACGATGACTAAGCTAGAAGCCCTTCAGACGGAGACACTCTGTTTCTGGCTTTTGTATTCACTGTGTGCTCTCTGGGTCAAATCTGACATCCAAGAGAAATATTCCAGACCTTTCTGCAAATGAGCCAAAAAAAAGTACCATCCATATATATTAAATTCAAAGTTCTGGGTACACCACAATCATTTGTTTAGCCATTATTTTTGCACAAATTTTAATTGTTAATTTTAGTTTTTGCCGTTTTGTAGCCTTCTTTTTCATTTCACAGCTGGCATGGTTTACAGATCCTGTCTTGTTTTGTTGTGCCACAGCAAGACGAAGGTGTGACATTTTCATCACATTAACTATGGTTAACTTGACACCATAGGTTTTTATTGTTTCCAGTCATGGCCTGTACTGATTCTTTTACTTGTCCCACATGCATTCAAATTTGGGGAATTACCTTGTTACTGTTTTCTAGCTAGGACAAGTCCTCAGGGAAGACCCAAGACTAGGTGGAGGGATTCCACCTCCAACTTGGCCTGGGAATGCCTCGGGATCCCCCAGTCAGAGCTGGGGTCCCCTGCTGGAGCTGCTGACCCGCGACCCAACACCAGATGAGCAGACAAAGATGGATGGATTGATGGATGGATGAATGTTACAGTTTTCTTAATGTCATCAAATCCCATGACTAAAACCAGCAATGCTATAGTCTTTCTCAACACCTTCTGACCGCCATACCATGTGACAAATGTATAATGTAATATAAGTATATACGGTATGTGCGGGATTAACTCAAAGTTAACTACAGTATGTGTTCATGTTAAAGAAGGAACATTGTGGCTCAACGTTGTGTATAATCACATCATTTAATTCTATGGCACTGCAAATTAAGATTACTCTACCTGTATGCTACCAATCATTCCTCACTGACCGCACCCCGCAGGTCAGGGTGAACAGGACCCTGTCTGAAACCTCAACCATCTCCCCAGGAGTGTGTCAGTCCTGTTCCCCCTCTACACTAATGCATGTACATGCAGCACTGCCATACGTTTTCTGATGATACAGCCATCCTGGGTCTTACTGTACGGCCAACCAATCACACACAGCTGTGTGCAAACATGGGATTCCAAACTTTGTCCAGTGGTGCGGCAATCATTTCCTCATCCTCAACATCAAGAAAACCAAAAAGATGGTATTCAACCCAAAATTCATCGGAGACCACTCCCCAGTGGTTATCAATGACCAGAACATAGCTCAGGTTGACTCTCACAAGAACCTGGGCATACACTTCGACAGCAAACAGACATGTGTTCAGGTAGAAAATGTTTGCAGTAGGGTCCAAAAGCGGCTATATTTCCTTAGTAGGCTGAGGGCTTTTGGTGTAAACCAGAAAGTGTTGCTCTTCTTCTACCATGCTATAGTTGAGAGCATCCTGCCGTGTTGCAACTCAGCCTGGTTTGGCCACCTCAGTGTTCAACTAAAAGCCCAGAACACTCAGCTAAATCAATTAGCCATGAATAGCACAGGAGTCAGACAGCAACCCACACTCCAGGTTGTCTTTGACAAAACTATCCTCAAACAGGCCTAGACGATCATTTCAGACCCCACCTACGTCATCCACCCTGAGAACCAGCTTCTTCCCTCAGGCAGAAGCTTCAGAGTCCCCCAGTACAGACTGAACCGCTTAAGAACTGTCCCCTTGTCCATCAAAGTCAGAGCCTAACCCTTGAAATGCTGCTATTATCTGCACACATGCAATTTATTTTAAACGCTTCTATGTTGATGAGGCTTCTTACCCTTACTGCACATGTTATGTATACTATTATGATGTGTCCTACAACGGGCAGTGTGCAATTTGTTGGCTGTGGACAGTCTGTGTTCTGTGTGCGTGCTGATTTATGTTGTTTTTCCTGAACAGCAGATACTGATTGTGTATGTGTCTAAGACCAAATTTCTTTCAGGAAAATAATTTACTATGTTACATTAAAATATATCAGGCTTTGGTTACTCAGTTCATTGTCAGTTGCTCTTTCTCGGGATTTGTTGGCAATAAGAAGAATATCACCAGCCTGCTTTGCATTTTTAAGGGTCAATAGCATGCTCATTTTCAGGTTGTACTCAGGATTTGCATTCTCTAAAGTTAAAAAAACACATCATTTGTCTCAAACTGTCTGTCTGAAACGCTCAGTTTTAAAGCCCCCCTTGAGAAAAAGCCCAAGTCTGCTTCAATTGATCATTGTCTCCGGGTCTTCCACATCTGTGCTCTCTGAGTCTCTGCCCCGTCACTGCAGTCGGGGAATGACTGTAACGGTACTGTATCTGCACTTTCTACCTGCATTTAGCACAGTCTTGACATCACAACTGGGCGGAAAGCACAGTTTCTGAAGACCAGCTGTTTGCATTTCTCTGTGGGTTGAGCATGGTACTTTCACAGTATTTACTGTATATGGCACCTTGACCTGCTTCATAATTGAAAAATACATATGGAAATCTCATTCTTTAAAATATTGGACCTAAATCTGCATTAAGTTATTGTTGCAGAAACAACCCAACACAAACACATCTCTCATATATTATCAGTATAGCAAGTGTCTGTATGTGAAATTGCAATAGTCATCCTGTTCTTTTGATCCTGTGGGCCTCATGCTTGGTGAAACGTGAGCTTAACCAGCGCACACACCCTTGGAATGGATGTTGTTGGTCTGTGGCCTAACAACTATGTTATTGCTGTGCACATATAACACAAACCCTGAAGTTGTGGAGTAGTTCAAGACTGACCCACAAAAACAAATGCTTCGATACAGCAAAGGGCCCAAATAGAGGGTCAGAGTGGGTTGTCTATTTTCGGAGAAAGTGCCATTGATGACGATGGAAGTCGTAATCTTGAGAATCTGTCAGTCTAAGATGCTCTGATACGGAGGAAGGCTTGGGTAGCGTCATCCCTGACATCATCACAACTGCGTCTATTTCTGTACTCCTTTGTTTCATGTTACAATCCCTTCTTTTTCTCTCTGGTTCTCCATATTTGGACTTTTTTATCTTGTCTTTCCAAACTCTTGTCCAAGATGGTATCCTTTCTCTCCCTCCTTCCTCCAGAAATCTGCCGTTAATCTTCTCTGATCCAGACTAAAACTGATTTATGCCAAGACTCCTCACATGTGCCAAGTATGCTGCAAAAGAAAGTAGCAGCATCTTTGCTGAAAAAGACTCAGTATTAGAGATACTAATTGTGCTTTAACTTTCGATAGACTTTATAGTTTTAGTACCACACATGAGAAATGTATTTTCTATTTTTACGTCTTTTGGCTTTGAAATAAGCAGCAGGTAATGCCTCAGTCTGCAAACCACCTCCCTTCTTTCTCCATATTTTCCAGATGCAAAAGCAGGATTTTGGCAGGAACTGAGTTGATTAGAAGGAGTTAATTTCATGGCATGTAAAACCAAGGGGGTGGTGGGGGGTGCTCGTTGTAAACGCTGTCTGCAGCCTGAGCTCATGTCTGGGACCTTGCCTGAAAGATTCATGGAGGGGAGAGGCAAAGGAAAAGGAGGGGCTGGGGTCAACTGAAAGGGGGCTTAAGATAAACAGGACTGGGGGAGAGGGTGAGTGGGAGGAGGGAGGGGTGAATGGATGAATGGATGGATGGATGGATGGATGGATGGTAGGGTATAGGAAGGGAGGAAAGGACACCTGGAGGCTTGTCATGGGGCAAAATGCCTGCAACAAGAGCGCCTCACCACTGGTTTCTGTCTGAGAGAGAAAAAAGAAAGACACAGAAAGAACAAAGAATAAAACCAATGAGAAGAAAGGAGGAATTTAGAGAGTAAATACAAAGAAGGGGGGGAATTTGGAGGCACATCAAGAATTTGCCATTTAAGGGGTACAGTCCCACACTTCGAAGCCTTGTGAGCTCTTGCGTAGCAGCAAAAACACTCAGGGAGAAGAAATATCCAACACCAAAGAGACCGTGATGAAAAACAACAAAACAATGCTAATGCTCTTCAAACTCTAGCAATATTAAAAATCCACAGGGTCTCTTTGTGCTTGAAATTCCCTTCATAATCCAGGCAGAAATAATCAAAACAATGACAAGCATGCATCTGACATTCCTGAATACAACTTCTTACATCCTTTGTTTTATAGGTGTGAAATCTGTAGTGAAAGAGACCTTGGTACATGATTGCCAACAAACAGGCTCTTGCATCGTAAACAAGGGAAGGCTCAGTCCGACGAAGGCTCAGTCCACTCTGAATCACTGCCCTGCATCCTAACAGCTGCACTCACTGTTTGGGTTCCTTAGTTGTTTTCCAGACAATACCAACAATGTGTTGCCCGAGCAAGGAGAGACTGCCTGTATCTGGGAGCAGGAAACCGCTGAGGAGGAGAGATGAGGGGGGG
>NC_048413.1:24353064-24371551 GCF_013103735.1 Etheostoma cragini
AGGTAATTGTATATGTAAGAGTGAGGCAGAAGAAGAGAGGTAGAAGCAGGAGGGAAGGGAGAGAGAAGGAAGGGAGGGAGAGACATGTTCTTGCGATGAGAGGACTGGGGAAGTGGGACAGAAGCAACAAGAGGAGAGAAAGGGGTGAAGACAGAAAGAAGAAATAAAGGAGAGCTTTAAGGGATCCTCGAGCCTTGACATTTGAGTCGAGGGTCATGTGTTGGAGTCCACGGGACGGGGATGTAGTGAGTGTGTTCGACAAAAAAGAAACAGAGAGAAAACGTAAAGCAGGGAACCTAAGTATGCGTAAGAAAGGTTGAGTGTTTGTAGGGAACAGTGTGTGTGAAACAAAGAAGAGCAGTGAGAGGGGTGGAGGCAGAAAAGTGGGGGAGTCCACATGTGACTGCAGCAGGCTGAGTTGGAGAGAGAGGTGTTTTTAAAGTGCGTATAGAAAAGGAGGGAGGGCAGCAAGAGCATGCAGAGTGTATCCTTCTGTCCCTCCCTGCAGCAGGGCTGAACGAGAGCCAGGAAAAAGGGGAAGGGCGTCCTGGTCCTTTCCAGCTGACAAAAACAGCTGCCCAGAGAAGAGGAGAAGAGAGGTCCAAAGTCCAGTGGACCCGTCCACCTATATGGGTTGCGTCCTGAGTTCGGACTGGTGTGGGGAGGAAGAGGTGCAACCTGTGCCAGTGGTCAGACACTCGTCTCTGAAGAGAAGGAGTCTGGAGAGGAGTGAGAGTGGCAGGATGAGGCTGACAAAGGTCAGTGTGTGCATGCAGTGTTGATGTGAGTGATAGATAAACAACTAATTTGGCATGCATGTGTTTATATGCATCCATGACAAGTGCCTGTGTTTGTAGTCAGGGTATTGGACAAAGTTATTGATTAAAGGTACATTATAGCTGTAAATTTAAAGTTCCTATTGTGCGCTTTTCCAGTCTTAACGACTTCTCAAAGCGCTCCGTGTTGGATGGGTCACATCGTAGTCTGTTTACAGGGGATGTTTTTTGCTCTAGAGGGAGCTGTGGAGAATCTAATAAAATTCCCTCGATTGAGGTAGTGCTGTAAAAGGTGCCACCTGCTCATTAGATTTACACTCTGTTCAGTGTCTTGCCCAAGGTAACTTCAACATGGGGCTGCAGGGCCAGGGATCGAACCACCAACCTTTCGATTCCACCGCTGCCCCATTACAGAGAAAATATATGTAGGATGTCATTGTGTCCACAGTAATGTACAATAACAATGTAACAATGTAACATGTCTTCATATATATTTATTGTACATATTATAGACATGGTGTATTCTTTTATGGAGCCCATACTGTATATTTTATATTGCATGATTGTAATAGCTTCATTTAAAGGGGAATTGCAAAGATTTTACACATTTTACAACATCGTAGTCTGTTTACAGGTGACGTTTTTTGCTCTAGAGGGAGCTCTGGGAAATCTAATGAAATCGCCTCAAGTGACATCAATTGGCCGTCAGTTAGACACAACAAGTTAGAATTTTAGGGGTCTAGAGGTAACCCTGAGGCTAATGGATCAACGCTACATGTTCTGCTACTGGCATAACACACCAGAATCTCTGACCGAACTGTCAGCAGGGAAGTTAGATTGGGGCATTTAAAGTACGCGCCCCACATCATGTGTGGAATAAAAGTGTAAGGGCAAGAGTATTGTCAATTGTCTCTTTTTCTTAATTTTGCATGAAACAAAAGGATGCTTTGCATGTTCATGAGACCAACATTAATTAGGAATCAGTAATAAAGTAAGAGGTCGTGGTATAGTTTTTATACCTGATGAGAAATTATCTCCCCTGCTGCCTTCAGGTCAAAGGTCAGCGTTGGTTAACATCAGAGCCATATGTGATAGTAAAGTGCGAGGAAATAACTTCACATCCCATTCTTCTTTTGTTTGAGTAAATTTCAATGTGATAAGAGATTTGAAGTTTGAAGAAGTGATTGTGTATATCCTCACAAGGAGCGCGTGTATGTGCTTTGCTTGTGTTTCATTGAAAATGTGATGTAGATAAGGATGGCATCTCTGAGTTGAGGTCACATCTTTGCTTACACAATGGAACTATTGTGACGGCCTCAGCAATGCTGAGGAATTACCATCATGTCAACAGAACCGGGCTAGCTGGCTGGAGTGATATTAAGCTATCAAGCGCCCATTTTGACCTCTGTCCAACAGTTTGTATCACATTGGATTGCATACAGACATGAGTCTCTGCTGCTTTGGTATCCAGATGTGTGAATTATCCAAGTGTGTGCATGCATTTTTCTAAATGTACATGCATTCCATCTTCCATCTGGGTTTGTTTCACATGTGTGTTTGTGTACGAGCGTGCAAGCTTGGTTGCACCACAGGCCCAGTGGCTCCATAGTACATGCTTGGCAGCGTGGGAATGTGGAGCCCTCTGGACGACGTCATCCTGCAGTGACCGACCCCACTACAGGGGTGTGGGAACCAGCTGGATCTCACTTATTATCCTAGAGGACGAGATGTTGTCTCATCCATTTATGGTCATTTTCATGAACTTGTTGTTCCCGTTTTTATGGTTGCTTTCCATGGACCTGCAGAAGAACAGAGGTGTGAGAAGATGCGACTGTTAGTGAAAACCTGACCAGGATGTGACTTGGCTTTAATATCTTTGTATCCTGGCACACTCATTGCCAAGTACTTACTGGAAAAACTTGGCAACAGAAAATGATGTTCCACAAGCTGCACTTTGTTGATGTAATGTCAGGAACATGGGAAAGGGATGGTTTTTTTTGTTGTCATTTGACGTTTTTCATTGACCGTTTTCTCACTAATTGTGTCACTAACAGCTTTACATACAGTATTTTTAGTTTGCAGGGTGGGGTCGAGGCATCTTTCAGTGTCATTAATGTTTTCTGAGCAGTGGTGTTATTTTACAAATGATGGAATTTCCATTATTCACTCCATGAATTAATTAAAAATGTTAATTAGTTGATTACCCGTAGCATTTTATGATTTCAAATACTCAAAAGCTTGTTGCTTTGCTGTCCAAAGGTTCTTGGACAGCTGTTGCTGGAGAGTAGCTGAACATCAACAAACAATGTTCTGAAACTGGATTCTTGACATAAATAGATCCTGGTGTACAGACACAATAGTTCAAATGGCATTCTTAAAAAAAAAAAATTTAAAAAAGCCCCAAGCCAAACAAGCCTCAGCCAATCATGTGGGAAAAATCTAAGTGGACGAGCATTGAGACAGAAGTAATGAAATTAACTACCTCGAGGTTATGGCCTTTTTGTTAAATTAATTTTATGGAAAATCTCATTGTGTGTGATGATCACAAACAGATCACTGAAAGTTTAAAGTCCCTAATAGCTTGGCACTCATCATAATAAATGTGCACTTATATCACCCACTGTACATGCAGAGCCAAGGGTTCAAATCTGATATTAATCAATGGAATCACTAAGAAGCTGAAGTTTAATTTGAAACTATTCTCACACAGCCCTTACTGCAGGATCGTTCAGCCACGCTACCAGCAGGGCTCTAGAGGAAGCAACGTGAGGCGATCAACAGCTTTGATCCTGAATGAAACATCGACTATTGGATGGCCATGAGATTCAGTTCATAAATCCATGGTGCCTGTGCATTGTATGACTTTGGTGATTATCTGACTTTGCCTCTAGTGCAGCCCTGAAGTTGACATTTTGGGCGTTGAAATGTCTTTTAGATGTAGTGTCATGACATCTGGGACAGACATTCATATCCCCCTGAAGTTGAATTGTAATAACTCTGAGTGAATTTTCATTTGTCCAATACCTCGGTTTTATGACCAAAAACTAATGTTACCAATGTACCTCATTTGTACTTTGTGTTTAGGGCTAACTAGCAAATGTCCCTTCTAATGCTTTTGTTCTGTGCCTGTCAACGTTAGGCATTGATCTTGAATGGTTAGGGTCTCGAGGATAGCCCATTGGTTAGGGGATTGGTTAAAGGCTGATATGGTTTTTCTGATTTGGCTATAGACTCTGTTATGTGTTGATCTCTTTTTCGTTGACATAACTCTGCTTTGCTCCTTACTCTAGAAGTGTTATGGATTCTAAGAATTCCAGGCCCACTGGTAGTTGTTTATATTGTTAGCGTTCCAGAAATAAAAGTCCATTCTTTCAACCCACTGCTTGTCACCCATGAAGTATCACTTGTTATCCTACGGGATCTGCTGTTGTTGACTCTAGAAATACATAGAGGCCTGGCTTTGTGACAGGGGTTTTTATATGTATTTGTTTAGCTACCCTGTAATTTCTCATGAGCACCAAAAGTTTAGATTAGTCATGACATATACTGAGGCCTTGAGCCACAGGCATCCACTACAAACACACCCAACACAGGAAGGAACGCTGACCGGCTAGGGTTAAAGATAGACACCCCCGCCCCCAAACATCCAGAATGAAACAAAGTAAAACAGAATAGAAGAAGAAGCAATTCTCACACTCCTGGACGTCAGACAAAAGATGAATTCCAATGCACACTTAAACCTCGAGGGGTGGCTGACTAGAATCCTGGCCTTAAAAACAATGATCCGTCCCAAACTCTGAGCAGGATTTGAGCAATGCTTGTTGTTGTGGGCACGCAGATGAAAGCTGATCAAGAGAAAAGGGTAAGACATAAACTATTTCCTCTCTCAGTAAGTAAAAAAACAGCACCGCCCTTAAAAGAAACACCTCACAGAAAACTATGCACCCAAAGATGTCGAGCTTGTCGTTTGTCCAAGTTCTGAAAAATATCTTTAGGTCTGAGAAGCATTAGCTGAGAGAATGGATTTTATTGAACTCATTGGCACAATAAATGTGAACATGTGCTCCACAGTGTCATCAGTATCTCTGTGTCTCACCCACTGCTTTCTCACTCTTTAGTTCCTTCAACAGCTGCACCTTATCAGTCTTTGGCGGAGTGCTGTCTTACATAATCCTTCATCAGGCTACACAGTCCCCTATTTGAGCCTCCTTCTCCCCTCATTTCCTCTTGGCCTGGGTTCCCACTCTGTCCCCCTCTTTCTCATCTACCTCCAAGCCTGATCCAAGTCCTTCCACTTCCTCAAGACTCAAAATTCTCAGTTCCAGTTCCCCCCCGCCCCCATCTTGCAATACTTCATAGAGTGTTTACCAATACCAAGCACCTTGCATTATGGTGTCGACTGCACTCAATTAGTGTTGGTCTAAGTGCAGAGAAAGATGGAGTCAGGATTCATTCCATGTGTGTTCAAAAGCTTCCCCCTCTTTCTTCATCTCCATCTTTCTTCCAACAGGACCCTCCCCCACTTTACTCACCCATTCAACCCCTCATTCCAATCCCAAGCACCAGCTTCCTGTCTCTCATGGTCCCTCAGTATTTTCTTAGTCTGGCATGTGGCCTCCGCACTCCTCCTGTTACCTTTTTCACCTTGCCACTTTGTTCACTGCTTCTTAATCCATGCCCCCCGCCCTGCTCCCCTGCCCCGCCCCCTATCCAACACCATCATCTTTTTCCCTCACCCCGGCACAATCCAAAAGAAAGGGAGCCGAAAATTCCACAAACAAAACCCTCCATTCTATCAGACCTGCATTTTTATGTCATGAGGCGGAAATTCTGGTATTATGAGCAAAAAGAATGGATTGCATTACTGCACATGTTTTTTTTGGTGGGGGGGGAGCTATTACTGACTCAAAGTCTGGTTTCAGACTGATTGGCAGGGATATACTGTACCTACATGTCAATCGAACACACATGGAAGTGACTAAGAGATTGAAGCAGCAGCAAGCAGCGGACATAAATAATGCTCTCTGCATTAGAAGTCTGAGACTGGGGAGTGTTACGGGCCAACAATTTAAGACAGCCAACTCAAAAGGCATGACTCTCAATGCATTCATGTGCATATACACAATGTATCACAACCATAAGCATGTACAGATAGTTTGGCAAGGAGTCTAAGATTTACATCACCACGTTTGACGCAAGAAGTGTTTTCTTTGTTTTTACCACAGTAATCAGCTGAGCCTGGCTTTGCCTTTGAAAATGTAAAATGCAAACATGCTTTATTCATGTTTTGGTCTCACTAGAAACGCTGTATCCACACTACATCTTTGAATCCTTTCTCTTATTTCACCACCAGGTGCTGCTACTAACACACTAGTCACTGCTCAGCAGCTGTGGCAATGCAGATGTTAATCCAGGCGCACCTGTGTGTGTGTGTGTGAGTGTGTGTGTGAGTGTGTGTGTGTGTGTGTGTGTGTGTGTGTGTGTGTGTGTGTGTGTGTGTGTGTGTGTGTGTGTGGGTGTGTTGGGAGTGCATTGTAAGAGAATAGGGACACACTGACCACACAGAGCCCAAGATGACATGGGGACTTTTGAACAGTGATTCTTAACAGAGTATTTATACACCTAGATGATACTTCTGCAGTTCCCACGGGGTACGGGCCGATTTTGGAGTAGGTCAGGTGGGTCAGGTTTATTTGGAGAGAAAAAAAAGTAATAGTATTGTCATTTCATTGAAAATATATCATTGATATGTTTGTGTTAAAGGGTAAAAATAATACCTAATTTGAATTGTTGAGATGCTGATCCAGTAACCTGCTGGCTATGATAGTCAACAAGTGGCAAAAAAATGGATACAGTTTAAAACATCCACCCTTTGCAACTCTGAGTGGTTGACTGAACCTTGTGAAAAAAGAGACTAGACCTTAAAATATGTATTGTAACAATATCCACCTCAAATCATAACAGGAGTTATCTCAGGACACTAGGTCTGGGACATACTCGATCATTTACAAAGACTGTGGTGAGGAAACACTTCCTTTAAACACCCAGTTTAAAATAAATACAAATGAACACACGTAGAAGAGGACAGGGGGTGAGGATGACGAGTTACTTGGGCTGAGGGGTACGTCAGACAATAAAGGGCTGAGAACCACTAAGCTAGAGAGTCTGACTAAAACACTTTTTGTTCAGACTAGGTTAAGTTCCTGAGCTATTTGTTGACATAAACATGTCTGTTACACATGTAATAATGCTCATGTATACTGTAGGAGGAGAGGAGGAGGCCCAGAGCCACCTTGTGCACTTTGGGCCCATAATTAAAATGTGTGTGTGTGTGTGTGTGTGTGTGTGTGTGAGTGTGAGAGTAAGAGAGAGAGCTACATAGCTGCAGGTTTGTTTACATGCTAAGGTTTCAAATGCCTTTTAGTTTTTTTTTGACAAAGTCCCACCCAGATCCCCCTACCATACCGTCATTTTGACCTTGTTGTGAAGGATATAGGGCTGAATCTGTAGTTAATTAATTACAGCTAATCACATTTTATTTGAAACTACTTAAGCAACAATACTATTGCACAACCACCTCATCAATATATACGATTAGATTCAACTTTATTGTCATTACACAGGTACAGGTACAAGGCAACAAAATGCAGTTTAGGTCTAACCAAAAATGCAATAGCAGCATGTGCAGGAGACACAATGGTTCCATGAGTGCAGGACATAGATATGTACTGAATAAATATAGAGATGAATACTATTATCAACAGAATTTTACTAATATTTAGGAATTATAGGAATACGCTGTGTGACATATGTGATAAAACAAATACTATGAGGAGGGATGATAGGGTAAAGCACAGTCTGGATTCATCATCACCTCCGTCACAGGGATTTTATAGTGTTTAATTCAGCCAATCGAGATCCAGTTTCCTTACGCTCCCCTCCAGAAACCGGCCTATCAGGGGAGGACATTCCACTTCTAGTACTCCCCACATGCGTTTAGCTGCGTGTAGCTCCACCCCGCAGCCCCTGAACGGAGGGTGGACCGGAGTAAAGAAAACAAGTTATCTCTGTGGCAGGCCATGTTACCGATGGTCTAACAGAGAATGAGGGGCAGCTTTTAACCCAGGGAATATGATTAGCGGGAAAATGAACAAGGTAAGACCACAAAGTCTATGAGCCTCGACAGAAAGTGTGTGGTAATGTCTGCCTTAGAGCCAGTGATGGGTCGTCCAGTTAAAGTTACTTACAGTCAGGATTTGCAGATCTTGATTTGCAGATTTTGGATGGAGGCGTTATGATGCTGAGTTTTCATGTGCTGGCTGCGCACTTTGTGAAAGTGTGTCTGTGGAGACTCCATAACGTTAAAATTATGTTCAGGTTTGCCTGTATGAGATGTTTGCTCAGGCATCTTACAACATATTTTAAGTTATAGGCCTACATAGAACTGTTCTGGAGAAGGCTCCCTTAAGAGAAAAATATGCTCGGCACTGCTGTTCAATGGGAGATGTGATGTGACGTATGTTGGTTCAAGTTACACTACATTTTATTTGATAACCCCAGATTAGGCCTATATAGGATACTTAATACTGTTTTAATTACTGTGATTTCACAAGTAGGCTAGGTATGAGAAATGTAGAGACTAAAAGAAACGTGTTCTTTGTCCGTGGCACTTTATTAAACTGACATAGGGTTCTGAATAGAACAGTCATTTGATGCGCAACACCGTCCGTACTGTACTGCGTCAGCGCCGCTCTGTTATTGTTAATGTCGCAAAGTCACATCAGATGGGGGGGCTTGTTTCTCCCTAGCGCGTGTGCGCGTGCAAGGTTTTGACGGAAGAAGAAAGGTGTCAGGTTAGTTTGGTTTAACGTTAAAATGCAAGTTAGAAACCGTTTGTATGAGTTCAAGCAGCCAATGCAAAACCAGTCACATGTGTGCATGAGTGTGATGGTTACTCCACTACGCATCTCCAAGAACACTCTTAGTGAATTCCTAGCTCTTGACCTAAAATAAATGTAAATAATAGTCAAAAGCCAAGGACAAGAGCTGTAGAGGGGATTTAGATGTCCTTTACCTGCTTCTCTTACACATCACTCAAACATTTTGTAGAGCTGCAAAGATTAATCAATCAGATGTCAACTATTTATTTTTCTTTCTTTTTTTTAAAGTAAAAATTCTCAGATTTCAGCTTCTTAAATGCGTATTTTTCTGGTTTATTAACTGGCTTTAATGGCTGTAAACTGAATATATTTGTGTTGTAGACAAAACAAGCTTCTTGGGCTTTGGGAAACATTGATTGACATTTAGCAATGGAGATAAACACTAGTTGCAGCCCTGCGATGGAGACATAAAGTTCCTGATGCAATATAAAATGTGCCCAAATAGTGGAGTTACAGCGCAATTTGGGCAAAAGCTAGTGCCTTGTTAAAGAAAAGTAGGCTTGAGTAAGACGCAACTTGTTGCTTCCAGCCTCCTCGGATTGGGATGATAGGCTATATGTGTGTGTGTGTGTTTGTGTGTGTGTGTGTGTGTGTGTGTGATGTACAATTTTCCCAAGGGCACATCAAGTGCACAAGTTAACTTAAAGGATGCTGTGAACAAAAATCTGTCATGTTGGTGAATGATCATGTGTGTGTGTATGTATGCATGCCTACACTGACTAATGGCTGCTGCGTGGTCCATACATCCGACAATTAGTGTTGGCTCCGTATCACCATCCCTTGTCAGAGTTCCTATCCTGCTTTACGACATGAGGAAAACAACTACGCATTAACAACAAGATAACATTGTCCAACCTCTCCAACCTTTCCTTTCCTGATAACAGTGTGGTCGTTAAGCCTTTTTCTTTCTCCTATCCCAGGGGTCTTCAACGTTTTTAAGCCAAGGACCCTTTAGCAGAGAGACCAATGGATCAGGGACCCCCTACTACATATTTTTTGAAATTAAGTTGCATTTTAAACTCTGACTACAATAACGTGTGGGCGGCCTAAAGCCTTTATACATACCTTTTTAGTGCATAGAATAATAAGCGATTAAATATTTGTTGGCATGAATTTATGAATTATGTTTTAATGTTAAATTTGGCACAGTGAATCCTTAGGATTACCTGTATCTGTGGATGGCTATCTTAGTGACTACCCTACCTATAGGCCAGTAAGAGTCAGATTTATATTTGCTAATAATATGTTGGAATTAAGTTAAGAATTTTTTTTTTTTTTTTATTATCCTTAAAAATGAACAATCATCTTGTGGCCCATTTTGGGCAACAACAAACTATGTTGCCTTTGAGCAAGGCACTAAGGCACTCCACCGGATATGCTCTGTAACCAGCAGTATAATACTGTTGTTGTACTCTGTGTACAGTAGGTATTCTATATTTGTAATTATTGGGTGTAACTGAGAAGTTTGATGGTCCATGATGGCTGTGTTTACTTAGGACGCCCCCTGTTCACTCCTACAGCAAAGAGGCGAATACAGAGCCTGGTTCACATTCCCTTGTGCCAGATGCAGTTTCACTGAAATCTACAGTAGCACCCATTCAGTCTCACCAGTAAAATCCAGTCAGCAATAAAAACCGAATGGATGGATTTGCATCTAGTCCAGCAGGAGTAGCTACAGGTTTCCTTGAAACCGAACTCCTGCGGGTCATGTGTCTGAGGCTGCAGTGTGATAGGATCTGGTCCTAACTAACATGTCTAACCATCACGTAGTCATCAGCCTTGGATGATGTCATCCACTAATGTACTGAAGCCATGTTACTGGAAACCTTTGAGGCAAAGCAGATGGTGTGTTCTACCAGTAAATATCAACAATGGCAGCAGGGGGTCTTGGTGGTGCTGACGGTTGGGAACCGGAGGGTTGCTGGTTCCAGTCCCCGTACGGACCGAATCGATAGCTGGAGAGATGCCACTTCAGGGGAGATGCCACCTCATGGGCACTGCCAGGTGCTCTTGAGCAATGCACCATACCCCCCCCCCCCCACCCCACCCCAACTGCTCAGGATGCTGGCCTGTGTGTAGTGATTACTACCGAAACAGAGTGTAAATTGTAATTTCCATCAATACACAGTAATATCAATATCACTAAACAGTATATATAAATAAGGTCATTGTGTGTGTGTGTGGGTGTGGGTGTGGGTGTGTGTGTGTGTGTGTGTGAGCGAGCAGCAGGAGTCCTAGTGAACGGAAGTGTATCATGGCGGCACGCTGACCTCACCTCGGGAACAGGCAGTCTCTGTTCCCTCCACTGCCTGTCCCACCCTTCTGACACACACATGCACACTCACATACAAATGATTTGACACCCATTTATTAACACACATGCGGGCCTTGATGCCAACAAATGATGCAGGAACCTAGATAAAAACACTTTCAATGGTGGGTGGGATTTAAGTACACAAGGAGTCTCTCACTGAATGGCATGTGTTGTAGTGCATGAAACATCGTGTAATAAGCAGACATTACAAACTGATGGCTTGTTGCTGATGGATACTAAAAGTTCCTTGGTCAAGTTTCTTGACCAAATACCTTAATGTCAAAATTGCGACAATATTGTGTAGTTGACTATTGGTGCTTTAACAAAATGTTATTCACACAATTAGATTTTTAATAAGTATTCTCCAGAAATGATTTACTGACTTAGTGGGTAAAGGTAAATAATAGAAAAGCTAGAACAGTCTGGTAAGTTCAGAAAATGACATCACTTTACTGTAATGCAGCATGTAAAACCAGGTAAAGACAACACATGATATTACATTACACAACATTAGATTATATATCCAAAATCTAAGACGATATCTAGTCTCATATTGCGATATTGATACAACATTGATGTATTGCCCAGCCCTAACTCTGGCTATTTCCACTGAAGTTCATGGAGTCTCTGACTTTAGTCAAGTCTCTAAAGTCTTTCTAGGACCTATGAGGTTTCCCTTTTAGACTTGTAGAATTGTGCGATTTTCAACGGGAAAACCTGCTTTGCACTTACATCATTTGGACACGAGATGCAAAATGACTTGGCAAACAGATCACATTTATTCATTATAAAGCCAAAACAATTAGCATTGATTTATTGATCAGTCTACCGACGTGAAATGTATCAGCATCTCGTGTTAATTGACTCCTCGTTTCAAGAAAACAAGTCAAACATTCGCTTGCTCCAGTTACTTAATTGTGAGGGTGTGTGGCTTTTCTTTGTCTTATGTGACAGTAAAGTAAGAATCTTTAAGAAATTTCCTGTTCGGCTTTAACGAATTCTAATTCTAGTTTTGGACTGTTAGAGATCTCATCAATAACCTGCGCAAAATCGTTTGCCCTTTAGCAAATGAGCTAACGAGCTTGCTGGATCAGTTAGGGGAGGAGAGCTCTTTCCCATCCAATAACCTTTGTTGAATGAAACGATCTCCTGTCCTGAGAGCAAATACCAGGGGGGACTAATCAGCCCAGTACAGCAAAAATAGAAAGAAACCCAGAGAGCTTATGTGACTGTCTAGTACTAGCATTTTCCCAGTAGTCCCTACTTTACCAAGCTTTTAGAACAACATATTTCAAGAAGATATGCCAATAGACTTTGCTTTGCACTTTCTGGTGTGACCCCATCTTTAGACAGTCTAGGAAAATAACGATGTGAGTTTTTCCACTAATTCCTGCATTGATTAAAGGGGACCTCCACTGATTTTCCACATCAAAGTCTGTTTACAGCTGTTGCTTTGTTGAGTACTACTGCATGTTAGAAAAAGTTGTACAGTGTAAATGTATGCCCTTTGCGTCTCAAGAGGGAACCGCGCAAAGTCTGATGAATGTCCCCAAGTGATGTCAACTTGAGTCTGTGTAGGATGGCTCTGAAGACTACACGTTTGAAAACGAAAAAACATCTGGGTCTGTGTAGTTACAAAGAAGAATCCTTAGATAATACACTCAGAACTTCGACCAAACAGTTTCTAGGCGATTTGAATTGTGGTTAATGTAGGCGCCAGTTTTTGACAAGTTTTAGTACCTTAGTAATTGTCCATCATCAATCCGACAATGTTATTGTACTACAGAGTACTCTAAAATCCAATTTTGGAAGTTGATGTATTGGTGTCACTCCAGTTGTGTATTAGAATCTTTTTTGTAAGTCATTCATTGTGAGTGAGAACGCTAGTCAGGTCAGGGATAAAATAATACAAGAGAAGATGTTTTTCTTTCATGCAGTTTGGGACAATTAAATTCAAAGCAATTGAAAGTGTTCTGCTCAAATGGTCAGATGTTTGAAAATGCTCTAAAGACAATGTCCCATTATGAGTCACAATCACAGAGTCCTTCTAATGGCAAAATCCGTAAAAAGAGTTTCCCCTCCGAGGCTTCTTTCAGTATGTGCCCTCACTGACCATGTGCAGCTGAAGCTGAGGTCACAGTGTCCAGGCCTGCAGTCAGTAATGGAGCTCTCCCACACAATGCCCATCATTGTCTAAATATCAAGACTATTTTGGGACAGATATAAGAGGAAAGGAGCAAGAGAGGTTCCGGGGATGTGTGTATGTGTGTGTTTTTACATTTATGTGTATAAATCCTTGCCCGTGTGTGCATCTGTTGTATAAGTGTCCAACCCCTCCCAGATTGAATCCAGCTACTGTTCTGTGACGGCTGGCAGACGAATGGGAGGGATTTTTGGTTAGAATGCATTTCTTTGACTTTAGAAAACTCTGGTTCCTTTTTCTGCCAGAGAGCTACATTTTTTAGAAAAAGGACCTTCTTGTGCATAGCAGATGTTGTAGGTGGGGTCTGTCCTGACATAATGGGGGGGGGGGGGGGGGGGGGGGGGGGGGGGGGGCAGGGATGGCAAGAGGAAAGGGGAAGGCTGTCCGTTTCCACTGACTGTCTGCAGGGATCCACGTCTGCACGTGAGTGAGTGTTTGTGTGCAGCTTGTGTGTGTAGAGTTTGTCTTCCTGAGGTCTTAGGTAACTGTAACTTGTGTAAATTCTGCAGAAATGTGGGCAGGTCCCAGCTGGTGGAGGCTTTGTAAGTCCCATCGGCACATACTGGACGCTTGTGAGGGGCTGCCCTGGAGATGACGGATTTAATCACGAGATTAGTTAATCGTTAATCGAATGTGAATTTTCAGTTGAATGTTTGTTGTAACATTCGATGTAACATTATTTTATTCCTCTTTTAATTATTATATTTTCTGTTTTTTCTAAAAGAAATGATGGAATAATGATACATACCACAGAGTGTTTACAGAAATGTAGAAGGGGCAATATGTAGTAATATGTAGAAGGTGCAATATGTGCAATATGTAGATGCTGCTATAGAACTGAGGCATATCAGAAATGTCAGTTAACAGAAAGGTATTGATGTTTAGCTTTTATGATAAATGATCTGTGTGGGACTGTTCAATGTTCCATGCTTATTAAAAGAAAAAAACCTATTGCTGCACATCTCTGTTCCCATTCTCATAAGAATATAGAGCAGTCTGATGGTTTCTTATGACATTTTTTTTGTGACACAGTGAATATTGAACATTAGCTACACTTTTTGTTAAAAATCGCAATATCTGGCAGAAAAATCGCCATTTGATATATTTCCCGAGATCGTGCCCTAGTTTGCCCATCACTACTTCTCAGCCGATGGATCCAGTTTGGTTAACCTGTGTGGTTGTGTGTTTGTGCGTCTATAGCATTAGTGATTATATCGATTTGTTCTAGGGCTGTACATTCAATTAAAGTATTAAGCGTGATTATGATTTCTGCTCCTGATGTTTGTATGAAAACAGATTGATCTGGAAAGATTACTTTGAAAATTCAGTGTTTCCTCTATGTTGGTTTGGTAGTGGCGGCCCGCCATAGCAACCTTTCTGCCGCCACGGTACCAGAAATAGGGCAGACGCACAATGTAGTCGCGGTTGGCTTTTAAATGATCCTGCCGACATAACACCCCCCCCGTCGGCTAGCGCTCACATTGCAATTTAACAACAAGTAGAACTATCCAGAGGTTATTGGGCCCGTCCGGTTTAACTACATCTTGTTGTGTTGATGTAGTTTATCGTCAAAATGTTCCCTTTCTCCCGAGTTGACTATTAAACAAACAGCTCCGCCAAAAACGTCTCAGCGGTGGGTCCGTTGGAATTGGACAACATTCAATCCTAAAGGAAAACACAGACATTATGTTTGGCAAGTAAGTTGTATTTGGTCCCTTGTTCTAAATGGAAAAAAACGGCAAAAGTATTATGGGAAATTTGACAGTTGAAGGTGTTTCACTGTCTTTTTTAAAGTTCAATAACCGCAACATCTTTCTAAAAGAGAATGAGTAATCATGTAAAATAATGGTGTTTTGATATTGACCAAAAATAATCGTGGTTATTATTTCTCTTCATAATTGAGCAGCCTAAATTTGTTCATTTCCTGCGAAATAGATTTTAAAAAAAGTTTTCTTATTTTGATTGTTTCATTCTGTTTTTCAGCTTATTCCTCTCGGGCTGTAGACATTATCTAACCAGTCTCTTTATTAGCTCACTCAATACCAAGGAACACATGTTTTACCAGGGGAGGATGTTTTTTATCCATTACAGTGGGGATGGTAATTGCTATCCTGGGGACCGGGCTCAGCATCTCAGGTTGTTCTCAGTGTTTATACACTCGGGCTCTTCCAGCTGTTTTCTGCTTCCTCTGTTGTCACCCTCTTCAAAGTTGTAAATCTCCTTTCCTGAGGTTTCCTTTGCTGGACTCCCAAGTTGAGCAGAGTTGTTTTCGATAGATTTGGTAGTTCAGCCACTTTGTTTTTCTTCATCAAGGTAATCGTGCATTAATTCTTGCGGAAGTGACCTCATGATACAGGACCAATACCCTGTAGTTGTTCTGTAGGCTAGTTATTCTCCAAGGGAAGTCCGTGGCACTCCACCAGGGCGTCTTTGACAAGTTTTAAAATTCATTCATTTAAATACAAACAACTTTGTTTTTATTTTTCAAAGGACAACATTATGGCTAGCACATATTTTACAACATATGGGTCATTTGTTTGATCTGGAGAGCCAGCTGCAGATTTGCTTCTTAAAAACGCTACTGAACTAAGTTATTAACTATGCACTTTGTGTTGTAGGTATCGAGACTTGAAACAAATATTTTGTGCCAAAAAGTTGTTACCGAGTGAAGAAAATAGTGAATAGTAGTCTAAACACTCAACCTTGTAGATTAAATAAATACTGTTGACTTACATTTCAAATTCCATTTGCTTTTGGCCACATCACATTGTTGCCCAGATTTCATGGAATGGTGTTTAAGTACTTCCCATCCATGTTGGCTGAAAGTGCTCATATTATGCTCATTTTCAGGTTCATAATTGTATTTAGAGGTCATATAGTAATAGGTTAATGTGGGTTTAATTTTCAGAAAACATCTTTTTTTTGTTTTACTGCACATTGCTGCAGCTCATCTTTTCACTCTATGTGTTGAGCTCTCTGTTTTAGCCACAGAGTGAGGCATCGCACATCTGTTCCATCTTTGTTGGGAGTCGGTAGCTACAGTAGGTAAGGACTACTAGCCATTAACAAGCAGAGAATAAGGGTGTGCCACTCTAACAGCTAGGTGAGCATTGTAACGTATGTTACAAAGTGACGCACGTTTGTCACGGAAGTAAAGGCTGGACTACAATAGAGCTGTTTGGAGCAGTTTGTGTTTTCTGTTTGAGATAAGTGCCTTTGGGGGGGACTTTGGGCTTTTTCACTTTTTAAACCTATAACGTGATATAAAAATCAGTGCTTACACTAACCACTTGGACAACGCATCACGTTGTCTTTAAAACAGAAAAGCAGAACTCCAATTGTAATGGTTTTTTAACACAATTATTCCTTTTAGCATGCCTTTATTGGGTGGCCAAAGAAGGGACAGGAAATGAGGGGTGAAAGACAGATGGGGGATGTCATGCAACAAAGCCCCCCCGCCAGACGTTGTGGTTCATGGTCAGTGCCTTAACCCCCCCCCCCCCCCGGGGCCAGGAGGGCACCGCAACACACAAACTGTTGTCAGTTACATGAAATATAAAGTGGTTTCAACAGTGAAGCTTTACCATCCAGTCCACTCACACCAACCAGAGTGTACTTATACTGGTGTCAATGTGAGATCGTATCCAGCATTCAGTAGCAGAGTGGTGTATCACTGTCTGACCACAATGGCGTGTGGTTGGACTATATAGTGGCTTAATTGTGTCTGAAACAGGAAGAATGCTGCCAACCACTCATCTATGTGTTTATCTCTCAGCCCACATCACCACTGGGGTTTAGCTGACAGTAACTGGGTGCTTTTTTAAACTTACCGTGGGCCCGTGTGTATACTCATACATGCCCACATACACACACACACACAAGAATATTGCACAAGTTCATAGATGAGAATGAGGACACGCTATGGACTGAATCTACAAACACACGCGAAGAATGTCAAGACGAAGCTAATGAGCAGGGCATACATGAGGTGGTTAACCCTCTGAAGACAGAAGACACACCGGCGAATCCAAGCGATGTTAACACTCCTAATTAAAAAAAGCTATGTTACTAAATGTAATTTGATACATTTTACAATGCTATGTTATTCATGTATTAGATTAGAGTAGATTAGATTCAACTTTATTGTCATTACACAGGTACAGGTACAAGGCAATGAAATGCAGTTAAGGTCTATTACGCTACTTTTGGGAACCCAAGACTTTTGCAAACAAATTTCTAGCACAAAATAATTCAGTGTAGGTCTGTTTTCACAAGAGATTTGGGAAATTTCAAAAATAGGACTATTAACTTTGCACCTTTAGGGCCATATAATCTCTCCATAAATTACCCTGGAACAAATTAAGGCCTGGATGTACTGAAAGGTGAGTTTGTTCTGAACATTTTGATATTTGACACATTAGTCTCAGGTTATATGCAAATACCTTTTAAAAGGAGAATGGTCATGAATTGGTCATGATGCCAAGCAGTATTTGTTATGTTTAGAGTTCAGGAAAGGAAGTAGGACCAAATCAAGGATAAATCAAAACAGGATTAGGATGAGAAAACATGAAACTTTAAAGTCCTTGTGGAGGTTGGTTGTTTTTACAGCAAGACAAGTATAGACAAGACTAGGCATACTGAGTCCAATAGAAACGAATGAAAACATAAGAAATAGATTCTTCCAGAAGTCAGAGTTTTTGTGAGGTAGGCCAATCTACTGACCACACCATATTACATAACAGCCCACCACCAGCCCCTGAGCCCCCCACCCGGTCCGCCTCCGCCATCCAGGGCACCGCGGTCATAGTACACTTGTACTAGAACAGGCCAGCAGCCGCTTCACACGGCTGGCAGAGGGTGATGCCAGGCGGGCAGCTGTCCAAACACAGTCCAGTCCCTAGAACAGAATCAGAGCAGCAGGATAATGGAAACAAGTGTGTAAACAGCACCCTGTCTTTGTTACCGAGGAGGAAAAGCACACACAGACTAGAGGGGAACAAACAACCTTTATGTGTGTGTCAGGTTAAATAACCAAAGCTATAGAACCATGCACACTGAGAAACCTTTGCTCATTCATGATCACTTTCTCACATATCGCTGTTTTCATGTGGTGATGATGTCGAAGGTGTGTTTGCTCTCAGATGAGTGAACAGAGAAACACTTTCTGCTACTCTTTTAACTGGAAACCTGCCAGTTTACAGAAAAAGTGTGCTGCCGATCAGCATGACATTGCACATAATGTGCACATGTCCCC
>NC_048413.1:24371651-24376762 GCF_013103735.1 Etheostoma cragini
TATATATATATATATATATATATATATGTATATATATATATCCACTAACTCACAAGCCACTACTTTGTTTTCCTAAAAATAAATTGTGAAAAGAGTTGGGGAAGCCCAATCTCTTTGTGCTTCTGGGTCATATTTTGTCAGATGGAAGTGCATAGAGGGTTGACCAAATCATACTCAAACAAGGATTCGTGCATTGTTTCTGAGGGTAGGCAGCTCCACAGACTGCGGTAGCCACGTCTGGTCCTTTATCAAGTTGAATGTGAATCTAATTTTCCCTTGTTTGTGTGTGAATGCAGGGGGGGAAGGGAGAGCCCCACGTCTTCAAGGAAAAAACCTTTAAGAAGAAGCGGCAGTGCAGCGTGTGCCGTCAGAACATCGACAACGTTGGCTCCTTCTGCAGAGGTAAATGTTCCAAGTGTGGTCGTTGTTGTAGTTATAGCTTGGTCATTCACTAAGTGACTCTGAAGAACCGGGCTAACATGGTAACCAATGTCATGACAGGTTAGAATGGCAGCAGGATGTGTGAATATGAATGAATAAAGGGCAGCACCCACCAGCTGTGTCACGTAGTGTAGTGTCATTTCATCCTTGAAGCAACATTGGACAGGCCATCTGACAGAAGAAGTACACGTGCCAGTTATGGGGATAATATCCTGATGCGTCTACAGACTGCTGCAGGATTGAGTCCGAAAGCTAAAAAATGCATTTTAGTTTACTTTTCTACTTTGTTTATCTTCTTACTTTATATGTAGACTAAACTTGTACTATATACTATCTTTTTGACGTCTTTCTCTTGTTTCCTCCCTGCTTTCTCATTTCTCTTAGTTTGCAAGACAGCCACCCACAGGAAGTGTGAGGCCAAGGTAAGAATTCACTTTTACAGTTTCCATTTCTTCAGACTCCAAACAAAATGAAGAATCAGTTGTGACACAGTCAGGGCAAGTATTTAAAGTGTTATTATCAGCTGGGACAGAGGATATGATTTCTTTATTTTCCACTGAACAGGTGATTACCATCCACCATAAAAGGTGTATTTTCTGTCTATGTGCATTTTCAATTAGCGCATACAAAGACAGTGGAAGTGGGTACAACACTGGAAACTATGAAAAACGTTTTTTTGATGTGTTGATATTACCATTGCGATAAAAGTGCAAAGGAAACAGAAAACATTAATTTGCATAATGCCTTTTTTCTGTAAATTAGTTCAAATGTGCGCCACATTTAAAATTTTATCAGATGTGATGAAGGAAACTGTAAAGTTCTTAGGGTTATGTGAACATAATGAGGCCTAATGTGCAAAACATTAAGTAAACTGTGGTAACTATGGGAAGGTTACATCTATGGTTTTGTCTTAAGAAGAACAGGATAAATGTGAGAAAACTAAAACATAACTGGAAATGATGAGGCTACTTGTAAGACATGAAAAGCTTCCATTATATAAATAAGCATAGGTGGTTTATGTGTCATATTCGTTGATTGAGTTGAATGTTTCCCATTCCAGTAAATCTTGACATAAGACCTAATTTCGTTATATTAATTAAAATCTCTACTCAGTAAATCAATCCGTATTGATCACTGCAGGAATACAACATAATTTGAAGTTGACCGTGGGATCACTACCTGCTCTGTAGCTTATTAAATGTGCAGTCATTACCAGCCATTACCATGACCATAATTCAAGGTCTTACCCAGTAGCTGAACCACTAATCTTGCTTACTGGGTCAGATCTTTGTTTGTATATTAATGTTACTGCACTGGACTATAGGAATAACATGTTAATCCTCATCAAAGCCAATTAGAAGATAATCTCAAGCCAGTGAGGTGTGAAAAGACGCATGACGGTGGCTCTGTGAGGGCAGAAGTCTCGACATGTCTGCTAATGTGAATGCCACTCAGTTGTATTCCTCGGAAAGAGCTGCAAGCCTTGCTCAAACCCCACGCTGCTGCCTCTGTGAAAGGAGCATTGATGGAGAGGATGGTGAAATGAATAGACAGAGGGATGCAGAGGGGGAGAATGCCAGCCGAGGCCAAGGTGAAGAAGAGGGGGTAGAGGCTGAGGCAGGGAGCCTTGGCAGGCAAAAGAGAGATAGCCAAGGGTGAAGGCATGTGGCAAAGACGAGCCTCATTCCTCTAGCCTCGCTCCGTCCTCTGGTCTTTTATCTTTGGAGAGGAGAGCCCTGAGGACGCGTTCCGGAATGAAAGGACGGCTTTGAAATAGGGAGAATCTGGCACCTTTACTGTGGGCGTCAAGTCAGTATTGATGGGATATGTAGTCCGTTGAAGCATTCTCCAGTGTGTCTATATTGAGTGAGAAAAAAAGTTCTTCTATTCGCAGAGCCCTGGCAGCTGTGCCTACTTATACCATAATGCATTGCTCGAGCAGCTTCGCTAAGCTCTGGTAGCTTTTTCATAAACCAAATGAACTCACAATAGTCAAGAAAGGACATTTTCTTTCACCTAAACAGGAAAATACAACCACACACCTTCTGAGTTGAAGTGGGTTGTAGTCAAGACCACCTTAGTCGAGTCAAAGGCAAGTTCAAGACCAGGACTAGTTGAGTCCAAGTAAAGACCGAGTCCAAAGAGGTTCGAGTCCAAGACAAGAACGAGTCCAAAAAGGTTTGAGTCCGAGTCAAGACCGAGTCCAGGACAGAAAAAAGGTATTATGCATGACAGTATCAAGACAATCATTTTTGGTTTCACTTTCCCTCCAATGTGATTATCAACATAATAAAGACACCTGGACTCGGTCAAGACCAAAGCCATATCTGCAAGACCAGTGGCAAAGACCGAGACAAGTCCGAGACCAAATACTTGCGAGTGCGAGACAAGTCCCAGACAATAGAAAAACGGTCTTGAGTCCGGACTCAAGTCCAAGACCGGACTCGAGTACTACAGCCCTGTTAACTACCTTGTTATCTTATCATAAAACACACGTTATTCAAATGAAAATGTTGAGATAAATCCTTAATTCAAACTGTAAGAAGTGAAAAAATATGCCATCCACAAGGGTTTCTAACTCTTTCTTCATAGGCAGACAAATACTGCCCCAAAATTGCCCTGCTAGCTTTGGTTTTCTTCTCCGCGGGATCCTGAAGGTCTCCCGCACACCTCTATCCATTTAAACATGCAATAATGCATTCAGCCCGTGAAAACTGTCATCTGCAAAAGTAATCAGCCAAAACAATATAATTGTGGCGTGCGCACCCGCTTGCAGTGTCAGCGCTCTTCTCATGAAATGCACTCACCATCACACATGATAGACTACCTTTTGTACAAAACTAAAGCGATGAGCCTATTTTGCAAAATGTAAGGAGTAAAAAGCAAGAATCTCCTCCGCGGCACCGCGGTGGAAACGAGAGACAAAAAGGGCTGAAGAGAAAATATTTCTCTGTAGACATTGTTTAAGAATATTTTTGAGCTTTTCCACCTTTAATTTTTGACAGGACAGCTAATTGAGAAAGGGTGACATGCCAAAAATCGTCAGAGGTCGGATTCAAACCCTGGACCCCCGCGTTGAGGCATAATCCTCTCAGTACATGCACTTGCTCAACCACTGACTCAACCTGACCACCTCTGTAGACATTATTATTATTTATTTCAAATATAAGAAATGTTAAGTCACTAAAAGGCTATCAGACCATATCATTTTTCACATTATCTCCTTTTTTAAAAGAAAATGGTGGGCAGATTTTGCAACAGCAAACAGTGAAAACAGATGGTTCTACGGAAAGATATGTTAAACTGAATTCAAGATTGATTACAGAAAGAAGCAGGGTGTTGTTTAATAGCCTTACTGTGACTGTCTGATGTGTTGTTGTTGACTGGTTGTTAGACAGAGATTTCCATCTGGGCTGCCCAGGAAGGGAGAGGTCGGATAAGGCAAGGCCAAGGGGATCTGGCGAATGGGTTCATCTCAGCGGTTATCTAACCTCGTATGTAGGGGGAAAACTGAGGCAAGGTGGAGCTAGCATGCCAACAATCTGTAGTACTGTGGATTCTAAAATGTATGACATACTGTAAATTAATAGCAGATAACAGCTGTTTGCCTTCCTAGCTGAGTAGCTTTAGTCTCACATTGCCAGATGTATCTTCAGCGCTGTGGAGAAGATTCTGGCTACACCCCAGATACACCGAAGGTATTCACTTTGGGTTGTTTGCCTTTCTTTAAACCAATCACAATCATCTTGGGGGGTGCTAAGCTCTGAATGCAGCAACAGTGCTTCTGTTAAACAGTCTCTGGAGGCAACTTGCTTTGGTGGAACATTTGCACTGGTTCACCGCAGTAACTCCCGCCAATCGGTCCTGATACGACCCAGTTAGATAGTCAATGTTGTAACAATATTCTTCTTAAATCTTTACAACCATTCAAAGAAGAAGAAAAAAAGTAGGCTTGCCTTAATGCATGGTTGAAATTCCCGTCAAAACTTTTTCAGAGAGTAACGTTAGCTTGCTAGCTCCTAGGTTGTTCTTATTGTGAAGGGGCAATGCCGGACTTATTATATGTACTTTGCGTAAGAGTGACCTGTTGTGTGCTAAACAGTCAAGGTTTACCTGTGTTACATGTCTAATTAGTTCCAGGTGTTTCCTCACTTGCACCTCACCTCACATTTGGTAGTTATTACCTGTAACCTTGTGCATGTATCAACCACCTCTACTCTCTTTCTCTGCATATGTACCATGGTTGTTCGTGTTTACGTGCACTCACACATCTGGAGATCTGCCCTCTGTCATCTGTAAGCCATCCTGTTCTCCACATGCTTCTATTTACATCTGGTGTTGCCGTAAACTGTGTGACAAATCATCTCATTACCACACCATACAGTATCCCGTCAATAGGTCTGCTCCAGTTCTCTGGAAAAGTCCCTCCTCCTAGAGAGAAAGATTGGTGATGATAGGTAGACTATGTACAGTTCATGTTTTCTTGTTGTTTTCTTGTCACTGTGTTCCCTACTCTTTGCCCACAAGGTCAACAGCCTCCAGCTGACCCATCTCTATTTTATTATAAACACACAGAGACTCTCTTACTTTCTCAGACACACACACACACAAACACACACACACACACACACACACACACACACACACACACACACACACACACACACACA
>NC_048413.1:24376862-24383485 GCF_013103735.1 Etheostoma cragini
ACACACACACACAAACACACACACACACACACACACACACACACACACACACACACACACACACACACACACACAGAAGGCCATGGTTTTATTTCAGCATGTTCTTCTCTCAGAGAACAGTTCCTCCTTATCTTTGATTCCAAGTGGAAAATCTAGTCCACAGGGAAATGGATGGGGGGAGAGAGAGAGAGTCTGGGGCCAGGGGCAAAGAGATGGGAACAGTGGGAGGAGGAAGGATTAAAATGAGTGAAATAAAGCCTGTGACAAGTTCACTGGCCTGTCTGACTAATTAGGCAAGAAGAGGCATTTCCGCTGGTTCACTGAATAACTGAAACCCTTGGATTGGCTGGCTGAGAAGTAGAATGAAAGTGTGATGGACATGGAGTGGACTGAATTAATGTAAATGGGGATTGGCTGATTTTAACCCCTCAGTTAGTCCAGATCAACGAGATTAAACCCTGACATCGGGCGTGGGATCCAGCTAAGTTAAATGGCTCATATTATTGTGTTGTGTGTTAACTTCATTTAATATTTTATGTGTTGTTCTGTTATGGGGGATGCAAATGTTCCACCAAAAAATGTTCCTTTCCTGAGAATATTCTGCAGAGGCTCCGTCCTTGCTACGATTGTGATTGGTTTAAAGAAATGAAAACAACCCATGGCGTTTGTTTCTCCTATCCTGTATGTATCTGTGGTGTAGCCAGACTTCACCGCGTCATTAAGATAGGTGTGGCAATGCAAGACTGTCCCCTGAGGAGACCCAATGGGACCACTCTGATTTGAGTTTCCTTATAAGATCAAAAGCTATCAATTCAAATCAATCAAATGTAATGGCCTTATTTTGTTCAACTACCTCCATTTTTATTTGGTATTAAAGAGCAGCTTATGAATGACGGGAAATGGGGGAGAGAGAGAGGGGGGGGAATGACACGCAGGTCAATTTGAATCTAGGCCACTGCCAAGGACTTAGCCTTAACATTTGACCCGTTTTTGGTCACAAAAAAAAATAAGTTGAAATAAGCGCTGAAAATGTCAATAATAAAAATATCTTTGGAAAAAACACCAAAAACATAAAGATTAATAAATAAAGACTTGTGTTTGGAGGCAAATTCTTCGTTTACATGTAAACAAAGGGCACAAACCAAAGGAAATGTCTCCGTTTGTCAAAATAACCATGTTTAAGCCTTTTTACATAATTCAAATACTTCTATTGCTGCAGTGCTTCCACTGGTTCACCCCTAATCATACCCTCCTTGGCTCTCTATTTAAAGGCCTTTTTCATAAAAGCTTTGCACAGGCAAAGCAAAACTGATAACAACAGCATCAAAACCAAGGGTATCACAAACACTGACCTGAAAAATGAAATACAATCTAATGACAGGTTGAAGTGCAGGTGGAGAGCTGGGCGTAGAAGCTCAGGTGCAAGGAACGAGGTGATTAGGCAGGAGAACACGCAGAGAGCTGATTGGCTGGGGAAAAGTCTGGGAGCAGGGAAGATCTAACGAGGCTGATTCAGAGCAGGCGTGTAGATGGACAAAGGTTGGAAAGGCACCACAGGAGGCAAAACACAGCTAACATAAAACTGAGTCCCTGTTTACACGTACGTGGTTAATTTGAAAATAAGACATTTCCCTTTATTGGTGCACTCCATTTACACACTAACCGCGAATTCACCTCTGAAAATGAGTCTTTCTAAAAACTCCAGCAGGAGTGGAGGTTTTGGAAATCAGACCGGATGTGTCCGGATATGGGTAATAACTTCTAATGGAGTCCAAACATGGACACAGTTTTGCTAGCTGTCCAATCTGTGTGTACGCTGAAAGCAAATCTGTTCATACACGGCCCTGGCTCTGGGAAAACAAGTGAAAAACAACCAAACAAACAAAGTGACTTGGACAACCCAACACTAGGATAGATGAAAAGCCATGGTTAGATAAAGAGAATGGTAGTGATAGGGACTGTAAATCTTTTCTCTGTGGTAATTTAAAGTAAGTCTTCCTCCAAAAATCCGACTCTACCATTATATGAGTATTACGCCTGGTGGTCTTTTAAACTCTGAGTCCAGTCTTCACAAAAAAGCCTGAGGGCATCTGGACTCTGGAAAAATGGTTGCCTGATAAGCCATCCTACAGATGGTGTATGTTGGCAGAGCAAAGCTGTGTATCCCAGTAATTACAATCCCTCCTTCCCCTCTGGGTATCAGGATTACTCCTTGTCTCTCGGCCTTATCCACCGAACATGTCAAAATATATTTTACATGAGCCTAAGCAATGAACTTTTTGCACTGCCTGCTCCTCTTTACAAGCAGAAGATGTCCAGTCAAGTACAGATAAAGATAAAGCGTTAGTGGGGGAGGATGCAGGGATGAGAAGAAGAGCAACATAGCCTAAATCTAAATACTTTTTCTTTCTCTATTACTTTCAAAGCCCTGTTCTTTATTTATTGGAGTCATTTATTCATATCCATGGTGCCTTATTTCTGTCTGGCTAAGAGAAAGATAACAAAGGACATGGTGAGGAGATGGTATGATGCAGTAATGACAAAAAAATGTGAACCGTAGTCTGTGTTTTCCCAGCATGCCACGCAAACATCACAGCTGACCCAACATCCCCCTCACCCTACATACTTCCTGTCAAATGAAAACCTCTTGGTCAAATCTCTTCCTGGTGGTTGCAGTGTAGGAATATGTCACTCATTGCTGTTAAAACATGTCAGCCACAGCTTAGCGTTCAGCGCTTTGTCATGCCAAGGCTGAAAGACTTACACCATGCGACAAACAAAACAGATTTTAGGTATTAAAATATTTATTCAAACAGTTAACTGTAAGCAACCTTCTGAATCATCTCAATAGGTGGTAGAAATCATCACAGAAATGTAGTTGGGGGGGGGGGGGAACATCAAGAAGTGAGTAATCTTTGGTTGGAGTGTTGTGGCCTTGAGCCCAGACCTCTGGTTTCCCTCCTGCAGGCTCTGCACTTCACCAAATACTCATGTAGTCAGTATGAGTCATTCAGGATAACAGGATGCAACTGTATCGCTTTAACATTACAGAGCCTATATGACAGTCTGTCCTGACTATTTTATCACAGACAGCTCTGGTAATTGCCGAGATAGCATGTCGTGTTTTGTGTTAAGTTGTGTGTGTCTGTGTGCATGTGTGTTTGCGTGTGCAGCGAGCACGGCCTGAGTAATAGAATGGAGAAGTGAATAAGCGATGTTGATGAGAGTTAAAACCATAAGCATGACAGCTAAGTTAGCCAAGTTGGGACCTCGCCAGTCCTCTAATTGGCCAGTGGGGTTGGTCTGTCTTGAATCTAATAGGAAGAGACCGTTTGGATGTCTCAGTTACCAGGGATCTTAAATAATGACACCCACTCTGGTGCAGGACATGAGTCACAGATTTTAGTGATGTCCGCTGTAACAAATTGCACTGGCTTTTAATTTGTGTCTTCATGTCTTCTTGCCTTGCGTCCCATCTGTCCACAATGGTTTTCACCACAGAGTTGTCTTGTTTGGGAGCTGTGGTGCTCTTCAGAGTGCGATGGGCCCTAAAGCAGCTGAATATGATGCACAAGGGCTGTCTGAATGATGCAATTGTGTGCATATAATAAACAATGTGCAGGCTGAAGAGGAGGGGACGTTGTGCTCCTAGAAAATGCATCCGTGACTACTTGTCAACAGAATGATTGGCAGGTTTAGAGTTGATGAAGCTCAACCGCAGAAGAAGGGTACTGAAGTTCCGTACATGGAGATTTTTCCATTGTTGATCTCTCCCAATCTCATCCCAACCCATGTCATCCTGCTTTGTTTATTTACCCACATGTATTTTTGTCCGACTTGTTATTTTAGCCCGTGTTTGGGTAGAGAGGAGGGTAAAGAGGAGTGGATGATAATGCCTTTGTGGTGTGGCTGGGCTTCAGCCTTCTACATGTACTTAAAAAAACTCTCTTGTGCAAGCAACATGTGTGCATTCCTGTTTGTGTTTTTTTCCATCTGCATATCTGTGCATGTGTGTAGTCCACATAGTCAAAAGTGTTGCCATAACAGGGAATTGCATCCAGCTTGGTCGTTAAAGCTCCACCACAGGGACACATGTACTGTGTGATGTCTTCGGCCTCCCTGTCAGCTGCTTGGAGTGAAAACCAAACAGCTTGAGACAGAGACCCCTTTATTTTTCTTCTGGGGTCAAAAGAAAGTATGGGAACAAGAGACAAAGACTGAGAGAGGGAAACATGCTGAATAGGGAGAAAAATGAAAGAAAAAAAAACACAGATAAACACTTTGTTAGCTGGCCTCACATGCAGAAAAGCACTAAAAGTGTGATATGGGACTCATGAGTCCAGAGGATAGAGGTGTTTCACCCATGGTGTTGTTCTTGATTAACCGGGGCCTTGAAGTCCCCTTGTGCTAGGCCGGGTGCTTTCTGGTTTTCTCACAAAGTCCACCTTGTCATGATTAAGAGGCATTAGATGTGGGGTGCATTTGAAGGATGATCATAAAGCTAAGCCAGGTAGCTCTCAACTCTGCCATAAAAAGAGTCCTGCAGGTTTGTGCAAAAGGGAGAACATCTGCATTTGTGTCTGTCAGAATTACACGTTTCTGTAGTTCAGCAATTTCATTGGGCCATGGAATTTAATGTGGCATATTTTTGAAACTCCAGATGCCTTGCTGAGGCTAGGACTTACAACAGAGATACCTAATGGCAATAGTGGGATAAACTGTACAGTACCTACTAAAGAAATCTTCCTCAAATCTGCATATAACCCACATGACAATTAACTTTGCAAGCTATTTGTCTCCTGGTGTCTTCCCAGTACAACTCCAGTAAGTAAGTGGGATTACTATCATCAGCTGAGAGCCAAATTGCTCCCCTTACCCAGTTCAGAATTGCAACACAGAATGTTATGCAGAGGGGGCAAGTGCAAAGGTAGTATTTTCCACCCACGTTAACCATAAGGGCTTTAGTCAACAGGTGGATACATGTGGTATTGTCCAAAAATAGAGCATGTGATTGCCAACCCCCAGTACCAACCCACTTTAATTTGAATTAAATAGAAAAAAACAAAAAAACATCCTTGTTACTTATTTTGGTCTGGTTTAGAATGATTATTATTGACTCATACAGATTTTAACATACAGTACATTCCTTTTACCTTTTACTGTGGCAGAAAACAAGTGTAAGACATAACCTCTTGAGATGCTTGAGTAATATTGCCTTGGAGGTTGTACAGGACTCTGTGTTTACAACATGTCTGACTGGTCATGCATGGCAATGGTTGGTAAACGTGCTTTTTCCTTTTTTTGTAATCTTATGTGCCTGTACTACTTTGCTAAATCAGTTGTCTGAAGGTGCTTCATTGATGCTGACATACCTGTTGCATTAACATTATTCACATTACTCTCTGGGGTCTTTTTGGAGTAAGATATCACTGAACTCTGTTTACTTCAAGGCCCCTTGGATTCTACTCTAGCTTGCTGATGATGGCGATGACGAAAGCATACAAGGTCATGGCCAGCATTGGCTTTCACTGCTGATTCGTTGCAGCTTTCATGAATGCTCTCTGATTGGCTGTCCCGAGGGAGCTTAAGGAATGGGGAGGCTATTAAGCCGTAGGCTAACCCTCAAAGGAAAGGCTGCATGAGTGCTGCATTCATATGTTACTAATGCCGCTTTTCCACTGCATAGTAGGCCTAGACTCGACTCTACTCGACTTTCTATCAATGGGTTTTCATTAGCAAAAGTTGTGGATAGTCCCAGGTACTTTTTTGTACCACTTCCGTTAAGGGTAATAGACTGTTAAGTAAAAACACTGCAGACCACCAAAGAGTCTTGCGTCCCGGTCCCTGTCCAGCAGAAGCTAGGTCACCCCAGTGAGTGAGCTAACCATGGAGCTAACTCATGCTATGTTTGCACTGTTAGCGATCCCCCGTTTCCTCCACCCTCTCTCTCCCTCTGGGATCTGCTGATTTGCGGTATGAGCTCTGTATGAGCACAATTATTTATTTTGAAACCATTTTATAGATTTAGAAATGGTCCTCCAGAGTCTGATGATCACAACAAAGTCCACGACATCGGTCTGTTATACTTAACATACGTAACAGACCGTGGAATGCTATGATTGACCAATCAGAATCAAGCATTCAAAAATGTTGACATTAGGCGTCCATTTTCCTCATATTCTGTCTCATTATTTTGCAGTCTTTTCCAATTTAATGAATTATATTGCTTCAGTAATCCATTCTTTCTGAGTTGGTGTTCCAGCAGTCCAGTTTTTCATGATTACCGTCTTTATGACCATACACAGTGAATGAATGATGTTTTTATTCTTTAAAGATACTCTGGTAAAGTTATGAAAATCTCCCCGTTTACATGATTGTGGCGTGAGTGGAATGTCTTTTTTTTTTAGAGTGGATCAATGCTTTCTTTATTCTGCCAAATTGAATTACAGTCCCACAAAAGATGAAGCAGAGTTCCTTCAACAGCTCCACATTCTGTACATTTACTATTGTTTCTAATGCCCATTTTATGTTATTGTAAATTGCCTTAGTTACACTCTAAAAAATAAAGCATTGGGTCTACAAAAAAAAACATGTTAACGTTTTCCACTAGAATATTTAAGTTA
>NC_048413.1:24383585-24393211 GCF_013103735.1 Etheostoma cragini
TTGATTTTTTATTTCACAACAATGTATATATTTAAGTAATGACTAAAGGTCCCCTGAATTAGTTTTTAGAGTGTAGATTCTTCTACAACAGGAGGTCTGCCTTGAATTGTCAATCCCGGAAATGCACAGAATATAAAAATTGAATTTCTGTATTCACACACATACATTGAATCACTCTCAAACTCGATGTCGCTGGCTCTCAAAAACCACACACCCGTTTCTCACACTAATAACATACCAAGGCTGCTGCCTCACCCTTACTTATTCCTCTCGGAGCCCACAGCTCCTAAGCCATGCGTTGAGAGTAGAAAGCTGAGCACTATCCATTAGCTATGCTTCTTCCGGCTTTGATGGATCAAAGAGCATGTAAAGAGCTGTAGGAGCCAGGGCGAGTACAGCAAAACAACGGACAGAGAGGAAAGGGACAGAAGGCTGGCAGACGGAGATGGAGGGAAGAGTGCAGGGAAAGGGATGGCTGAAGGGGGAGGGAGGTTATGGGGGTCACAGCTCTCTGAGCAGCTGGACCCACCTGAGAGGAGGCAGCTGTACTTGTGAACATGAAGTCTGGGAAAATGTACGGTATAGGGAATAAAACATACAGAGAAACATGATAGTTACATAACAGTAGTTACATAAATAATTTGCATGGTTGTTCTGGTCAAATTGTTTCTCTGGCATGCTGTCAAGTCATGCTACTCTTCTCGAGCTTTCAGTGTTCACTTTGCTGTTTATTAAGAGCATTTTAGGCACGTAACCAGCACTTGAATCCAGAGCAAGTTAGAACAAGCGAGTCCTGGGTCTTTTTTCAAGGATATTTAGTTACTGGGGATCAAACCTGTGACCTTCCAGTGTAAAGACACTTCAAGACAGGGGACCACCAAGACATGAGAACAACAGTGGAGGTTCAAAGGGAAAGCGCAGTGAGTCAAAGGATTTCAAGAAAGCTTAGGTAGGAAGATGGGAAGGTGAGAAAAAGACACACAGGAAGATGTTTGTAAGGATTCAATTAGAAAAGAAAAGGAAAAGAGGACAGGGGAAGGAAGCATTGAGATTGAGAGAAGAGGAGAAGGAAGAGGATAAACAAAGGAACGGTGAGGGTGGTTTTGAGAAATTGAAGTGAGAGACTAGAACAAGAAAGAAAAGATGAAAAGAAGACAGAGGTTGAAAAAAGTAGAGAGGAAGAAAGTTAGAGTCAAAAACAAGAAAATGAAAAAGTACAAAATTTGGAAGACTCAAAGAGAAAAAGTATTTGAACACAAAATAGAAAGTACAAGTGAAAAGGGACCTGTACAGGGATGAAAAATGGAGGGAACGAGATGAGATGGGTGGAGGTCTATTAGCAGGAAGTTTGTGCGTAAGTGTTCGCCTGGGGAGATGGAATCCTGTGCGGTGTGTTTGTTCTGGCTTAGCGGCCGCCCTCAGCAGGCCCCTTCACTGGGCACTGGGAGAGGCAGATGTAGAGGAATAAATGGAGGAGAAGAAGAAAAGCTTAGAGAGGAGAAGGAATGGGTCAATGAGCAGTGTGAAAGCATCGAACCAGGTAAAGCCTGATTCATGCTAAATTCGACATAGAAGCAAAATTACGAGCAATTACGCATTACGCCTTCAAAATTGGGTGACTGTAGTCATAACAACTGGAAATTTAAGTTATAATAAAGTTAAGAGGAAAGTAGACAGTAGATGAGGAGAAAAAGAGGGAACAAAATCTTTGACCGGGCCAGGAAGCAGGCGATCGCTTGCTTGGCACGGTGGTTGGACGTTTAGTTTAGAAGAAAGACTGAATTAGGGTACAGCATGCAAAGGGCCCAGAAACCAAGCCCAGCCCCGTTATATCTCAAGAGACACATTTGTTTCATGGCAGATGAGTTTCATTTGACACAGCAGTCAAACTCACTGTCTTTTTAAACAGGGACTTTTAGATGTGCAATCTGAACACAATGCCTTGTTTTACAAGCTCTGAATAAAGAAAAATAGAATGAAATTGATCTGCATCATCCTGAGGGAACTAAGAGAAATTAGAGCCCAACCCAATACAAACCTATTTGGTCATGAATTGGGTTCAGGCTGGGAATAAAAAAAGACCCACAACACACGATACATTTTTAGATTAATTTCCCTACGGAGATGAAAAAAAAACAACATTAATTCTTAGAGTCAGTCATACAGGAACATTGTCCAGTTAGTCATTTGATAGCCAAACCCAAACCTGTTTCCTGCGACTTCTGTCAAACAAGGCAAGGCTCGATTTAGCTTATTATCTGTTCCTCTGACTTCCTGTTGATGTCTGTGGTTACGTACAAGCAACAGTGAGAGACTGAGATGCTTAAGAAAAAAGGTAGAAAGATTAACACAAACTGTACAACACACACACACACACACACACACACACACACACACACACACACACACACACACACACACACACACACACACACACACACACACACACACACACACACACACACACACACACACACACACTGTGTTGACACACTCACCGACTCACACACAAACTGTGTTGACACACCCACAAGTTCAGGGCCTGTGCAACTTCCCTTTTGTGCACAATGAGATATATACAAGCCCTTGCCCTTTTCCTGAATCCAAATAAACAGTCTAAAAAAGGCCATGTAGCAGGAACACTGCTGTGTGTGTGTGTGTGTGTGTGTGTGTGTGCGTGTGTGTGTGTGTGCGCACGCGTGCCTGCGTGTCCCTGTGTTGCGTGTGTTACTTAAGCATGACTATGGCCCTCGGCCCCCCTCATTAGGGCTGCTGTTCAGCTCCTGCTTCCTTTCTGCTCCATCGTAATGACCTAAAGGCTCATAACAAACATGGGAGTTGTATGTGTCATTATGTATGTGTGCGTTTCTGTCCCAGTGCTCCGCCAGCTGTGTATTTGACTTCAAACTTGCACATACTTTCCAAACATTTCCCAAACATGCTCTCAAACTGTGGAGGACCAGGTCTACCATATTTAAGAATAAATACAGAAATAAATAAATGCTCAATAAATAAATAGGCATACAATTAATTGCCCCAAAAAATACAATGAACAAATAAATGTAGGTAGAAATTAAATTATACAGTGAGACATAAATGTATATATCTCTTTTAATTAGCTTCTTTATATATTTAGCTTTGTAATAATTACCTTATTTATTTATTGTCCGTTATAATCTTAATCATGTAATGGTACACTGACTGTTGTTTTGCTGACTCCAAAAAGCCTTGCAATGGCACCAACAGGCAAACCCGCATGTAGAAGTCCTTCCACGGCGTCCACAGGCAGAATAGAAGCAGGGCGACCAGCTATCCCTGGTCTGATTAACGTTAGCGACCGAGTTAAGAAGATAGGCCGCTTCCTCCACATTCTGAAAAACTACATTGTCCACATCTGTGTCCATGTGTGCCGCTAACTGAAACACACGTTCTGTCAGAGCGTCTAAAAATGATAAAGTCAATACTTATAACGTTAGCATTGTTTTCAAAAACAGTTGCTAAATGCCTCCTGTCACTGACAACTTCATCGCGGGTAGCCATCTTTGTTGTCTGTGTGGCCGGTGGCATGTAAATTCGACCGTGCAGTGAAATGCTGACCAACCAATGGGCAGAAGTTGGCCCCTGAAGACCCGCCCCTCCTCATTTGCATTAATGAGGTAGAAATGCATACAGAAATGTAAAAGTGACAGGCAGAAATAAATACCAGGGGTGAAAATAAATAGGGTAGAAATGCAAAGGAAGAATGAAACAGACCAAAAAATTAAACACACACAGAAATAAATACATTTAAAAAATAGGTAATTACTAAATAAAGTTGAAGATTATAACGGACAATAAATAAATAAGGTAATTATTACAAAGCTAAATATATAAAGAAGCTAATTAAAAGAGATATATACATTTATGTCTCACTGTATAATTTAATTTCTACCTACATTTATTTGTTCATTGTATTTTTTGGGGCAATTAATTGTATGCCTATTTATTTATTGAGCATTTATTTATTTCTGTATTTATTCTTAAATAGGGAAGACCTGGTCCTCCATATCAAACATCAGCTATGTATTTATGTGGCACTTAAGTGCATCTAAGTAGTTTCACAGACAGTTTTTGTGCTCTATTTATCATCGTGTAGCTCTTAAAAATGTCACCCTGTATGTTCCTCCCCCAGTCTGGCCTCAACAAGTTGCACTGCTGAGCTGTCTGACAGTGGTGAAACATTATCTTAATCTTAGATGGGCAGTGTTCCCAGCAGTAGTTGACAAATTGAGATACAAGGTAAAATGTCATGATTGTGTTGGCGATACACATTCGTGCGCAACAATACAAAGGCAGCTAATGTTTATGTTGACTGATGGCCCAAAATTTGGACTTTCTGGTTTTTATGTGGATATTCTTCAAATCTTGAAAAGTCTGTAATTTTGTGGAAAACCCTCATTACATTCTGTTCCAAATGTTAAATGAGAGCGTCTAGCGGTTAGGCTTAATATGAAGTCAGGAGACAGTTAGCTTGACTCAGCATAAAGACTGGATGCAGGAGGAACAACTTGCCCGGCTTTGTCTGAAGGTGAAAAAATACACTTACCAAGTCCTGTACACCAGACTAATAAACACATTATGTCTCCTTTTGTTCAACCCTTAAAAATTCAAAATTTGACAAGTTTTTGCAGGGACTTAGGTTCTGGAATTGTTTCTTAGCCTGCTAAGCTAGCACTCTATTTACAAGCTAACTTTACAGTGGGGAAGTTAAATATCAACAGACAGCGATACCCTTTATCCATTGTTTTTCTATCTTTGGTGCAGAATCCAAAGTGCTTTCCCTCATTATTTCTGAGACGGTTAGTTGTCATAATTATCTGTAGCCTACAGCATGGCATGCTAGCTTTTGCAAATTGTTTGCTAGCAGAAAAAAAAACAGCAGCCTAGTTTAGTGAGGCTAGCTGTCTCCTCCTGGCTCCAGCATTGTAGTTATTAGAAAGATTAGAGTCAATCCTCTCATCTTACTCTCAGCAGGAAAGTGAATAAGCATATTTATCACAATGTTGAACTACTCTATCATACTTTAACATGAACTTTATGTCCCATAGTCAGTCAGACTTTGGACTCTTATTTGTTTAGTTTTTTATCTCTATCTGTTTGTGTGAGGAAGTATTTTCTCTTAATCATCTACCAAGTCAACCTCTATTCTAAGGCAAAGATAATGCATGTTTGTGTGTCAGTTTGAAATGTATATTCACATGTGGCTGTCTTTGTGTCTTCCAGGTGACCTTGGCATGCATCCCAGCTCCCTCAAATGATCTGGTAAGCATCCTCCATTTCTTTTCCTCAATAGGATTCTCTTCACAAGACTAGTTTTCATTCTTTGCCTGGCCTAAGTTGCAAGTTATGGCTTCCCAAAACCACTGAATTGTTTGCTCCTGGTGAATTCCTTTTGGGGAGCCGAGCCCTTAACCCAGTTTGAGCTCAGTTTATTCCTGGAGCACTGCAGGATTCCAGTCTAGAAGAAAAAAATAATTGATGTTGCTACAGGAAGTAGTCTTGTTTATCCATTAGAGAGTCTGTTTGTTTAATTAACTTCTTTCCTTCCTCTGTTTCCCTTCTATCCTTTTTTCTCTCTTTCCCTTTCTTTCGACCTCCTCCCTTTGCTCTACATCCTCTTACCATCCTTACTTTCACACCCTTCTCTCCTCTTTTTTCCTTTATCCTGTCACTGCTCCTTCCTTGCATCAAGCAGCGCAGAGGGACCGGCCCCTCTCGACACATCCAGAACCTGGTGAGCACACTTTATCCTCCCATTTTCTTTCCTTGTCCTCCTCAGCCTCCTACTTTTTCTCTGCCCCATCATGTCCCAGATTTCATGCTGTTTATCTTGAAAATGACCAAACTTGTCAGGGAAAAGCAGTGTGTGGCTTCATTGAATTTGATCCAATTTTATTGCTTCAATTATCAAATGAACCACTCCTCTCTGCTTCCTCCTTGCTTTTAATCAGATTGTAATTTTAGAAAAATACTGATCTTACTTATTGGTTCATTGTATGGAAATTAAATAAAAGCAATAGGGCATCTGAGCTTGAGTAACTATATATTTGGGTTATGGCATATGCCTTCATTAACCAAACGGATCCTTCTTTTTCAAAGGGGTCGACCAAGTCTCTGACCTACACCAAACAGAGAAACACCCTGCCAAGGTAAAAGTCATCTCATTTATTGTGTATTGTGTGTCTGATTCAGCATTCAACATTCCATACTCTGACTTTTTATACTTACATATTATCACTCTTATCATTTTGTATCATGTTTTTGTATCTAAACTATGGCTTTGTTATCACTTTATTCAACATGCTATACTACTATAATTTTTTCGACATACTATACTATGACTTTTTTTGACATTCTATGCTATGACTTTTGTTATCACTTTTTTGACATACTATGCTATTACCGTTTTCATCATGAAGTCTTAAAGGGGTACAGTTGCGTGGTGGTTTGCACGGTTCCAACAAGCAAGTAGTCACATACTGTGTAGTCACATACTCTGACCCAGGCTCGATTCCCAGTTCAGATGGGCCTTTTTCATGACCTTTTTTCACTATGACTATCACTTTTTTGACATACTACACTACGACTTTTTGGACATACCCTACTAGGGGTTTGACTCTTTTCTTTACATTGTTTTGACATGCAAACCATGACTTTTTGATGACTTTTTTGACACACAAAGCACGACTTTTTGATGACTTTTTTCATCATACTATGACATTACTGTTTTCAAAATAGTGTCTTTGGGGGCACAGTGGCTCGGTGGTTTGTACTGCTTCAATAGGCAAGTGGTCAATACAGCCTCTGACTCAGGTTCAATTCCCATTTTCATAAAAAAAAAAAAAAAAAAAAAAAAAAAAAAAAAAAAAAAAAATCGGTAGTAGTCTGTCAAAAAAACTCATGAAAAGGGCCAACCTGACCTGGTAATCAGGGAAAAAAGGAATCACTTTGCTCCAATCAGTGTCCTTTCAATCCTGTATTCCTCCCTGCTTCACTTGCTCCTCAGCCCAATGCCCACGTCCTTAATTATTTCAGGAAGATTAAGCATCAATCATGTGGTGGAACAAGTTGCAGTCCCACCCTCCCTTCATTTTCTGTTTTCTATTCCTCCAGGAGCTTCAGTGTGGACCGTGTGATGGAGAGAGTGATGGAGCGCCACTACGACTTTGACCTGACCTACATCACCGAGAGGATCATCTCGGTTTTCTTCCCCCCAAAGCTGGAGGAGCAGAGATACCGTCTAAACCTAAAGGAGGTGGCTGCCATGCTCAAGTCCAAACACCAGGACAAGTTTCTGGTGAGAAACAGTAATAAGAGGAGCTTTCACAACATGTCACCTAGTTTGTTTGTGATAATTGTTAGTCCCTAGAGTAGAATGTGTTTATTCAGATTAACTTGTTTTGACCCATAGAACAACACAAGAAGCCCCAAAATACAGTTAGCAACCCTCAAATTAGCAGTTTGCAGTGGTGGAATGTAACTAAGTACATATACTCAGATACTGTACACTAGTAGTTATTTGAGGTACTTGTACTTTACTTGAGTCTTTTCTTGTCCTGCCACTTTCTACTTCTACTCTGCTACATTTCAGAAAGAAATATTGTACTTTTTTCTCCGCTACATTTCATTAATTTATCTGACAGTTTAACAAAACCCAGGTAGTTTACAAATATGTTTTATTATAAATAAAAAGTACAGCTGAAATGATGAGCCAAGTAAACACTTAAACACAGTTGATTGACAGAACTTTTCTTTTTTTCCAGTTTGTAAAATGTGAGGATGGTTCTGCATTGACTACTTTACTTTTAGTACTTTAAGGACATTTTCCTTATAATACTTACATAATTTTACTCAGGTAACATTTTGAATGCAGGATCTTGACTTAAGTATTTTTTACAGTGTGTTGTTAGTAATTTAACTTAAGTTCAGGATTTTAATACTTCTTCGAGCACATGCAGTTTATTTCGGTCACACCCATGATGAAACAACTAAAACGATAACTAGGATAGAGTGATACAAATCTCTTCTGTTTCAGCTCCTGAACCTCTCTGAGAGACGCCACGATATCACCCGACTGAATACAAAGGTAGAATGTCTCACCTTGTAATTCTCGTAGCTGTGTGTTGAGAATTCAGTTCACAGGCTTAAATTTAATCTCCTTGAACCACATTTCTCCTTTTCAACCACCAGGTTCATGACTTTGGCTGGCCTGACCTCCACGCCCCACCTCTGGATAAGATCTGTGCCATATGTAAGGCCATGGAGACATGGCTGACCTCTGACCCCCAGCACGTGGTGGTCCTTCACTGCAAGGTCAGAGTTCAGGGGGCTGCCAGTTTTTTTTCCAGATGTACATCCCACTGTTTCCCATCCTCTGAAACGGGCAGATGTGTCGAAATGTAGTAGTTTTTTTAGCTAGAATACTTTGAAATGAATGCTGTTAAAATTATAAACTATATCATGTGAGTACATGCAATGCTTACATGGAGTCCAGAAAAGGAATACAGTAGAAGTAAGTGTGTTTAGCACACAGAATATATTGAGCATTTAAAAAAGTGTGATTCAATTCATAATAACTCTAACTAATATTATGTTAAACAACCCTTTCACACAATAACATCACCATTAGCCATGTTGCCTGTTGACCAGAACGTCTGTTTTCTATCCAGATACTCAATTTAAGTTAGCAATATCACATTTTAAAGGTCCTGCATTTTTCTTACAAATAATCAGCAAAGTGTAATTATACTATGAAAAGTAAGAGTGCTCTTTATGCAACACACTTTTTGTATGCACATATATACACTACTGTTCAAAAGTTAGGGGTCACCCAAACAATTGTGTTTTCCTGAAAAGACCCACTTATTCACCACCATACGTTGTGAATGAACAGAAAATAGAGTCAAGACATTGACAAGGTTAGAACTAATGATTTGAATTTGAAATAAGATTTTTTTTTTACATCAAACTTTGCTTTCGTCAAAGAATCCTCCATTTGCAGCAATTCCAGCATTGCAGACCTTTGGCATTCTAGCTGTTAATTTGTTTAGGTAATCTGGAGAATCCCGCTGCCGCCTCTTCACTTTAGATGTTGACACTGGTGTTTTGCGGGTACTATTTAATGAAGATGCCAGTTTGGGACCTGTGTGGCGTCTGTTTCTCAAACTAGAGACTCTAATGTACTTATCTTCTTGCTCAGTTGTGCAACGCGGCCTCCCACTTCTTTTTCTACTCTGGTTAGAGCCTGTTTGTGCTGTCCTCTGAAGGGAGTAGTACACACCGTTGTAGGAAATCTTCAATTTCTTAGCAATGTCTCGCATGGAATAGCCTTCATTTCTAATGACACGAATAGACTGTCGAGTTTCAGATGAAAGTTCTCTTTTTCTGGCCATTTTGAGCGTCTAATTGACCCCACAAATGTGATGCTCCAGAAACTCAATCTGCTCAAAGGAAGGTCAGTTTTGTAGCTTTTGTAACGACCTAAACTGTTTTCAGATGTGTGAACATGGTTGCACAAGGGTTTTCTAATCATCAATTAGCCTTCTGAGCCAATGAGCAAACACATTGTACCATTAGAACACTGGAGT
>NC_048413.1:24393311-24458311 GCF_013103735.1 Etheostoma cragini
TATCTATATATATATATATATATATTTAATTGAGACAGTTTTAAAAACAGTTTGCAGTGTGACAACCATGCATCATATTTCTAAATAAACTGCAATACAAGTTCAATATTTCCCTGAAATGCAGGGGAAGAAGGATAAAGTAGCATAAAATGAAAATACTCAAGTACAAGTATATCTAAATGACACCACAGTACACTAAATGTACTTGGTTGCATTCCACCACTGCCATATAGCTGTAAAAGCTAATGACATAGTATGGAGCAATGTTACGGAGATAATTAAAGAACCAACTGAATGCTTTTCATGGATAAATATGAACATGTATGTCAATTACAATTTCTTTCACTTGCTTATACTGTACGTTAAACATCAGCCTTCATCTCTCCATTGATTATTTGTGTTATAAATCAAGTTACATGTTGCAGGCAAAATAAAACTTGACCAATACCAAAATTGCAGAGTGTACCATATAATTCACTAAGCCAGAAAATGAACCCTCCAATGAAATTCAAACTCTGTCAACTCCATGTTAAACTTCTGTGTTGTTACACATCATTTAGCGATTCATTTATGTCATTCTTTCCGGAAGCTACTGGCAATTTGAACTTTTCCACTGCTGCCAAGCAGTGACCAGCTAACACTGAGGGTGACCAAGCTCCCACGGCTTGTCTGGATGTTTTTTTTTAATTGGTTTTGGTCAGGAGATTTCAAAACTAAAACCACTTCTGTGGTCTGCTGACTTTCCAGAACATTCCGGCTACAGGCAATTCTTTCCCAGCGGCAGATCAAGCCAGGGAAGGGAATAAACAAAGTTGTTGTCAATAAAAACTCTTACATTGACAGACGCACAGGGCAAAACAAGCTCTAAGTTGTGCTCAGAGTTGAGTTGCAGCCTTCTTATTGGTATCTGGAGGGGTCACATTAGGAATGTGGGACTGGAATGTCTTTGGAATGTGGCAGGAAGAACGGAGCACCCAGTGTGAAATAACCCACCACAGGGAGCTTTTTAATTTGAAATCAAACTGCTTGTCCACATCTTTCTATGTCACTGGCTTGTCCTTGTCACATTCACTCTGCCTAGCGGTGTCTCTTCATCAAAAATGAACCCTGCAGTAAAAGAAATGTCACATACTGTATTATAAGCTGTGAACATCATCTGTCTTTGGACAAACTAAAAAAGTAAGTAAGGCCTGAGAATATAATCTTGACTTTGCCCATGTTGTTTCCTCTCCCTCCTACAGGGCAACAAAGGTAAAACAGGAGTGATTATTGCAGCCTACATGCACTACAGCAAGATCTCCGCAGGGTAAGTGTGTCTGTGTGTGTTTGTGTGTTGTGTGTGTGTCTTGTGTGTGTGTGTGTGTGTGTGTTTGGAGGAGACATCCAAAGCCACAATTTGTCATTTTCTTGTTCATCAGAATATCCACACATGGTACACATTAAATATTACTGAACCGACGTGCAAAAGCACATTGGATTTAAAATTCAACTGTTCAGATGTGCGTGCCAGATATGTAAAAAAAAAATATTGCAACAGTAAATGTGAAGGGCTGATGTGTTCCAATTCAAGTTTATGCAGCACAAGGATTTCTATTCAGACTTTGTTGATAAGTCGTTTGATAAATTATGCCCAATGGATTTTGCACAGGAACAGTGGAAACTGGTTTATCCTGTGGCCAATGCCAGCTGTATCCTCTCCATGTACTTTCTGGCATCTACTGTAGAGGGTCTGGTGGAAGTCCCATGATGGAAACTGTTTTTGTGTGTGTGTGTGTGTGTGTGTGTGTGTGTATGTGTGTGTGTGCGTGAGTGCGTGCGTGCGTGTGTGCGTGTGTGTGTGTGTCTGTGTGTGTGTGTGTGTGTGTTCGTTTATATGCAGGGCGGACCAGGCTCTCAGTACTCTCGCCATGAGGAAGTTCTGTGAAGATAAGGTGTCCTCTTCCCTGCAGCCATCCCAAAACAGGTAGAGGCCATGGGATGAAATGAGGGGGAACCGGCGGGGGTGAAGGGTGGGGGCAGTGGTTAAGGGTATGCCACCATATCAGAGGTTATTAAATGCATCATATTTAAGGGAAAGAAAAAACAGCATTTAACGTCAAGCTTTTCATACGTACAACTGCAGGAGTTGGTTTACCTTTGACTTCAGGTTTAGGCCTTTTCACATCAGACATTTTAACATGTAAATAATAGGATTAATTGTGGAAGTTTCACACACTTTTAAATTCACACCAACTATACTCATATTAAAGGCAGAAAGGATGTATTAAGAAAATGACAGCTGTTTTATAAATATTCCTGAACTGAAGATGCACTATGAGTTCCTTCAGGGTTCAAGTACATTTCAAACAAAACAGAGCAAGCTCGCCCCTCCTGTTTCTGGAACTGTCATGGCTAAAGGTTGTTTTATGGGTCTGGGTAGAATCAACGGTGTACCCCTGCAGATCCTTCTGCGGACCCTACGCCTTAGCCTGATGTGCACCTCTCGAAAAATGTAACTACACGAGGCAAACACCCACGCACAAGTAAACAAAGAGTTTTGCGAAAGGGTCACAACGCCATAGTGGAGTTTACGCACAACCATAAAACGGCCTTAACCGACTAATTGTTAAGGAGAGATGTCACTTACGCGTCACTTACTACACTGCAATGTTGTTTTCTTGTACTATGGCAACTGCACTTTACTTTACTTTGCAATACCTTATGTGATGCCACTTTACTTCAGTCTACCTTCTGCACATTGTCTACTGTTTGCCTGTTTTTCTTGTGCGTTTACTTGTTTGGTTTGCTTTCATTGTAGAAAATGCTGCTGTAACAAGGGAATTTCCCCACTGTGGGATGAATAAAGTATCAACTAATCTAATCATCTAATCTAATCTACGATTTGAGAAAAAAAACTGAACTCAACTGATGATGGCAGATCAGTTAGGAAAAAGTGAAATGTTTAGACTCAGGAAATAGGTTTTCCTGTCTTTATACCTGCCTGGCTTTCTTCTTCGAAGATGGTCCCTGCTGGGTATCTGACAACAGCATCGTCTGCTCTGGGGCTGTTTGCATTTTTCTACTCTCTTTTAAAGATTCTCCTTTATGAGCTCAAGTCTCCATCTGTTATTGTTATTTCCCAATTGTATCTCCCTTAGTATATATCACAACGATCTGACTCTTTCAGGTATATCTATTACTTTGGGGGCCTTCTATCCGGGGCCATCAAGATGAACAGCAGCCCTCTCTTCCTGCACCAAGTTCTCATCCCGTCACTCCCCAACTTCCAGGGTGAAGGAGGTGTGTTTGTTTAGTCTTCATAGCCAAATCACTAATGCATGTGTTATTATGGCTTTGTCATCTCTACTCCCTTATTCACTGTATTTTGACTTTAGATATGGTTAAATCATGTCCATATAATATATTATATACTACCACTACTCTACTATATTATATTATATTATTAAATAAACGTTTAACATAAACAAAATCAACACATTTGTGTGCAAAAAATGAATATAAAAAAACATTTAAAAACTGTGGTTGGACAAATGTTATAAGCAAAAACAATTTAAGAAATATGTTTTTAATAAGTAATGTATGTATGTAATAGATTTTATTTGGAAATTTAAGAAGTAGTAGAACTAGTAGTAATAGTAAAATGGGCACTTCAACTTTATTTATATAGCACCTTTCATACAAACAGGGAGCCCAAAGTGATTCACTTATAAAACTGTGCAAGACTAAAATTACAAAAACATTAAAATATAAAAAAACTAAAACAATGATTATAACGTTAAACCTAAGGCTATTACATTACTCCTACTTAAAAGTAAGATTGAAAAGACAGGTCTTTAATTCCCTTTTATGAATACAGAGAGCGCGTGCCCTTCTAATATCCAGAGGCAGCGAGTGTGACATCACAGTGACTGCAAATACAGATTCCAAGGCATTGAAAGTCACTTCAGAGCAGATGTAGCTGACTAACAGCTGATCCATCAGTTTTGCTTCAGATGATGCCTTTACATTTACATTTACATTCAGTTGAAAGGACTAAAAACATGAACACCATAAGGGGAACTGACCTTTAGTCTAAGTCTCTGTTCTCCTGTCTGATCGGACTATGCGGATAAAATGTGCATGTGATGTGATGCTTGCGTTGGCATGGTGCTCTGACAGGCTTTGCCTACTGAATCACAGCTAAGTTGCTGACTGCTGAAGTGGTCACATTCACCCTCCACCCACACAAACTAGTCTGTTTATCTTTTATCTGCTGATCAAGTCCAGAAGGAGGGGGTGGCAGACAACATATTCCTCTAACTTCATGTTGATAAGGCTCGTTTTGTCTGAAATTTGTTCTCCTCCTTAGGTTACTACCCCTTCTTGAAGATCTACCAGTCCATGCAGTTGGTCTACACTTCAGGCATATAGTGAGTCTCCCTTGTTGTCATATGGCCAACTGATAACTATTTTGTGGCTCTTGGGAGGTTGTCTTTCATGAGCTGAGGTTTTAACACAGTCAGAGTATTTAAAGAGATAGACAAAGGGCATCTTTCTTATTTAATTCGGCGTTTAACTCGTATCTTGTAATGTTATTGCATACCTCAAGGCTCTTCCAAACTAATAAACGTGAATAATAGCCACTGACAAGATCAAAAAGTGCTAAAATCAATGATTTTCATAGTACCCTGTCACATGATACAAACAAACGGTCCATGTTTGGTCACATACTGTATTTGCTTGCGTTCTTTGTATTTTGTGTGATTTTTTTGGGGTGTTTGCTGTGTTGCCTACAGTAACCTTCAGGGCACAGGAGGCAGGCGCCTGTGTGTGACCATCGAACCGGCACTGCTGCTAAAGGGTGACATCATGGTGAGTTCACATGGGAAGGAAATACCAAACATAGGACCCCTGAGATGGGTGGGGTTGTAATCAGGACTTTATAAGTTGTTTTGTTATTACGTTCAAACTTTTTGTCTTCAACAGACAAAAGAAATAATTTACAAAGGAATAGTACACATACTCACATATTTACTGTTGTTGTAATTCATCTCTGAAATAATACAGTTTGGTCTGTTCGCCACTTTGTTAACTAGGAATCATAATTTGTCTGTTTTGTACAGTCAGTCATTTTGTTGTCACTCAGTTTGAAACACAAAGCCTTAAATTTACTGTTCAAACCTGTCATTATTCTACAAGCATTAAGAGATGTGTCTCTTCTCCCCTCTCTGCCTCCCTCTGCAGGTCAAATGCTACCACAGGCGAGCCCAGACTGCTGACAGAGACACTGTGTTCAGGTTGCAGTTCCACACCTGCACCATCCACGGATCCCAGCTCTGGTTTGGCAAAGGGGAGTTGGATGAAGCGTGTACCGGTATGTTTATTTAGGTGGTATTAGCTTTTTTTTGTTTTAATCCGAACCTATTCCACATTGATACGGTAGCATTTCCTCTTATGGGAAGTCATGGAGTACAGCAGGTATCCTGTGTAGTACGGGGCCTGTACAGTGGCTACAATTGCATCGGTGGCACCCACTTCAGCTAGCTATAATTAACATTTGTTGTAATCACATGACTACTTTTACATGTTAGGGGTGTCACACAAAGTAAACGCACAGAGAATTATCACCCAACTTCATCTCCCCTCTGCTGAATTTTAATAATAATAATTTATTTTATTGAATCGTTCAACTGAATTAAGCGTGTGCTTTTTTTATTGCTTAGGAGTTCAACTTTTGATTCATAAAGTTAAGATTGTGTTATTTCTTGTTTCAAAAGTTACGCAATCTCACAAATCAAAAAAAAAAATTAAAAATTAAAGTGGAGAGTCGATTTGGCCTGGTTCTGCTTCCTTGGGTAATCCTAAATTGTCATTTAGGCACAATTTGTTCATTGCTGTAGAGTAATCATTACATACAACTAACTGACACAATCTTTGGAAATGACCATTGTGGGGATGTGCTTACATTGGTTTGTACCTAGCATGGCTTCCTAATACTGTGGTTGAATAAATCCCTTAATAGTACTAGCGTAATCCCAATCCTTGAAATAATAACAGCTCTCTGGAGCAGAGTTTTAGAGAATAAATTCTACTGTATGCAGAGAGTGAGCGTCTCCATCTATCCCTCAGGGAGAGCAAAGCAGGCCCAGTGAGCGCTGGTCTGGTCTGTTGCTTAAGTCTGTAATGAATATGCTCATTACCTCATTTCCTTTTTGGTTTCACTTTCTCTGAAATTACATAATATGTGTAGCTGAGAAGCATGCCTGTGTATGTGGTTGTCAATCCATTACACTAAATGAAACATTACAAAAGTACATAAACACACCATTGTGGGTTCTTGCAACTCAAGACACATATGTTGAAGGTATTGCAGTCAGGAGAGACATTGTTGCAGTTATGCAAAGATTTACTGTACATAAGCATAATATGAAATGTACAGAGGATTAGGGGATTAGATTATTAACCCCACTGTTAGGATAATTTAAAAGGGTAGAGAAGCCAGACACATCCCCCCCCTGATGGAGCCTGGACACTGGTGATGGTGGAGAAGGAACCTGGAGACCGAATGAAGGAGCTGCCTAACGGAAAGGGACTCGGGTTGCCGTGGTTGATGATGACCAGAGGAGGAAGGGGAGGAGGGCATATTTGCCTGAAAAGACATCTGATAGCAAGGAGAGAAGACATTTCAAGCAGGATGTTGTGCTGTGATTGGTTTGTGAATTTCGTGGCCAATTTGGTTGGTTTACTGAAAAGTGAACACCTCCTAACAGCTGAATAGTTTTAGGAAGAGATAGTGGTGATTAGACCATTTAGAAGCAGAACTGGGCAGTGTATTGATCTTATATCAATATCATGATATGAGACTAGATACTGTCTTAGATTTGGAATATCATAATATAGCATTAGTGGCGTCTTTTCCTGGTTTTAAAGGCTGTATTACAGTAAAGTGATGTACTCTTCTGAACTTACCAAACTGTTGTAACTGTTCTATGATATGCCTTTACCCACTTAGCCATTATATCCACATTACTGATCAAAAAAATCTCATTCTGTCAATATTTTTGTGATAGCATCAATAGTCAACGCTGGTGCGGATCAATATCGAGGTATTTGGTATATGTATACTTGATATACTTTAGTAGAAACTGATTCCTATCAGGGGGTTCTACATATCATTGAAGCACTGGCTTGCTTTCATAAATCTATCTCATGAACAGATTACATTTACGTTGGAAGAAGAGAGTTTAAAACTTCCAAATGATTATTTTTTTAAGGTCAGAAAAATATTTGCCTTTTTTTTTGCAAATTTTGACAAATTATTCCCACTTTTTTTTTTTTTCCTGTTCTTCTGCCCAGATGAGCGTTTTCCATCTGATGCCACAGTTGAGTTTGTCTTCTCCTCTGGACCTGAGAAAATCAAAGGTTGGTTCACCTCAAATTCTGCCTAAAATCAGTTCTACCTTCAACAGTTAGTTCATATTTGTCAAAGGGGTAAAAGACAAATTGATGTAAATGCTCAATTGTAATAAAAAGCTTGTTCAAAAAACAAAAGAGTAAATTAGATGTGTCTTTCCTAAGGCCGTGAATACCAGAAGAACGACCCCGCTGTCACTGTCGACTACAACACTGCTGACCCACTGGTTCGCTGGGATTCCTATGAGAACTTTAACCAACGATACCAGGACAGCCTGGAGGGTAACACACTGTTTTCTTATATCCAATCTTAGCTTGATATAAAGTGATAAATGAGGGATAATTACAGGAAGTTGGCAGACGTTAGTAAAAAAAGCCTAGATTTCAAGTAGAAATGGAAGGGCATTTGCTTAGCCAATGAGTACTGTCAGTTTGAGAGCTGGTCTTACTGTCGTTTCTCTTACAGTAGATATTGCCCACACCAGAGGTCCTCTAGACGGCAGTCTCTACGCTCAGATAAAGAAGCGCAGAGGTCCCGGCTCTGGTTCTCTCTCCTCAACCAATGGCAGCAGTCCAGCGGCAGGCCTTGAAGAAGATAGGCCAGATCATTTCATCTCTCTAGGTTCTGACTGCGCCCTCTCAGCCCATACCATGCATTTAAGCCAATCATCTCACCATCCTGAGCGCCAGGAAGAGCCAATTCGCCCATCTCCAACCAGACAGGAGAGAGAGGAGCTTGACCGTCTTCTCGGAGGCATAGAGGGAAACCGGGATGGGGAGCGAGAGACCGCCATCTTGGATGATGGAGATTCTCTGCCCTCTGAGAGAACTGGGACGATGATGCTCAGTCGGTCCTGTTCCTGCAGGGATGGTTACCGGTCCCAGCGCTGTGCCGAGCCTGGCTGCGATCGCACCCTCCTCATGCCTAATGGTTACTGCCTCGACAGGGCTCCCGGCACCAATGGGCACCACGGGGCGACCCCTTCTGCCAGCCCCAACGCAGCTGCTCCTCCGTCACACATGGATCTGTGCCAGCACTACAGCCACCACTCACACCAGTCCCTTCCACCTCCAGATCTGGTGTGGGACCGCCAGAGTGGCCCGCCACACTACCTGCACCGCCCGTGCTCGGAGGCTCCCTCATCTCGACATATCTGCCCATATCCATCACCAGACCTGACCCCTCACTCTCACAACCACCAGCATCACTACCCTCTGTCTGCTGCGGGCCGCCTCTGCTGTCGAGAAGATGACTACGGTCCCTATCACCATCCTCCTCCACCTCACAGCCACCACCATACCCACCCACACCACCCCAAACCCTCCACCAGCCCTACCTACCATGATATAATGTTAATGGATGGTCTGCCACCCCCTGGTTGCCCTTGCAGAGACTGCAGCATCAGGAGAGAAGACTCTGCGGCCTTTCAAAGCCTGAGGCTGGACCAAGGAGACAGCTTCCCCTGGGACAGAGAGATGGAACTTCCGCAGAGAGAGGTGGCGCTTCGCAGAGCCAGGGAAGCAGAGGTACCCAGAGGGACTGAGCTCCACTGGGAGAGGGATCCTGGGTTGAGACGAGGCAGAGAGTTGTCTCTCCACTGGGAGAGAGACAGGGAGGCTGAGCTGCAGTGGGAGAGGGACAGAGAGGCTGAATATTGGCACCGTAGGGCTACAGTAGCCTCCTATGGCCCACAGGGTCACGATCTTCCAGCCTTCACGTTTGACCCCTTGCCGTCGGGTCACCCGGCTTATCCAGAAGCATCAAGGTCCCATGCGAATTCCCACCTGGACATGAAGTACAGCAGCAGCAGCAGCGGTTACCAAACGCCGCGCCAGGTGTGCCCCTGCTCGCCTTACCAGCCCTCGCCGTCCGAAAGCAGGGGCTACGCCTCGGGCTACCAGTCTGAGTCAACCTCCCCGCTACCCCCGGCTTCTTCCATGACAGGGCCCTGCAGCCAAAGCAACGGGCCAGCAGAGCATCACCATAATCACCACCATCACCATCCAGAGTCACAGCAGTCATACGGCTCTGACTCACACACGGGTGAGACTTTTAGAAATGTGTTTTCCGTAAACAGTGCGTATAAATGATCCTTAATCAACAACAGCATGCACTGAATCATTTATGCTGAACTAGACAGGTTCCTTACACATTACTCATAAATTGTCTCATCTTGCCACCTTTTTTGATGTTTACACAACATAACAACCTAAAAGCAAGCATTTGACTTTAAATAAACATTGGCATCGAAGGAGATATATATTACATAACATTATGCTGAAATTATGGAGCTTACGTTTTGTAAATGTAAAGTTTCAGATGGCCTACGGAGCTCTGGTGAAAGTGTGGGCTGGAGGGATCACATTACCCACGGCTCCTTTAAGAGGGTCCACAGAGACGGCCATGCTGCATGCTCCACGCCATCTGACATGTCTGGACCGTCCACTCCTGTCCACACCAGCAGTCCTCTACGCACACAGGAAAGGTATTTTACATGCTTCCACTTTCTTTTGCGAATAGCAACAGTGGTGTCGGTTGGAGTGCCCCTTACTGCCAGGGACAAAAGTAATGTCACATAGACAGACAGACAGACAGACCGACATAGTGGCCTTTTATTGTGGTGGGCACACCAGTGCAATAATCATCCTGTCTAATCAGCATCTTGAAATGAGATGATTATCTCGGCAAAGGAGAAGTGCTAACAAACATAGATTTAGACAATATTTAAGAGAAATAAGCCTTTTGTTATCTCTTTGAGTTCAGCTCATGAAAATGGGGACAAAAACAAGTGTTGCATTGTTAATTTTGTTCAGTGTATTTCACTAGATTAGAAGCAGATATGTGGAGGTAATACTCATGTCTGTCTGTTTAAGCCCCAGTCCGGGAGGGAGAGACTATGAGATCCGGACCACAGACATCATCAGCAGTGACTACGAGGCTCCTCAGCCCCAGGACGGACACTACCGTGCTGATATAATTGCCCAGGAATCCCTGGAAAACCAAAGAAGCAGCACAGAGCCGCCATCCGTGCCGCAGGTGGCCAACGACACGCAATCCCACACATCCACGGCTGTACAAACAGAATCCTACAACGCCTGCACTGCACCAACAGACCCGTCCCCTACTACTCCACAACACCAGCAAGGTAGCCCAAATACACCATCACAGAACACTTCTGCTGTTGACTCTGCTACACCAACCACATCCAACCAGGGACTCTTTCAGGCTGCTTCATTTGCACCAGATTCACACTCCCAACCTGGCCCTCTCACTCTCCAGACCCCCCATCCTTCAGAGGCTGCCACTCTGCCTTCCACTGTGGCACAGGCAGTGCTTCAACCTCAGAGCCAAACCCATGCTGGCGGATTGACAAGACCATCCCCAACACATGTCATCGGATCTTCTCCGACCAGGGAACCTCACCCAGAAACCGCAAAACCTATGATCACCCCCACCCCCAATGCCACATCTGCCCCTGCATCTCCCACTGCAGCTTCATCATTATGCCCCCAGCCGGCTTCCGGTAGTGTGGAGGGCTCCCCGGTCTCTGATGCCCCTGTTCCTGGCTTTGCCACTTTAGGTAGGAGGCTGATGTTGAGTGGGTCGGACCCCCACCATGCGAACCACATCCAGCAGCACGGATCCCCACATCACCACTACCCAGGCAGGGAACACAGCGCTGCTGCACACACTTCTGCTCTGGACATTAACAAGAAGCCCTGCTACTCCGCTCACACTCCTCAACTCTATCCATCCTCCTACTCCAACTATTCCACCATCTCCATCCCTCTTCCTCACCCCCAGCCGCCTTTGCCAGAGAAGCGACACCCGCCCGTCCAGTCAGGGTCACCCGGCGATGGTGTTAGAACTCTGAGGACAGCCGCGGGCCATGCGCCTCCCTCCAGCACCAGCATAGCTCAGCATCAGCTCCATGTCACATTCTCTCCCACCGTGGGGGAAATTGCACCACCTGCAGGCAAAAATGATGGAGTGGCGTCTCTGGAGATTGAGAATGCGAATAGTGTCAGTGTGAAGTTTGTCCAGGACAGTTCACGGTTCTGGTACAAGCCTGGCATTTCCAGAGAGCAAGGTAGGTCTGAGAGGGTGAAGCTCTTTTTATTTCTTCCATTTTCGTTTTCCTAATTAAAACAAACAATATTGTTTAGGGCTGGGTACCAAATTCAATATTTCTTAGGCCCCAACCAAATCACCTCTAACGTATCGAGAAATTAACAATGCCTTTTTCATTCATTACCCAATTTCAATTCCTAAGGGATAAATTTCATCAGAGTCAGTGAGCCAATGAACATGCAACATGCTTCTATCAACATCTAATAATGGTTTTGATTGGCTGTTTAACAATACACGTTGTGGAAACATGCAAGGAAAACTCTGTTACACAGAGACGGGGCTCAACTAGCTAAAAAGGAGGCGGTATCGAAGTCCCAGCCCTAATCTTGTTTGCTAGGATCAAACCCATTTTAGCGTATACAACTTTCTAACATTTTGGTGTTTGGTTGTAGCAATTGCTGCTCTGAAGGAGAAAGAGGCAGGGACCTTCCTGATCAGAGACAGTAACTCTTTCCAGGGGGCCTATGGTCTGGCCCTGAAGGTGGCTACACCTCCTCCCAATGTCAACAACCACAGCAGCAAAGGTAAAAAAAAAATTAGTTGTCATTTAATTATGACCTTTTTACATTTTTGTTCCGCCTGTTCCGCAACGGCAGCACAATCTATCCAGTAAGGCTATTTGATGTGCCATTGTACATATTCAGCATTTGGTTTGTTCTTGGTGGACACTAGAATCTATATACTAATAATACATTATAATTGAATTATCTGAAGTTTCCATCCAACGGCTTTAAATCAACTAAAGACCTGTGCATAATGACGTCACATGCTGTTTTGCGATAAAATTGGTATATCGAATTGATTTTAGACATTTTAAGGTGTTCCTATTCATTTTCGCACTGAATTGCACAACATTCAAGCAAACCTTTTTCAACATGTTTTTCTAGAAAAAAATGGATCTACCATCAAATAATCACTATTACACAAGTTGTAGGGCTCATGTGCCAGCTGATAGCAACATATCTAGCAATAATAAGAGAACAACGACACTATCAACACCTTGCTATGATGATGACTCGCTGTTTGAGTGACTTCCATTTACTCCGGGGGACATCCCACGGCTTGTCGTAACCTTTGTTATACATTTCCTTCGCGAGTTCCTGATAAATTTAATTCAGAAAGTCTCTTGTCTCCTCGTTTGTCCACTTACATCTGTCTTTGTTGACACCCACCACGTGCGTAAACAGATCGAAAATACTGGGCGGAAATGAACTAAAACTTCTTCTTCGTTTTGTGGCGGGTTGCAACCATTAAAGGACCTAAAACTTAATCGCAATTCATTATTTATTTGGCAAATAACGTTTGCATCTGCGTTGATTGGACAAGCCGTATATCGATCAAGATAAAATCCAAGGAGACAGAACGTATTTCCTTTAAGTTAAGATTCCATCAAATTTGACTGTTTTCTTAAGGCATTTTTCAGTTGATATCATTTAATTTGGATAAATACGTCTGGATGGAAACTAATACTTGCAACTTACAGTTAGTCTCTCTGCTGTTACAGTGAGCGACCCTCTGGAACAGCTGGTCAGACACTTCCTAATAGAAACAGGCCCTCGGGGAGTCAAGATTAAAGGGTGTCAGAATGAGCCCTACTTTGGTATGTTTTCCTGCTCCAGATTATATATAAACACAGTCCATTTACATTACTACAAAATATGTGTAGTACCCCGAATAAGTTACCTTAAGGAAAGATCATTATTTTTGATATTGACTTGGTTACCTTTAGGTAAGAGATGTGTGTTGTTATCTGTGATCCATAGGGAGTCTGTCTGCATTGGTCTACCAACACTCCATCACTCCCATCTCTTTGCCCTGCGCTCTTAAGATCCTAGAACAAGGTTGGCACTTCTTAGTTGTTTTTACTTTTCTGTTGCTCTGCTTATTGTTTCAGAATTTGAACAGATTGAACAAGTCGTAGAATGCTCCTTTGAAACTTTAAACTCATAGGAGTGGGGTTAGTTATAAGCTCCACGGTTAGGAGATGAACTTTGAATTCTTTTTCACGGGAAAAGCACTTTTATCTGATATAACGGATTCTGAATTTTATCGATCTTTTTATTGATTTTATTAGATCTGATTGGAGAGGTGCCAGAGGTTCAACCAGTGAATAACATCAGCACGGCTGCTGACTTGCTGAAACAGGGAGCAGGTGAGTTCTCCATCCCGCCATCTCTTCCTAAAACAGAGAAACATCCTGAGGCGTGGTCACAATGCTCAAATCTCTCTATCTGTTCCTTTCCCCCATTAGCCTGTAATGTCCTCTACCTGAACTCAGTGGAAACAGAGTCTCTAACCGGCCCCCAGGCCATCGCCAAGGCAACAGATGCTTCCTTGGGTCGTAACCCACGCCCTGCTGCCACTGTGGTCCAGTTCAAGGTGACATCGCAGGGCATCACACTGACCGACAGCCAGCGCAGGTAAGATATTCCCCATGGATTAGTGAATTTGTTACTAATGGTGCAATCACGTTCTCCTCGGATAGTCCAATTTCTAGAAGTCGTTCTTCCGACTTTGGTGTGTTCATGCGCTTCAAAGGTGCGCAACTATTTTGAACTTCTGTTACATACAAGCCATTGCCAAATAAGTTGATACAAAGCCAAGCCTTTTAACGGCACAAAACTCACTCTGTATTTCTCAGTGTGGTAATGTTTTTAAAACGGTGTAGCCCGGCGACCCTTGCACGCAGAAGCTGCTGTTGTCTGCAAGACATCAGCAGCTTTGGGGAGGAAGAGGACATTCAAAATAATAGGATAATGACCTCTTCTGAAATCTCTTCCATCATGTTCCTTTGTGGCCGCCTCGATTTGACGGGTAAACTCTGCGAGTCATGTACCAAAAATGTAGCCGATTATTCCAACACCACGTGAATGCAGCACGTCCTCATTCTGTAGTGTAATGACAGTTTACCTGAAGGGGATCATAATAAATTCATCTAATATGAAAACTTTGTGTCCATTTTTATATTTTGGTCATTAATTGCTGTTGGGCAAATAGGATTACACTTTTACACCCACTAGTCATTATCACCATCATCACTGATGGACAACACTGTAGTTGCAACTAATTTCAGCGATGAGATTTAAAAGGTTTCTTCTCTCCTGTCTCGCTCTATTTGTATCTGTCTTCTTCTAGGGTTTTCTTTAGAAGACATTACCCAGTGAACAGCGTAACGTTCAGCAGCATCGACCCTAAGGACAGGAGGTAGGCAATTTAGAGACAACACGGATTACCTAAAATCAGCAGGAATCATACACACATCACAACAATCAATTATTCATTCATTCATTCATTCATTCATTCATTGCACCCATGATCATTGACTGCGTTTATGGCTGAGAGCCCTCGCATGAATCTGTCTGTTTTGGGAGTGCATTTGTTAATGTGCATGAGAGACGAGTGGTCGTGTTCGCGAGCATGCTGGCTGTGGCTGGCTGCAGCTCTGCCTCTGTGTGTCTGAGTCTGGTTTCTCTCTCTCTCTCTTGGCTTTAGGTGGACTAACTCAGACAACACCACTGTTAAGTAAGTGCTCTGTTTGTGTTTAATGATTGAGAGAATGTAAGATTGTACGCATGTGTGTATTTTAAAAAGGGTGTGTAGATTGACCCGTGGCTGAGAAGCCAGTGATGTTGGAGCCTCTGCATGGCATCAGATGGTGCGTGTGCCTCGGCAAAATCACTCCAGCAAACATGATTTAACAATGAAAATCAAATCTCATCTAACCCTGTATTACACATACACATTATTTTTAAAGTACTGTAGTTAACCATACAGAAGCTCTGAGAGGCATGTGAAGAAAAAAATAATTCTACTGATCCATTTTGTAAGTCTGATCTAAAGTGCCTTCCCTAAAGAAAGTTTTAACAGTTGAAAAAAATGTGTCAAGTGCCAACTACGGATTAAAATTTATTAAAATACTTTTTTAGCCAAAAGAAAGTCAGAACATTGGGAACTGGAACACTTCATCCTCTTGTGGGTGAAAATGAGTATTACAACAACCATTTCACACAAAGTAAAGTAAATTAAAAAGCAACTTAGAAAAATGAACCAGAGAAACTTTCTTTTCCTGTTCCACAGATAAACTTCTTTTTTAAAACCTTTTTTTCCACCTGTTTTTTAAGTGCTCATGTTATGCTTCTTGGCTTTTTCCCTTTCCTTTATTATGTTTATGGATCTTCTTTGTGATTTAATTCAATTTGATTTATAGTATCAAATCATAACAACAGTTATCTCGAGACACTTTACAGATAGAGGTCTAGATTAAGACTCTATAATTTATGAAGTGCCAAACATTCTAGTAATTCCCCCAAGGCCAAGCATGGTGCGACCATGTGCAGTGCGGAGGAAAAACTCCCTTTTAGGAAGAAACCTCGGCCAGACCCAGGCTCTTGGTAGGCGGTGGCAGACGGTGCCGGTTGGGGATGTTATGCACACATAACATAATCATCACAATAAAATGAACATGCTACAGGTTTACAAAGTGAAAAAGCCCAGAGTCCCCCCCCCCCCCCCCCCCCCCCCCCCCAAAGGGAGTTACCATCTCCAACAGAAGACACTGTTCACAAACTGCTCCAAACAACTCTGTTGTAGTCCAGCCTTTACTTCTGTGACAAACGTGTGTCACTTTGTAACACACGTTATAGTGCTAGCCTAGCTGCTAGCGTGGCACGCCCTCTTTCTCTGCTTCTTAATGGTTAGTAGTCCTTACCTAGCTACTGCGCATGTGCAAGTCCCAACAAAGATGCAACAGAAGTGAGAGGTCTCACTCTGTAGCTAAAACAGAGAGCTCAACACACAAAGTGACAAGGAAGAGCTGCAGCAATGTACAGTACAGCAAAAAATATGGTGTTTTCTGATAATTAAACCATGTAAAGCTATTCTGCTACAACCTATAAATATAATTATGAACCTGAAAATAATATGAGCACTTTAAGTCATAAACACAGGAGAGAGAATTATTTAGATCTGACTTAGAAAATGGATCACCAGAATTTAGTTTTTCTCCCTTTTGCCTTCTCAGGGCTTCCGTACTGAAGGCTGTTGCTATACTAGACAAACTCTACGTTTGTGCAATGCCCTCCTTTTCACTTCCTCTCCTGCTCAGTAACTTGTTTCCTCACACCCTCCCTCTCTTCCTCAACCCTTCCCCTTCTCAGGGTGTTTGGTTTTGTTGCCAAGAAGCCGGGCAGCTTGGCAGAGAACGTTTGCCACCTGTTTGCCGAGTTGGACCCAGAACAACCTGCCTCTGCCATCGTCAACTTCATCAACAAGGTCATGTTGTCCCAGCGCCGATAGAGGGGAGACACAGAGAGGACACCGAGACACAGCAGTGGCACGCAGCATTTAGACCTGACAAGGGCTAACTGTACAGTCACGGTCCAGCGCCACGACACTAATGCTATCTTGGGCCAAACGTTGTTGAAAAGACGTTTTGAAGGCAGTTGAAAGTCTTAGTCCATGATGGTTGTTCGTGAGTTCATTTCCACACTGCCTGCTCTTGAACATCCTTTTCCTAAAGGGTCGGTTCACAACATGACACGACTAGGGGTGCACGATTCAGAAAATGTCACGATTTAATTTTCTCAAGATTGTCTCAAGATTTGATTCAAAATCAAGTTTTGATTCCAAAACGATTTTCAATTAAAGAAAATAAAAAAAATAAGGATTCACAGTATGTAGTTAATTTTTCCATGGGATAGTATACACGCCATTACAACACAAAAACAAAAATAGGAATCGATTTTTGGAACTCTATGAATCAATTTCGAATTTGTAGCGCTTGAATCAAGATACAGATGTGAATCGATGTTGCTCACCCCTAAACACTACATTTCCATTTTTACAACCTAGTAAAGTATTGTTGGATGAAAAGAAACAAAACACAGTGTTGAAACAAAGCAATGATGTATAGTTAACAACTCGGAGGAAACTTGCACAATCCACAGCGACTTTCCCAAGAACAAAACAATCATCTGCATCCACCCGGGGCCTGTGTCATGAGCAATGATTGCTGGGTTGTCTAGTTATCTTTACATCATAACTCCGGTTTTCTGGTATCATGAAGCGGGCTCACTTTTGAGCAGGGTAGATCCCCATGGCAACCTTTAGTTGAGAGGATCAGACCAGAACTAGTGAACATGGAATCATTCCTACAAGATCATAACATGCACAACAAGTACTGACAATAAGGCGTCATGTAGTAAACAACAACAACAGATCAGTACAGTCACTTTGCCTACATCATGATAATTATGTCATAGATAGAAGAAACATTGTTGTGTTAAAAGAACGACTTTTAGTAGTTTACCGCAACAACAGACATCTTGATAAAATACTATAGACACGCATATTTATTGCACACACACCAAAGCTCAGTAAATTATGAATTCAACATTCTGGTGAACTAGATCACCAATCCAGCATTAGTTTCTCTTCTTTTCTGCACATTCTATCTGTACTTTACTTTAAAATATCGCTTTTTTTACTATGCATTGCTCATCACGAGACAAAAAAGCACCATCGTTTGCCTATGTCGAATTAAAGGATTACCAGTTTCATTTCTGTACTTGTGCTCGAGTCCTGCTGTATCTAACAATTCCCACACTAGTAACCGCCGTAGCTTCACTTTTAATCTTTAGCTGTACAGTACGTGTGAATATATTTGATCTTATTAGTGGTGGAAAACGACATTTTTGCTGTCGCAATACCCCGCCCAATTACCGTGTGGGTATTTCCATTTCAAAGGACTGAGTAATGGGGATCGCACAGGAACATCAAAGTTTAGGGTATTTCTGTTTTTCTCACCAATTCGAAAGGGTCAACAGTCGGTGGATTATACGGCTGCTGGGAATTAAATCTGACCAAACCACACTCACACATGTAGACCAGAGTTGTAAATTGAGTACTAAACAATCAGTACATAATACCTAAAGATGTTAAAATATGACTGCTGCTTCCAGAGGCTTCAAATCCTCAACCCATGGTTCTGATTATGTAACAGCTTTATGATACCAGTTATCTTTGTGAAACAGGCCCCTCATTAAATCCCACTTTTTATCATCTTTGTCAGACTGGTTTTCAGTGTAGCATCGAAAGAATTGCTAAAAGCAGCTTTAAAGCTTTAGTGCGTAACTTGTTGATATTAATGCACGGCCGCTTCATTCACGACTTTCCAAAATAAGTTACAAAATGAATTAAGACTCTCAGCTCCACACAACTCTCTCTTTATTTCTGAGCATGGCTGTGTTCACAAAACTGGTGTCGTCCGGCGACATTCGAGTGAAGATAATTACCTCATCTGAAGAGTCCATCATGTTTTTTTTAACCCTCCGTGTCCTCCTTGGCGATTACGGAAGGCTTGTGTCACCTGAATGCAACAACAGTGGTGTTGTCATTACTTAGAATTCCTCAAGGAGGATGACAGAAACTACGCACTATAGCTTTAAGGACACCAGTGCAGACTGTGCGGTTACAAAGAGGACCTTTTCCTTGCACTGTTAAGGGGCAACAAAGCCCTAAAATGTTCAACACTTAATACATAACATAATAACTGACTTTAAAAACACCAGGTGTTAATATTTTGTTACAAAAACCGTGACCAAAGCCCTGATGATGTAATTGAGTTTCTATATCTAGAGATGTTCGGGTATACATATGTATGTACAGCGTATTTACAGCCACTGTTGCCTTCAATCCAACAACAGCAGCACCTTTATAAGTGTAACACATTTAACCCTTATTGACAATCCTGGTTGTTGTTTGTCTCACTTATGTACACTTGATAATCGGAGCGAGCAAGAGATGTAACTCTCTGATAAAAGGTAACATGAACGTGAGTTGTTTTTTTAAACTTCTAAAGCATCTGAACACCCACACAGGTGTTGCAGTTGCAGTTATTCTGGCTGATTGGACTCTTTTCAGGTTGAAGGTGGGCTGCAGCTTTGATGGAAACTCATTAGTTAACAAATCTACCAATGAGGATGACAGGTCTCTTGGTCTCGCCCTAAAAGGTGCAACAGTGGACTCGGGAAGATGTCAATCACTCAGTCTAACCCCTCCCACACAATCCTGGTGTGGCGCCCTGGAAAAGAGTCCAAACAGCCACATCAACTATAAACACCTGTGTGAGTGTTCAGGGCCTTTAACAAGTGTGTGTGCGAGGGAGTGGCGTGTACGTGCGTGGTCGGTATTGAGGTAAATATGTTGGGTACGGTATTGTTAACGTCTATTTTCAAAGAAATGTATGTGAAATAAAGACAAAGCTAGATGAGGAAAGGACGTCCACCATTGCCGTGACACGCTTGGCATTCACTGTTTTACATCTTGTGACCCAATTGATTTTAAAACATATTCACATATGTATGAAGTTGACAAAGAGAAGACCGGTGGACACACACGAGCAAGGCAGCGGCCTAAAGACAGACTTACTTAACCAAAGACAAAGCACTCTTGTATTAATAAGCTTTTTATCCAGCTATATTTTTGTACTTATTGCTTCCTGTGTTTCTATTATGCTTTTATGTAGTGTGTTGCCCTGTTTGTTAAGAACCTAGAAAAACACTACTTGTATTACAGCGATAATATATTGTGGTCTGTTTTCTTGTTGATCTCTATATTGTGTAGTAATATATTTTCACATGCAGCTATAGGACAGCATATGAGACATAAAAAAGGAAACAATTTTTGTTTGAAAAGAACATTATGCTATTTTGTATGCAGAAATGAACAGAATTAAACTGAAGTGATGTGGTACCTGAAGTTCTTTTGGGTCAGTGATTATTTTGGGTAAACGGTTGCAGAGCTGCAACTAAGTTGATTTTCAATAGCGAAGAATATTTTATCTATTTGAATAAGATATTCAGTTTACAGTTAATATTAAAGGAGAAAAGCATGCTCATACGATCCTCTGTCTAGTCATTTCCCCTGGAACAATTTATCTAAATGGTTGGCAAAAAGATTCTGAAACACTTATTGGAATTCATAACCCGTTTTATTTATTTATTCACATGTCCCTTTAATATTTGCATGGCAATATACTGTATTTCTTTAAAAACACTTAAAACGTTTCATTCAAATTGACAAACTATCCCTTTAAAAAAAATAAAAGTCAAATCACAATTGATTTTGTTTTCGAGGTAGGGTTCAAAATTGGCGCAATCCAATAAATCTGTATGTGGCTGGTAGATTTGCTTTACTCACCAGCCAAAAAATAACGGTAATCTATGGAGTGTAAATTTCAACATTCACAAGCCATTTGGCTGGTGGCCAAAGAAGATGATTTTGAACCCTGTAATCCGAGGTGACACATCTACAGAGCAGATACGCTAGCATTTTTTACAATATTTGACAGATCTGGGATGATGTACTTCCTGGGCCGAAATATTATAATAATAATAATAATATAAAGATGAGAGATGTTTAAAACAACAAAGAGGCGCTTTCAGCCATGATGTTCAAATGCTGTTGCACATCTGGATTTTTAAGGCCATGGTGGAGAGGATACTGTATACAGAGGTTCAACAGCACAAATTAGATTCCTCTTTCAGTAGCTAAGCCAGGAGTGTAAATGGTAAAAAATGTATGATCTCACTGAACCAATAATTCACTCCATTATACCCTGTTCATAACACGAGTGTCATTACGACTTTGAAGAACATGTAGTCTTGAGAGCAGTTTTCTTCGCTATGACACTAGATATTTACCCTGAATCTAAAATCAGTGTGCTTAGACTTGCTGTGATGAGAGGTACCAAAAAATAACTTATCAATTCATTTAAAAAAACATCTGGGTTAAATATGTAAATGCTATTTTCAACCTTATTTTAACGCAGCAAAAGCAAGTTTCAAGGTGCAAAAACCGACATTATATTATCCCGTCTGTGTTCGCATAAATCCAAAATAGAAACAACAACAGGCCAGCTCCTCCTCCACTTCCCTTTTTGTTTTGTTTTTTTAAAGAAAAGTCAGTGGTCTTTAGTCCAACACAGTGTTACAAATCCCAAAAATTCCATTCAAGCTATGCTGAACAATGCTGATATTACAACAGCAGCAGACACAGACAGAGCTCTGTTAATTAAAGCTATAGCAAAGGAAAAGAAAAGAGCTTTCTCTCACATCTGTCCTGCTTCAGAAACCGAGCGACAGGGTGCTCGTTGGCAACGCCTCGTTCAATTTCTCATTCCATTTTCAGTAGAGCATGTGACACAATCTGTCAACAAGTTTGAAACAGCAGAACTGCCTTTTCAAAGGTTTCTATACACGATAAGTTTAGTCAATCTTTAGCCCCCACGAAGGCAAGTTAAAAACCACAAGTAGCTCTAGGGAAAGAAATATTTATGCTCGACAGGAGGCGCAAAAGAAAAGCCTGTATCTGTTGCCTCTGGGCTGTCCGATGGAAACCTATGTTCATTTAACAAAAACGGCACAAGTTACCAGCTACTTAATGTTACCAATACTGTGAGCTTAGAAGAAAGCACCATCTGGTATTTTGCTGCTGGTGGGTATGTCTGCAAAATCCATCCTGGAGTGTGCGCCTACATCTCCCAACCTCCTCCAGAGAGGTGAGCCGCCTGTTCCGCTTGCTCACTCACTCGCTCACAGCAGAGCAAAGTTGAGCCGAGATATGGCTGCAGAGTGGGCGGGGGAGAGGTGGCTGTGCCATGTGCTGTTGGAACCACAGTCTATGTAGCGATAGGCCTCCAGGCTGTTCTGGGATGTTCGCACTATGTTTGAGGTTTTCACCGTGGTTCTGAAAAACAAGCAAGACGATCCAGAAATGAAGACCAATATCGATCTCTATTCATCCCGATAGATCAGCTCAGTGATTCCCAAACTTTTTCTGTTGTAGATAAATATTTTGCATGCTTTGCTATCAGTGCAGCAGTAGCAGCAAAATGATTGTTTCATCACTTTTTTAAAGGTTTTGCCCCACCCCAAAAAAATGAAATATGTCTGAAAATATTAACATGAATCCAACATATTATTAGAAAAGATAAAGCGGCCTATCCCTCAAAAACCACCACCAACCTTAACAACATTGATGATACGGTGACTGGCCTGCAAGGTAGCCATCAGTTAAGCTCATGGATATGAATAAAACGGGTATGTGTATAGGCTTTAGGCCACTCCACATGTTATTGTAGGCCCAGTTTGTAATGAAACCTCTTTTTTTCTCTCAATACATAACGTAAAGGGGTCACTGCCCGTCTATCCTTCAGGTTAGGGGGGGTCCTGGTCTAAACTGCGAGGCAACAACTGTGGAAATTGTGAATCTGCACTACAACGTAGCCATAATCTTAAAGAAGTGGCTTATGTGCTAACATGGTCTCTTCGAGTCCCTTAACACCACACACAAAGTCCACAGCTGCCTCTTGATTGAAGGCTGATAAGCAAAGGTTAGGATAGTGTAACTACGTATAATTACTCTATTAAGTATTGGACATCTACACACGTTTGATTGTATGCTACTTCATACTTCTACATATAAGATGGAAATATTGTTGGTTTTAATCCACTACATTTATTCGACATCTCTAGGTAGTTTTTGCAAAATTATCTTTTGAATTCAATTTATTATCAGTTTTCAAAAATGTGATGATTCTCCCTGCATCAAGTTATTTCTATCTGGAATTAAGTCATTAAAGTTAATAGAATTGTTACAAACAGTTAATTCTTTTGCACCAACCTGTCATATTATTTAATTTTTTTTAGCCATTTTATTTCAAGATAAAAAAATACTCCAGTCCAGAATAATTTTAACTGAATTAAATTACAAATAGATGTATGTTTTCTTACTGCGCAGAGGTTTTTAGGACAGATATGTCTCTATAAAATTAAGACCGATCATTTATGATTTTAAACATTCCATTGCCCACAACTGTTTCTGTGGCATTTTAGGCCTTTATTTTTATAGGACATATGGAGGCATGAGGGGGGAACAACATGCAGGAAAGGGCCACCGGTCGGAGTCGAACCCAGGAGAACACCTCTATATATGGCCGCGTGTTCTACCAGGTGAGGTACCCAAGCACCCCAATTGCCCTAAAAGTAGTAAAACAAGTACTGCACTTTTACTTACTGCATATATACGACAATGTTGTGGACCTTTATGCTGGGCATGGTGCAGAAAGCACTGAAAGAGAAATAAAAAATAGAAAAGGTTTAAAAGGTTGTTAACTGGAATGCTGATGTTGGAACATTATTCCACTCATTTATTGTACATACGACTTTATGCCAACACATAAAAACTCCTTAAAAAGGTGCTCTAAGCGATGTTGGGTGACGTTACTTCTTGATGACGTTAGTGAGATGTTTGCTGTATGTGACAACAAATGTTCTAACACACTAAAATACCCATGACATCGCTTAGAGCACCTTTAATGTGTTGCATTTAGGTTAAAGAGGCACTCCACACGTGTTCTGCATCAGACATATTGCATATCTCACATTCTGTTGCTTTAACTTCAACAACACTGTCATTAATCTTTCTCTCTCAAGTCCCCATACTTTGTGCAAGTCTGCATTTAAATCACTGGAATAGCCCTTTAAGCCAATGACAATTCTGTGCTCATATGGAAAATGTTGTCCTTCTACTGTATGTGACAGCGACCAGCAGTTTGGACAGTTCATGGAAGTGAAGGTAGAGAAACTTACTAGACGTAGGGTGCACTGCCACCAATCGCCACACTGACAGTGTAGTTCACCTGCAGAAGACATAACAAAAATATGTTCATGATTGTGAGAAGTGTGTCTCTCAATACTTTCTGCTTCCTCAAACTGACTATGGCTCTCAGATGTTAATCTTAAAAAAAAAAAAAAGAGGGCAGGTCACAAACTTTTCTTTTTCTTCTACAAAGGCTCAATAATTTCCTTAAAAAGCTGGGTACTGCAATGTTTACCAAATGGTACTCACACAGAAGTACTGTTAGTACATGTACTCTTTTCAGCCACAGAATTGTCGATCTGGTTAGTATTTAAGTCAGCGGGATGCTGGATAGATTCAAAATAAAGCTACAGGGCCCATATTCATAGTAGTCAACGGTGTGAAGGAGTGAGATGTTTATCAGGGTTAGCGCAAAGAAATTACTTCACATCAACTCGTTGTTGGTTTTGTTGAAAGTAAGATCAAAGCAGAATAACATCGTCCTTTTTCTTTCTTTAAAGCCTGTGTGTGCGTGTGTGCTTGCATGCATGTTGTCTTCAAGCATTCACAACCCTGTCAAACCGAGACCACATCCTGAAGCCGGCTCGCAAACAGCAAGATCTACAGTGTTGACAGTTTGATTGCACACTGAACTTTGGACCAGGAGCCAAAAAGGATGTACAGGCCTCTGGTATAAATGACATTAACTGAATATTGTCTTTGTTCGATGAATGGTATTTCATCTGAAGCTCTTATTTTCTACCCTACCTGTATCTGACTGAGCGGCAGGATGGAGGTGACGTTGTCGAGCTGCTGAGTTCCGATCACCGTCTTCATGTAAAGGACCTGGCTGTTCACACTCTGCACCAGCACCGAGAAGAAGTTCGGGTTGCTGAGATTCAGAGTGCTCTGAGAAAAAGAAAGTAAATCATTCTTTTTTTTCTTTAAAAGAAGATACACAGGATAATACAACAACAACAAAAACACAACTATTCGGCACCAGGTTTTGTAACAACACATCAGCAAAAGAATTTAATTATGGTGGTCATTGGTTATTCAATTATCAACACACAGGAAGTGACAAAAACTTGAAACGTGCAACATTAAATAGACTTTCTAGAGGAGTGCCATAAAAGAAAACATGCCTTGCAGCGACGTATTTGTTTACAGGTTCAAATCAGACCAACATACACGAACTGAGGCTACCCTTTAGGTTAGCTTGCTACGGTTAGCCCTCTCGTCTCGGCTAGTGACGTAGAAAGCCGTGCAGATTTTGAACAGCTCACCCGGAGACAGAAGGCAGGACATTCAGAAACCGTATCTCAATCAAAACAGCACTCCAAGTTTGAATGCGAGTGGACGCACCAGACACACAAAATAACACCCCAAATCCCAGAAAAAAAATATTTTCATGGGCATTTTAAGACTGTATCTTAGAAACATGCATTCACAATCTCAAACAATTATTAAGAGGGAGCTCCAGCTGAAAGACTTGACTTGTACATCATCAAGACATGGCAAAATGGTCACAGTACACAATTATCTAGCTTGAAATCAATGACTTGTTGGGTCAAACCATTCTGAATTAAGTACTGCGGTGCGGCACAGAAAACCCAGCCTACAAGTCACATGCTACAGACCAACAAAAAATAAAATAAAACATCTTTGCATGTTACAGATCCTTGCAAAAATCTAACTATTGTTTATTCTTCTTCAATGGAATATTTTTCAATGAGAATGATACAAAAATGATCATTCCCTCCAGTATCGTGAATCAAATCCCACTCACAATATCAGTCAGAAATAATCGCAATTAGATATTTTCCTCCTATCGTGAAGCCCTACTGTGTAGTGCAACATACCACAAACCACGTTCTCCACAATCAACACCTCTCCAACTCTTTCAACATAAACATTTCAACCTTCATAAAAAGGTATAACTTACTACAGGACTGTTGTTTTAGACTGCATTTTGTATTGGCGTACCTCTTAAACTGGCAACAGAGTATGAGTAATGCTACGCTGAAAGTATGAGAGAACACCTACCGTCATGTTCATTAGGACCTTCATGTTGGAGCGGTCGAAGTGCACAGTCACCGAGTGTATCCCATCATCCACCACAACCACAGTGCGAGGGAAGAGGAAGAAGGCCACGAGTGACGACGCCAAGAGGCACAACACCACTGACAGGACCACATACAGCTTCCTACAACACAAACACAACCGGAGGTTCAAGGGCTGCACCATATGAGGAAAATATAACATATTGTTGTAAAATCGCTAGGACAATATTGTGACAACTAAACAGATATTAAAGTGTATTCAGTTGTGATGCTTTCAATATTCTTCTAAAATCCAACAAATTGCTTGTTGAATTTAAAACAAATAAAATGGAAATAATTAACAACATTCCTTTGTTGAAGAAACTGAACATTTTATTGAATTTAAAAAGGCACCGCTGAAAAAAAAAAGAATGCGTTACATTTTAACATGCAGTTGTCTACATATTTTCATATAACTAACCCCAAAAACGTCTTGTGTCTATCGCGATATGTTGCAGCCTTCAGCGATGTGCATACTGCACCAGTTGATATTGCGATGACGAGATACACACACACACACACACATATATATTGTGCGGCCCTAGTAGGTTCTCTTTACTGTAACTCGTGCACCAGACAAAGAGCAAAAGCTACACACCTGGAGCCTTTTTTTTTGAATTGCCAACAAATAGCATTTGACTTACAACATAAATAAATGTGCAGTTGGCACAGAAATACAATATGTTCAGCCCCAGGAAAACCGGCTACACAATAAGAAGTTTTGGTTACTTACGTTCTCTGGGGTCGCAGCCTTTGGTCGCTGTACGGGATCAATGCAACCAGTTCATTCACTTGTTCTATCAGGCAAGAGATAACAGGTCATGCAACAAATTGATTTTGTCTCCCCCAAAGACTGTTAAAACTGGCTTTCCTTAAATGTGTTTTTGAACACAAGGCAAAGTTTGCATAGACTATCGAAACACGCTGCAACATCGAAATATTTTCAACACTTCGGAGACTGCAGTTATATATTTAAATACTTGTAGGCCGTGGTTTAAGTTTATTTACCACTGTTTTTCCCGGCTTGAACGTCAGTGAAATAACGTTGACGTATTCACCCGAACGTTGTTTCTACTCACCGGAGGGTATTCGTCCAGTGCCTTGGCATGTTGGACACGTTATGCTGTCCTTGCCGGTGAACTCCACGTAGGGGAACTGAGCTATGTCCTCCCGTCTGACGAGCCCATCCAAAGAGTCGTTATCGGAATCTCTGTCCTCTCCTCCCCGCTCAGAGCCCTGCCTCTCCGGGAGGAGAGACCGGCTACTGTCGCTACGAGACCACAGTGTCCCCATGTCGGCTCAACTCGCTTGGTCTAGCCAGAGTTTCCCCCGAACCGAGTCTGCCGGTGGATAAGAACGAGCCATTCAGCCCCAAAGTAAAGGACAGCAAATCGACTCGGGAGCGATAGGTCAGCAGGAATTTAACGTTACAGAGAATGCCCTGTGTCCGCGAGTACAACTATCTTTATTAAATCAACTGACAGAGTCGAAATGTAACTTTAGCAGAATTCCATGTCCAGGCGTGGCGTCTTAAGCTAGCTAGCGTTAACGTTAGTTTGCTAGCGGGTGTGTTATACAATTGAGCGGTTAACTTCCAGTGACTGTAGCCGTCTGTAACGTTAGTTATTTTAATTACACAAAATTTGCTTACCTTTTAGCGTTAGACCAAACAACTCAACGTTGCCATCTCCAAGTCGGGTTTACACCAGCGCGCACTCTATGTCACACCGAAGTTTACGTTCATGTTGTGTTGCCTTCAGGTGCCCTGCGTACCAAGGATGTTGTGCGTACTCTTCTTTTTCTTCTTTGTTTATGAGGTTTCAAGGCAGTTAGCATCCTTAAAGTTGCATTACTGCCACCGTCTGGATTTACTCTTCCTCAATGTCCGTCTTACATGAAACCAAATTATCTTTTTCTGCCCTCCACCACACTCTAATATGATTTTCAAACTGTAGGCCCTATCTACGCTACTCGACTTGCCTTTCTTCTGTAGCTATATTTTCTGCGTTTATCTAGTCTAGTGATGCTCCTCTTTTTTCGTTACTGTGTCCAATTCTCAATCTGTTAACATGCTCTTTCATGTTAGTTCCACCTGCTTCCTTCGGTTCAGTAGTTATAGGCCTAGTCCTGCACATCACACCTCAGCCAGTCAGACATTTACTTCATTTGTAAAGAATGAACATAACATAGATTTGCTGCATTCGATTTTTTGCTAGAATTCGATTTGATGTGATCGCCGTCAGCGTTACCGCATAAGCAAAACAATATTTAGGTGAATCAAAATAAAATATAGCCTATATCGATTTTAGTAAAACCACTGTTGGGCAATATGAGGCTGCATCTAGTGCCATGCAGCCCGGTCTATTGATTCGTTTACACGGATTAATTTATCATGTTTAATTTTCGTGATGGATAAGCACTTCTTATTTTATATAACGTATTTCAATGGGAAGCATCTTTCGTGACTAGCACGATTATTTCTGCCAGCTCTGCTGTTGTTGTTCTTTTTAACCCAACCGCTGTTTTAAACAACATGCATAAATCCTGTTTAATGTGCGTTTCTTTTAATGTTTTTATTTTGGTCTTATTGCCAATAGCCATGCTGTGATCCCAAAAGATCCTTCCCATTGAAATACAATAGTTCAAAAAACGTGCTGACCATCAGAAAAAAAAGATAAATATGTCTGTGTACACAAATCAATAGATACAATTATGTAAACATAACCCAAACTGCAGTGAGACAGGGTTGTACCCATATACCATACAGTCTATGGTTGTACCCTATAAACTCTGTCTAACCAAAACTATTTTTTTTGTGTATTTTACCTTTGCCAGCATGTCTGAAAGATCCCAATTGTTGGACGACCTGTCTCCATTACCCTCAGATAGTTTACAAACAGATGTGTTCAAATTGGCCAATCTAATATCCAATAATTCAATGACACATGCATTCCATTGGTTTAGCTTCCACTGCGTTATCTATTCTTTTAATAGACAAGCAATACAATACAGCCAGGCATGAAATATTGATGAATTATCCAGTTGTTGTGCAGTTGCAAGTCTCCTAATATTCTACCATCGCTGACACATTTTCTGTTCTTTTCAGTTAATGGTTCTTCATGAAGGTACAACAATTACAATCACTTTGACCGACGCTGTGAAGGCAGCATTTGAACGCACCCAAATAGTTCTTAGTTGTGTACTGCTGCCCTCTATTGGTTCAGATGCAGGTACTGCACCTACAATTGATTCAAAATAAAAAGAAAAGAGTAATGACAACACCAGCGTTTATTATTATATTATTATTAATATTATGATAAGTTTTGTTTCAACTCTAGAATTCGTTTACATCCTTCCTTCCTCCCCTGTTAGTTCCATTTTGTGTGTTTCACCATTCTGCTGGAAGGTTTTCTGAGGGTACACAGAATGAGAGGGGCAATGTTTTATGTGTTGTGGTGTGTAAGTGTGTATAAGTACAACAGCGTATGGTAGTAGGATCAGTTAGTCTGTGCTGCAAGCCTCCTCTTCAGCTCAGAATTCTCTCTTTGCAGCACTTTATTCTGAAAAAACAAAGAATGATGAAGATGAAGAAACCATCAATACCCTGTCAATTCAGCCATGAAGGTAAACGGAGATCCAAAAACTCAAAATAAATTCCTCATTATGACAGAATAAAGTGACCTCAGCTCTGATAGCTCTCTCTCTAGATCTAACCTTATGTCTGAGGGCTTCCACTATCAGGTCTCTTCCTCCCCTGATGCTCTCCTCTTTTTTTGAAGCACGGAAGACATCCCCAACAACTGAGACCAGCACGTGAGACTGAAAAAAAAAAAAAGGGTTTGAAAAATGAATATTTCCAATATTAATGTTAGGGCTTTCCTGCTCAAATAACTTTGATAAAACCTTTAAATAGTTCCTATAGGAAATGCATTGCAATGTAATGTAATAATGTAATGTATCCTTTATACAAGGGGAAATTACAATGTACACTCTGTTGTTATTACAGACATTACACACAGGCCTGAATTAAAGTTGCACAGCTGTTATGCTGAACGGGGAACACTCACAAACGTCTTGCTCTGGAACAGATAACAGTGGTTCATGTCTGCTGCAGGGTGTCTCGCCACAAATCCAAAGACTTTGGGCGAAGATGGAAGGACGGCGCAGAAGGAAATGGTGGACAGAGGGCACGAGTACAACAAAAACTGAGGGTGTAGGAAAGACAACGAGGAAATGACAACTGTTGATGCTTTTCATCAATGTTTTAACTTTTTCATACGTTTTTGTCAAATGTTTTTAACACTTTTGCTGCTTTTTTTCACTAAGTATCACAACTTATTTACTTCAGTCTTATAGTTATTTTTGGAATTTCTGGTCAATAAACCTCATTTATAAGAAATTATACCTACTGTTTGAGTTAGAAAAGCAGAAATTATGAAGTATTTTGACTAACGTTAAAGGAATGTAATGGAAGTAGAGATTTGTACTTGCCAAAGAGCGTTGTGTTGAATCACTCATGTTATTTGGGGTAGTTAAAAAGAACATTGATATAGGAAAACGGGTCAATTTGACCCGAGGACAACATGAGGGTTAAAAGTGAACATTCAAGGCCAAAGAAAGCGAGTGATTGAATCCTGTGCATCCTTGGACTGGTACCAGGTTAACTAGTACACCTTGGTCACGCACCTTGGTTTTGTTTTCCAAAATGTCTATCCCACTCAGCGACAGGAAGACATGGACTTTGCTCTTCTTCGCTGCCTTTTGTGAGGAGTATTTATCCGGTGTCTGTAGGGATACGATGGGATGGATTACATGTCACGTTAACATATTAACAAGTTCATAGCTCATTCTGTGGATACAAACTTGGTTTCCCTTTAGAATACAAGTAATGTGCAGAAGAATCCCAGCATCCAAGTTAACAGCTTGCATGAAGGGTTGCATGGAGGTCAACATGAAAATGATTTCAAGGAAATGAGTGTTTCCCTGTAAAGGAGAATAACAGGAACTAAAATGGGATGTGAGTCGTTGTTGCTGACCTTTAGGCTCTGAGCTGCTTCAGACAGGATCTGCGGTCCATCCGGACGGACCACCTCAACTCGGCCAAGAAACTACAGTTTAGAGAAATAAATGCACGAAGGAAAGAGGAAAATGGTGTTTTAAACAAGGCTGAATATCCGATTAAGAAACGCCGTACTGTACTGCGAGATAGATAGATAGATAGATAAATAGCTATTAATCCCAATAGTTACATGATACACAATGTTTACATTATATACCGGTAGTCCAGTCCATGAAACCAAGCCCACACTGTTGTTCAGCTGCCATTATTGATCACAAGTATCTCCTGAAGTACTTAAATTTCCATATTCAGATTGAGATTCTCAACCGTCAAAAATACATATTTACCTTAACTTGAAAGGTGATCTCATTATCATCCTCAGTGTCACTCATTTTAACTGGTCTGGAGCCAAACTAAACCCTGCAGGGTGGCATAAAGATGCATCTTAGACATCTAGGGGTACATACAAGTTTAAATCATTGAAGAAGTACTGTGAATTCATCTTACCTTTGTGTAAATATACTAGTGTCCAGAGTGAAGCGACTTCTTATTGCATTACAAACGGATGGGCTTAAAGTCCACTGGAGTCAATGAGTAACCATCCTGTCTTCCTTATTGACCTTCATCAGATTTACCCAGGGTGCCTGGATATGTCATTGATAAGCTACCGCTCGGGAGTTATTGATAGCAATTACAGCACACAATGTTAAAATGTAAAGGTCCCATGCCATGAAAAATTCACTTTATGAGTTTAACATTAATATGAGCTCCTCCAGACTGCCTATGGTCCCCCAGTGACTAGAAATGGTGATAGGTGTAAACCGAGCCCTGGTATCCTGCTCTGCCTTTGAGAAAATGAAAGCTCAGATGGGCCGATCTGGAATCTTGCCCCTAATGAGGTCAAAAAAAGGCTTTATCCTAAAACACGCGTGACATCGCTAAGAGCACCTTTAACCATTGCGTTGTCTTTTTGAAAATCAACACTTTTGTGGATGCTTTTTGTCATTTTTTAAAAAAAACTTTTTGTCCCTTTTTTCATCATTTTGGATGCTTTTTTCAATGTTTAACACTAAACATTAGTTTTACAGTTATGGTTGAAATTTATGGTCAATAAACCTCATTTATAGGAAATTATACCTAATATTTGGGTTAGAAAAGCAGAAATTATGAATTATTTTGACTAAAATTAAAGGAATGTATGTAGATGGATGATCACAGGCTGGACTATGTCAACTTTTACTTAATACTGTTTCAAATGCTATAAAATTGAATAAGACAGTACTTGCCAAAGAGCGTTATGTGGAATCAAGCTGGTATTTTTGGGTAATTAAAAAGAATATTGATATAGGAAAATGGGTCAGTTTGACCCGAGGACATGAGGGTTAAGCTGTAAAATAACATTTGGGACCACGTTGAGCCCAAACCAAGCCAGCCGCTGGCCGGAGCAGTCTCATTACTTCCTAATTAATGATTTTTTCACAGATAATCTGATGACCATTTAATAGTAATTAAAGTTAAGGTTTGATACAACAACAAAAAAAACACACACAGAAGAAGTCCATACCAACTGTATTTAATGTCTGTTTACAGTGAGTGCCAACGAATCAATGCTCTATTGTATATATATATATATCTTTATATCAGAGTTCATACAATGTCAATGTGTAAATCATAAGCCAGTGAAAAGCATTGTGATCAACGATGGTCACATATGATGATTGTGGTCAGAGACGACATGAAGGAAAGCCCAAAACAGACAGTTCAAATACCTGATCATGTTCATAGGATTGATCAACTTTTAAGCCATTTCAGACGTGAAGTAATTTTACAGAAGAGATGCAGGTTTTGTTCTCAACAAAGAGCAGATGACGATTTCAGTTAAACAAAACCTCAGACATTTATCTGATGGTTGAAGCTCTGTCCCACAAAACAACTCGAGTAGTCTCATCTATTCGTTTTAAGCAATATGAGAAAGAGACAGAAGCAGACAGACAGAAGCAGACAGACAGGTGGTCAGTGGACTCTGAAGTGAGAGCACAGAGAGAACCTTTTCCCAGTGTGCTTTATGTGAATGAACGAGGGGAGGAACAGCTGAGAAGAACACCACCGACCACGCAGATGGACGTCGGTGCAGCGGCGCAGTCGTTGTGTACTGCAGTCTTATGAGTCGTTGACGGACATGGTCTCCATGGCGTTGGGCAGGTTCTGGTCTCCTCCTCCCTGCTTCTTCTTCTTCCCCCCTCCATCCTGCTGTTTCTTGGCTTTCTTAGACACCTCCTGATCGATAGGAGCGGGTTTGACAAACTTAATGATCTCTGTCATACCTGGGGTTGAAAAAACAAAGAATGCATTTCAGCCTTCAAACAAATAAATGAATAAAAACAAAAAGAATAACACACACATCGTAGAACATATGCGGAAAAAGAAAGAAAGAATAAAACGTCCTGGAAAATGGAGAAAAAGGAAACACGACCAAAACAGTTTAACTGTGTGCGTGCTACGAAATAGTTCAATGTTTTGGGAATACAATTCTTATTCAGCGAGTGCCAACTTTGTTTTATTATAAACGGTTCCCAAAGTGTTACACCCACACCCACCCACCCACCCACCCACCCACCCACACACACCCACACCCACAAGCTTACCAGGAGGCATGAACGGTCTGAGCTTCTCTGGAATAACGATGCCTTCTTCAGTTTGGTAATTCTCCAGGATGGCACACATCACACGCGTGGTGGCGCACATGGTCGCGTTCAACATGTGCACAAACTCGGCCTAAAAAGCATACAGCGAGAAGTAGTGTGTTAATAAAACACTCAACCCTATTATGGAACTGACGGTAGCTGCCCAACATCAGCCACTGTGGCATTATCGAACACATCTTTGTAATGTAATTATTGTGTATGGAAAACTGCCTCGTCATTCAATACCTAAGGAGTAAAGCTCATCAGTGAGCCAATAAGCATGCTTCTACCAAGATCTAATGTTTGCGATTGGCTGTAACATTTCAGGTTGTAACACAGGAAAGTCTACATATGCACAGAGATGGGCTCACGTAGCAGGAGGTGAGAAATAAACTAAACGATTGGTGGTCTAATGGGATTTCTTTGATTTTTTTCCCCAGTAGAGCTGCACGGCTGCGTTAGAACAGAGCACTCGCCTTGTCCATCATCTTCTTGGTCTGTCCGTAGCGGATGCGGAGGCGCCTGGCCTGGTAGTCGGTGCAGTTTGAGCAGGAGACCAGCTCTCTGAAGGCCCCAGAGCCAGGGAACCAGGCCTCCAGATCCAGCTTCTTACTGGCCGCGTGATTTAGGGCACCTGTGATGACAAACGGTAGCAACTGGTTAGCTGTCATCCCGGTCCGATCTTTATGCAAGCAATCGGCACGGCAACAGCAGCTGGTAATTTAACCCTACGTTGTGTGTCAAGCTTTTAGAGCAGGAAAAAAAAAAAAATGCTAATGGAAAAAATTTATAATCACGATTATTATTGATCAATATTGAAATCCCGATAATTTAACACGATTACCCGTTGACTTCTGGAAAGATATTACAATTATTGAATTTAAACAGTAGGAAAAGTTAAATAAAACAGTAACAAATCTACTGGGTAATTTGCCTGAATACTTTTCTATTTAACTTTATTTTTTTATTAAGAACACAAGAGAAAATAAGAGTTTACTTGCAGAACGTAATAAACTAAAGTAATTGTTTTTCTTGATTATTTGTCTTTTGTGATCATTGGGAGCCAAAATCATAATCATGATTACATTTCGATGAATTGCACAGCCCTAGCTCAAGATTGACTTCAAAATCGATATGATTAAAAAAAAAATCTCAATTAAAAAGCAATTGACAGTAGAGCTGGGCAACATATCAATATTAAATCAATATCGTGATATGAGACTACATTTTGCCTTTGATTTTGGATATTGTAATATAACCAATGTCTTTTCCTGGTTTTAAAGACTATATTACAGGAAAGTGATGTAATTTTCTGAACTTAGTAGACTTTTGTAACTATTCTATTATTTGCCTTTACCCAATTAGTCATTATATCCACATTACTGATGATTATTTCTCAAAAATCTCATTGTGTACACATTTTGTGAAAGCACCAATAGTCAACACTACAATATCGGTATTTGGTCACAAATATTGTGATATCTGATTTTCTCCACATCACCCAGCCCTATTTCACAGTATGGAAACGTAGTTACTTTTCCCATGTGATAGTATCCACGCCATTACAAAACGAAGAAAAAAAAAGAGGAAAATATTGACATTGATTTGATTTTGAATCCACAGAGCTCGAACGGCGATACGAGTGCGAATCGATTTTTCCTTTACTTTATTTTTAGAGTACTTCTTCCGTTTGTAGTTCCCGGGGCTTACCACTTGTGTCCCTGTTTGATCGGAGAGGATTTACAGTCAGAGCTTTCCGTTTAGCATGACAGTTTATTTCCAACAGCTTCAGCGTCTGACCTACCAGAGACAATGTTGACGATGCGATAGGGAATTCCAAGAGACTGGTAGAACTCTTCTGCCGTCCCGATCATCTCATCAAACATCTCCCAAGATTTGCCGTCATGTGGGGAGGCATAGACGAACTGCTCAATCTACAAAGAAAAACGTAAAATCTTTATATTTTTTCATAAAATCCTGAAACAAAAGAGGGTAAATCAATTATGTATCCCAAATCCTGTTGTCAAATTTACTTGCACATAACCGTTACGTTAGTGTGGGGCTGCCAAACAGATTGGTGATAATTTAAATGCGTCTGATAATAAGTTATCGTGTACTTATCAGAATATTGCATTTCACTGTCAATGAAAAAGTAATATAAAGCGCTGTTTTTTTGTCAAACAACTGACTTTCTCAAACTGGTGCACCCTGAAGATCCCGCGGGTGTCTCGGCCATGGGAGCCCACTTCCTGTCTGAAGCAGGTGGAGAAGCCGGCATAGCGGATGGGCAGGTCCTCGGGTTTGAGCCACTCGTCCCTCAGGAAGGCTGCGATGGGCTGTTCCGAGGTGGCGATGAGGTACTTCTCATCTATGGCGCTGTCGTCCGACTTCTCACTGCTCTTACCGATGACCTGGAGTAAAAACATACAGGGTTAGAGGTGGAGGAGTGTGACCAGTCCACACAGGATTTCGGGATGGGAATAAAAACGTTTATTTCAAAAGTGCGAGAGAAAACTGATTGGACGGAGAGTCTGGCTAGGGGACTCAATTTAACATAAAGAGACGTGAGGAGCAGTCAACCATAAAATTCCAACACAAACAAAGCTGAAGGCGATGGACACCGGCGAAAAAGGAGCAGTCTACATCACTGACGTTTCATTTCCCAAAATGTTCAGGTGCCACCTGAAATTCCGCCGGATGTCCCTAATTTCCATTGGACTGTCTGTCAAATCTGAGTTTTCTGTCGCACAACTAAAACAACCTTTGAACGTACGCATACTCCACCAAGACAAGTTCCACCAAGACAAGCTCCTCCGCTTGGTCTGGAGATTAGCGATCCATGACAACCTTGTTAAGTTAAAAACTAGTTAACAGTACCTTGTAGAGCTCTTCGTCAAACTGGCTGAGCTGGGCGACTTCCTGCATGACCTCTTTCCTCATGAAGAAGGGTGTGTAGAGCATGGTGTAGTTCTTGCTGTGGAGGATCCTTAAGGCGTAGGTGATCAGAGCCTGCTCCAGGAACACAAGCGGCCCCTGTACACAACGGAGGAGAGGAAAACATCTTAACAGCTGGTTTGTCTGCGTCTGCAGTGGCTTGCTCCTTTATGTCCTTCATGTGTTGGACACTATATTCCAGCTCACCTTCAGAAAGTAACCTCTGCTCCCAGCCACAACAGCTCCCCTCTCTCCATCAAAGCCATCGATCATGACCACCAAGTCCACATGGGAGTACTTCTTCTGGGCGCTGCAGTCACCCCAGGTCCGCTCCACCTTGTTGTCTGCATCCTGTCAGGAAGACACGAGAGGACGCCTCGCATTAGGACGATTAATCAACTGACAACCTGCAACTATTCAGATAATAGTTTATATTAGTGGAGGTAATAGTGGAGCGGCCGTCCATGTGTAAAAGGTTACAAACCCAGCGGCCGAGGGTTTGACTCCAACGCGCGGCCCTTTACTACATGTCGTTCCCCCCCCCCCCCCCCCCCCCCCCCCCCCCCCCCCCCGTCTCCCCTTTCATGTCTTCAGCTGTCCTATAGAAATAAATGGCAAGCAAGCTCGGAGTTCTAGATTCTGAAATGTGAACTTTGGTGTTTTTTTTTATCACTATGAATTGAACATCATTGGGTTTTGACCTGTTAAATCAAAAGAAATGTCAAATATTTTACACAAAGGGATTAGAGTTGAAGGAGTAGTTTGACATTTTGGGAAATTTGGCTTGCTTGCCAAGTTACAAGAGAAGAGCAATATCACTCTCATATGCTGATAAAGAGCTAGAGTGAGGAGATAAGTAGCCACGCTTAGCATAAAGACTGCCAACAGTTGGGAAACTGCCAACCTGGCTCTCTCCAAGAAAGCTGGCATTTCCAGTCTTTATGCTAAGCTCAGCTAACCGGCTGCTGGCTTTCATATGTAAGCATACAGACACGACCGTGCTATCCATAATCTCATCTAACTCTCAGCAAGAAAGTTGATATTATATTTCCAAACGATTTGACCTATTCCTGTCCATGTGAAACATTTTATATCTTAATGCACTCAAGCATTCTCGTTGCAGATGAGGTCTTTCTTTAAAAAAAAAATACGTATCTGTTATTACAAAGTAATACTCCAGTTAAGCCAAACTGTGTGCAGTGTGTAGGAGCATCAATAACTGATATGACAACGTATTACATGTTCATGGCAGTCCAGTAGAACTGCAGACAAAGCATAACGGGATGTTTATTTGTATATTGATGTATATTTAACACCCCTAAACCCAGAACTCCCTGTGAGTGTAATAGTTTAGATTTTGGGAAAAACTATGTATAATGCAATTTGTAGTAGTTACTAGTTGTAGTAGTTCATAATGCCTTGCAAATATTTGACATTTTAGTATGTTTTTTTTATTTATTTTTAAAGGAAATTTGCTGGATCATGTGTTATCTAATGCACTTTATTAGTGAAGATCATGTCAATCATACTGACAATATGCGACAATGGATAAGGTTACTTTAAATGCATTATTAAATCAAAGTAATGCAATCGGCTCCTACTTTAACCAGCCTGTATCCAACCACTCACCTCGTCATTGCTGATGGGTACCGATGGGTGCAGAAGGTTGCCGATCTCCCTCAGGTACTCAAAGCGTTCCGCCTCCAATTTTATCCTCTCACTGTCACATTTCTCCACCGCCTCTTCCACTAACAAACGCACCTTCTTGATCTGGGTTACAGTCAGGGGCTGTCACAGGAAAAGGAAAACGTGCAAACAATTAGGAAGCAATTTGCGTGTTATTTCTTTTTAGAGATTTGTATGAAACATGCAAAATTGCCATCATGCGGGTGTGGATAAGCGCTCAGAGTGCAGACAGTCATACCGAAAGTGTTTCAGCTGTTAGGGACTCCACGTTCTGTGCTTCCTCAGGAAGAGACTCATCCTCTCCAACTGGTTCCTTCCTCTGCATCCACAACATAGAAAGGTGTTAAAGATGGCAAAAATACAGTCCAAAACTTGCTCTCAGGTCTGGTTAGTGGAAACATATTCACAGTGTTATTTCTCCTGTCTCACTCTATAATGACTGGTTCAGTCATGTAGTGTCCTGATGCTTCCATACCTTCATTCTCTCCCCAATGCTCTTGCTGCAAAGGTTTTTGGCTTTGTTCAGGTTGTCTGCAGTGAAGCGGCCTATTAGGGGGTGAAGCACAGTCAGTCAGACCAGGGACTGTGCTTTTGTGTGTGTGTGTGTGTGTCTGTGTGTGTGTGTGTGTGTGTGTGTGTGTGTGTGTGTGTGTGTTTTGCAGTAACGTTAATGACAGGTGTTGCTGTCAAAGGCAACTCAACCTCATGCATTACAAAACGACAATAAACATGTAAATAAACTAGCGTTGTCACAACGAGTAGAATGTGACTGAAAAATCAGTTTCGTTATCACGCCGAAACAGAATGACTGTAGCGAAACTGCAGGGCGAGGTTGACTTGTCATGTTGCAGTCTGGGATTGCATCAGATTGTACCCGGCATCGCTAGCTAAGCTAACCTAGCATTAGCAACGCTTCTGTAGCATATCAGTCAATACCTATGGAAATGGGTGGTTAACGAGAGCTTAACATTCATACATTTAAAAACGTGATATTAAGTAACTATCGTTCATTGCGTTGACAATAACCATATGGCTCATTTGGATTCGTTAAATGGTGCTAGTTGAGCAAATATTAGCCCATTGCGGTCTATTCTCTTCGTCTATGACTGTTCACACCAAACCTCATTCAGATATGGTTATACATTGTTGCCAAATTTACTGACAAATGCTCACGTCTTGTACAATATACATTACTTTACACCCTGTTAAAATAATGCCCACTGCCCAATACGGCATACATATAATGGACCAATCAACACGTTAACGATTTCAAAAGTTAACTTTCTGAAATAATTCGCAGTCCACTGCATTGTGTTTAGCAAACGTACACCTAGCTACGTTAACGTTCCTACGGTGGCAGAGCGAGGACTTATCAAGCGAATTAATTGTAAAAATCATATTATATAGAGCAGTTGTATGTATTTCAAGTTAACCGAAGAGAACAACTGGTCCTAAAAATGAGGGCAGCATTCAAGTTGTCAAGATTAGATGTGTCAGAAACCTGTATTTGCATTCTAACAATAAAATGACTGATATTTGAAGGGACTTGGGCTTGAGTTCCTCTCCTGTGGAAAATTCACTGGACGCTAAGCTAACATCATTAGCTAGCCACTGCGCTAACGTTGGCTACTATGACTGAAACAACAGAAATCAAAAGGCACTTACATTTCCTCCACTCTGTATCTGCGGCGACCAGTTTGTCGACGAGTGTTACATCTTTAAACCTCTTCCTTTGGGTCTCCCGGATGAGTTCTGGATCGCCACCTTTATCGGTGCGAAACTGGTCCAAATCGAGCACCATCTTTCCACGCTGTCTATCAGAGAGAGCTGACTGAACTCACAACGATGATTCCTCCAACCAGGTTGCCAAGTCGTGTTGCTCAAGTCGCAAAACCGTAAGCACGATTACACATATTCCTTATTAATAACACGTAAACAAAAGGTTCATTGTCAACATACAAATACATCACAAATAAACGCAATCTAAACGGTTTTATTAGATGAGGTTGATCGCTTTTTAGATACTATTTTAGATAGAAATAGATCGGAGGTTTCCAACAAGTCTGGCAACCTATAGCATCAGCAATACATGGAAAATATATTTCACTCAACAGAAAAAGCCAGAGAACATTTGTTATAATCTTATTTTACTAGATGATTTTATATACACAATAGAAAATCCATATTTCACGAAAATACAATACAAAATGCAAAACACATTGCATTTATCCACATACAGCATACAAATAAAAATGATACCTTATGATAGGCTACCTATAAACCTATTTATCCATTCCTTTGTGTATAAGATATGCACATGCATAAGTAAACTATAAGCACGGATGTAAACATGCATACGATGTGTACTCGGATGAGATAAACAGTTAATTTATGATTAAAACTAAACTTTGTTTTTGCTACATGACATTACAAGAAAACAGGAAATATCTGCCATATAATTTTTTAAGATTAAGATAGCTTTATTGACCATTACGCACATTACTGGACGTTCTTTTCACAAATCCTTCGTGTGCTCACACACATGTAGCATATACTCACATTTCCGAGGTAGAGGTGGTTAGTAGTTGCTACTACTAACTAGCTGGTTGATTGCTTTAGGGCACATCAGCATGGGATTGCAGATGTACTAGTCACACTCTTAGAGTCTCCTGGCTTGATTTTTGTGGCTAAGTTTCATGGTTCAAGTTATTATTAACAGATACAGAACAATTACAGGAGCATTTGTTGTGGCTGATGCTCCCTCGGACAATGTTAATTACTAGTGCTGTCAAACACTTAAAATATTTTATTGCAACTAATTGCATTGATGTCATAGTTAAATCACAATAAATCACACATTTTTATCTATTCTAAATGTCCCATGGTTTCTTTATGTCCTGTTATTTTTTCTCAATGTAATGCTCTTATCAACATGGAAAAGTTGATGGTGTACAGCCTACTACACTAGAGCCTACTGTAGTGTTTATTTCACATTTAACATTCTCACTTGGATCAAATAATCTCTCACACAATGTACCACTGTCCATCAATAACAGGGTGAAAAAACTACTTTGACGAGGGGGCCGAGACTTGGCATCAGCTGTGTGTTTGGCCATCAAGTGGTATTTCAGACTGGACGCGGTGCGATGATAGCTCAGTTCACAACGACAAAACACATAGATAACTTCGGTCTTGTCAACGGAACCACTTGACAACTTTTAAAATGTAAACTTTCCATTCAGAAACTTTCGGCGTCTCGCGCTCGCCATCCATACCAAAACGTAACGTTACTACTCTTTGGCCGGCCCGCAAGCCCAAACAAGTGTGTGCGGCGTGCCTGTTGTTTTGTTTCCGGTCTAGCTAGATCTGTTTTGGTTACTAATTTCACTTGTTGTTGCAACAGTATGTGGAAAAAAACTACAACGTTTGCTAGACCAAAAAGAACGTTAATCTTGCGTTATAAATGTACGCCGTTAAAATGGATTTGCATTAATGCCGTTAATAACCCGTTCAACTGACAGCACTACCAATTACATTTGTATAAAACAGAAAATTGGAAAGTAAAAAACAAAACAAGAACATGATGAAAGGTCATGAACCAGTCATCATACACGTTTATCTTGAGGCCATACTAGCTTCACAGATAGCCAACTGCAGAGCTGCTCCAGCTGGTAGCTTAGTAAACCCTTCCTCTGAGATATGGTTTATCTTCAGGTAGTGCCCCGGTCTGTGTAGAGCCACCCCATGGAGGTGGGAGAAAAGCAGCTGTAAGTCACGTGTCAGCATGTAATGAGATACCAGCCTCAGTTCAGTGGGGATGTCAGTTTCCTCAGAGTATTCAAAAATGGCCGCCATGTATTTGGATAGGTCCTGTCCTTTGGCTTTGGCTCGGCCCACCTCCTCTCTAATGAGTTGGACGGCGGTGTCAGAGCTGAAGGCGTTGGACCCAAAGTCCAGTCCTCTGTTCACCCCCTCATCTTTGTGGTCTCCCTCTGGAGGCTTAGGTCTGTGGTTGAGACCCTGAGAACAGATCACCAAGATGAAGTCGCTCTCACGGATCTGCCGGCAGTGCCAGGCCATACTGCCCTCCTCAGCCACACTCAGAGACTCCCAAAGGTCCAGGCACACCTAGGGAGGAAAAGAAAAAGAACGGTGTCACAGCAAACACATTTAACCCCACAGCTATCTCATAGTAAAAAACAAAACAAGACAATGTTATCATTAGCTTTTTTCTGCCTATAACTTAAACAGAAAACGCATTAAAGCCATGACATGTCATGTCCACTACCTGAGTGGCCATGTGCTGTTGTATGAAGGCTCCTAACTGCATGACGGCTTTGACATGAGCGGGGCCATCATTGCAGCTGTAGCAAATCAGAAGACGAGGAGGGGTCTGTCCGTTTTTGGACAATGGCATTACTTCCTCCTGGGTCCCGCTCTCTTGATGCTCCTTGATTATATCTGAATGGATGGCAAGAAAATCAATTTGCTTGTGTTTCACACACTGACAAAAAGAAAAGACCAAAAGGTAAAAGAACGGTTCTCAATCAAATGGTGTAAAAAAAATGTTTACATGAAGTATTAGTTTGTCTTTGCACCTGGTTTTTTGTCAAATTTCTTCACCAGCAGCCGGGTCCTCGTCAAGGTGAGAGCAACCAGTGAGACTACAAGTATGACTGCAGCAGACAGGCACAGTGGAAGCATCAGAGCCAATGAGGGAGTGACAGAGAGGGGCGAGGAATCTTCTGAGGATGAGGGAGAAGGGGTTATGTGACAATTTACCCAAAGTGACAGTAATAAATTGGGAAATGCGCTTTTTATTAGCATTACTGCAGACATAGGTGAAAAGATTGTTACCACTGTCACGTCTATGTGAGGTTTACGGAGTTAGAGCTGGGAGTAGATGGGCGTATATGAGCAGAAAGATTTTAAAGCAAAGGAAACATCTTGCCCAGCTCTCTCTGAAGTTCAAAAATACGCCTACCAGCTCTGGTGAAACCAGCAAACTAGACTCAGGAAGGTCCCGGCCAGTGATTGTCTAAAAGTAGTTTCAGCAAAACAATTCCCGCATAATCACAAAGTCAGTCATTGTCATATTTCTGTGTTTATGATATAAACACATGAGACACAGCATGCTTATAACTGGCCTTAAATAGTGTTCCTCTGCATATTTCTAAACTTTGGAGAAGAAAGGCTAGATGTTTCCCTCTGGTCTTTATGCTATGCTTATCCCCTCTTGGCTCTAGCTCTGTAATTAACTTGGATCATTTTACATGACTCCTGACCAGAAAGCATGTCAAAGCAAGTATTACTTTAAAGTTTGAATGACAGATGTTATTGATCGCATATGAATTAAATATTGTGTTTATTTTATTGTGGCAGACAATTTATCTCCACATTAGAAATATTGATATATAATGTGGCTTAGCAGCAACAAAACAACGTCCTCTACCTTTTTGAAGGTGCAAGACCTGAACATAGAATTTTTTTCTCACTGCATCCACTTGGTCAGCTGCAATCTGTGACACAAGACATGTTGAGCAAGAAAGTTAATTCATTAGTATTTTTTGGACCTTGGAAATTTTAGATTGACAAAATAATCCTAAACCTGCGTTATTTCTTCCCCCCCACTGGGCGGCAGCACAACACGCTGTAAACACAACAAGCTGACATGGTATCACTTTCTAGAGTTGATGTTATCCAGTAGACATGAAGCAACACAAACACTGATGAGAGTGGTGAGACCACACAGTAAAGTTGTGGGCCAGAAAACCAAAACAATGAGTCAAAAGCCCTTTGGTTAAGATTATTCTGTCAAACTACACAAAATGTTTCAAGACAAAGAAAATAAAAGATGAATATATGTTAGTCAGCATAGCCCACATAACATATTTTTTGACTGGTATATTACCACGTATTGAAAACAATAGCCCCTGAAAACTGAAGTAATTATACATACTATGCAATCAGTGTCAATTATGGATCAGTTATAACCATTTTTTATTTACCTCACAGGTGTAATTGGTCCCTTCTTGCAGGTCTTTCAGCTGGTAGCTGTGGTGGGTTTGGTTATTGCTGGAATTCTGAGAAAATAAAATGAATAGTACATTTTTAATTAAACAATATTATTATTAAGGCCACATGGTTATTACATATTTCAGTGATATACTGTACATCCCTGCAGCAAGGTGTTAATGCAGTGAAGGAAAACAAAACCACAAAATACAAAGCTGCAGAAGCTGAAACCACTGACAGGTGTGATGTCTGTGTATGTCTTCATGCCATTTGCAGAACATAGGGAGAAGTAGCTTCTGATGCCCAGCTTCGGGGGAGCCAGGTTAAAGGTCACAGTGATAGCAGTCCCTTCCTGCTGCACCTTCACATGTTTGGGGTACCAGTCTAGAACCAGACCATGAAATATTGATATATGTAAAGTTGATCATAAGAAGAAACATTAAATATAAAATTGCATTGCTGTAGCAGACCAGAGTTTATTTAACAATGAGAAGCATTTTCTCTCACCTTTTTTGCACTGCTCAAGACCATTCTTCTCTTCACATGCTGCAAACCATGTACACATTATTATAGATTCACATTGTTTCAACAGTAGTCTTCCTGAAAGATTCATGAGGAAAAGTGTATGTTTAAAGGGACGAGCTAGTGACAGGGATGGTATTCTAACTAAAGGCAGTGTAAACAAGATTTAAAGGTTACCAGGAAGCAACCACAAACTTTGTGAGCTCAATGTGTGTGTGTGTGTGTGTGTGTGTGTAAAGCTATTAAAAGATGTGAGATCTAGATAGATAGCATAAAGCTTAAAAGAAATCGTACAGCGTGTGGAGAAGATTTTGCTGTGGTAGAACCGCTCCCACTGCTCAGGCACTGGCAGAGCCATGACGGTAACAGCATACTGGGACCCAAGGGAGAGGCTGGGGAAAGGGTCCGACTTGTACACCTGCAGAATACAGCGGCAAACGTGACCTTGGTTTTCTTTAAACACATTATACGCTTTTATCACATAAGGCGAGATAAGGGTTTGTGTACATAGGCTTTATTATGGGTTGAGTAGAATGCCTTTAATAGGATCACACTTTCTGCTCATTTAACATTTTTGATTTTTCTGCATAATCCTTTCTTGTCCTTACATTTCTTTTACTTTACACTTACTTAATATTCATTAAAAGTCAACAAAAAACAAAAGTGTGTTTTCAGACAAAGGGCATTGTGACATTGGCCTGCTATGTTGTGTAACAGAAGACTGTTTACTATTTTTCTCTCTTTTTGTAGGATTAGTTTTACTTTAAGGTTTTAAAGATATTTGCAGTTTGGCTATGAGACTTGGACTTGGTTATGACCGACCTGCCTTCCAGAGGAATAGTACAGAGTGGTTGTTGCAGCCCGGGGGCTCTTGTATAACCATGTGGTTACTTTATATTGTGGAACTGATGCATGAGAAAAAGCATGACTGAAATACTGTATAACCTAATTGCTAACAGTGTGCGAGACTTACTTTTTCTTTGTGGTAATTTAACTTTCTATCTCTATCTTGAATACACCATGGTGTTAATGCATTGCGGAACTTCAAAGCCACTTATTGGTGTAACACTTCTTCTTTATTATAACATGGTCTGGGTGAATATTCAATTCTGATCGTCTGCAGGGTGTCCATAAAAAAAGTGATGTAGGACATCTACTGAAGGAGTTTCTGTGAAATTGACCGTTTACCGTTCTAAATGCGCTAAAACAAGAAGGAAATGTAGATCTGTTATTTACAACTAGTCTTCTGTACACCACAGGATGGCGCTAACACACAAGCTGCAAGAAGTACGTCATCCTTCCCCTCTGGACGGAATGTGTTTAGGCGAATATTGTTTTGGGGTCAATGGGAAAGTCCCCAAAACAAGGAGCCACTTGCTGATAAAGCATTTTTTGAATAGAAATCTATTTATTTCTAAAGTACTCAAAGCTCAAAATTATAGCTGTGAACATTCCTTTGAGTAAGAACCGTGGGAACCTTTACGTTTACAAGTCAAATGTGTGTTGTCAGAAACAACATACTAGATGGAAAAAAGTCAAAACAAAATTGTCCCTTCCTACCCTTTGTGCATGTGAAGCCTCGAGGGAGACGTTACGATGGAAGAGAAAGAGCTGACAGGCAACACTTGACCCTCCCAAAGCCTGGAGGGACACCTGAAAGCCTCGCAGGAAGGCGATCCCTGCAACGAATCCCAAAACAGAGTGAAATCAGTGTCACAGACTCAGCAGCAATCCAACATCCAAGTCGCAGATAGACTCCACTGGCAAGAACATGCGGGCTGCATGTGCAGCAACAAGTTCAGTGCATGGTTAGTTCAACCTAAAAGTCTGCTAGACCGTCCCCTGTCAAAGCTCTGGTCTTAATCAATGTGCTGTCAATCACACTTTGAAGCATTCTCATAATGTGAAGCATACGTATTGCCTTTCAGCATTAACTCGCTGTATTTCTCCTTTTTGTCAAACCCTAAAAACCAACTGAACCACTTTATGACCTCATTTAATGTAAAGACATGCAATGTACCCATAAAACAAATGCATTGAAAATTAGGCTTTGTCAATCCATATCAACATACCGTAGTAGCTGGGCTTCCAGGAGACGACAATAGTCTCAGATTTGGGGTTTAGCTCATTTACAAACTCAACCTTCACATCATTTGGTGCTTGGACATAGTGCTGACAGATTTTTGGGTCTTCTTCCCCTAGAAACTTAAAACATGGCCAGGGAATACAACCTGAGGAGAAGTAAGAACACATACATTGATATAAAGTCAAAATTTCATACATGGTATGATTTCTATTCAGCATTCATTATATATATGTCTGAATATGTAACATGAAAGAAATAGTATACTATAGGCCTATTCAAGCAAGACTATTATAGACTACAGAAGCTCTACTCACTAAAGTTAGCATGCAAGTACAAAAGCCAGTACAGTCCGATCCGGTTGGGGAGAGTTCTAGCCTGACCAGGCTCCTCTCCTTAACCGGTCTCTCTTAATTATGCTGTTATAGTTTTATACTGCCAGGTAACTTACTTTGACACACTGAGCTTTCTCTCCTCTTTCTTTCCATCTGTGTGCATCCATGTCCCAGAAATGCTCATTACTAACTTAACTCTGGAGAGCTTATTCCCCAAAGTCCTTATGCCCTGCTATGTCCTGTTACACCCCGCTACGCTTCGCAGTGCCCTGTTACATCCTGCCGGTCCACTGGATGGGGCGTGACTTCGGCTCTCTTGTTGTTAAATTCTCCCTAATTCTGGGTTGCATTACTGCTGAGACATGTCTGATTAGTAAGTGTTTGGTTCAGAAGCCTTCATCTGTGATTCTGACATTAGAAAGTGCTGCTTCGCTCCACTACAATCCAACATCAGCATACTGCTAACTTTTAAGTAGCCACATGCTACAGAATGTAATCTCAGCCAATGCTGGTAATTTCTCCCCAAAATCTGGTTACTTTCTATTCTAATTCTAAATTTGCTTTATAATAGTTGCCCTTTAAGACCTCAGTGATGACAACTCGTCACACCCTGACTGTGAGCTTCTGATGTTTGAATCCTCATTCAAAGTGCAACAAATGTGGCTTATTATGATGCTGTTAACTGTAGCTTCAGGATAAGGACATGCAGAATGACTTTGATTGCTGACAAAATATATTTGCGCAGTTAGGGTGTAAGGGCATTCAATGTTTTAACCAAGTTTCTTTGTGTAATTTCCCCCCAGATGTAGATATTTGTAGGTAGGCTGTGAGTTCCATTGTAGCCTGAATCAGACTTACTTCCAAACACATTGATGGATTTAAAACCCAGAGCCCTCTTGAGATCAGCTCTGGTTATTCTGCAGTATTCACATCCAGGTCCTCCCTGTCAAGGGGAAAGCACTTAAGTCAGACTTAGCACTTACATGTTGTACTGCATTTTTGCCAATGCTAATTGAATGTTTTTTGCACAACTTAGCAATTTCATGTCAGGTGAACAGCCTGAATAAATGTATGTCAATGACTTTTAAAATCAGTATAAACATGTTAGACTAGATTTATGGTCAACTATCAAACTGTCAAATTCCAGGAATGAGTAGATTTCTGGTTCTGCTGCCAAGAAAAAGGAGGATGGAATCAGAGGCAAGAATGTAAAAGAACACACTCTGCTTAAGTGGGAAATTACGAATAAATAGCAGAAAAAAAGAAATAAACAAAACCAATTGTTGTATAAAAAAAGCTAGAAATAAGATGGTAACAACATCATGTAATTGCGAGAGATGTGCAGTTTGTATTGTTGAATTTTGTTGCCATGGTTGAGTAAGTCCTGTCGCCATAAAACAATAAGGGTGTGTTCCTGAATGTTCTCTGTACAATGCCAAATGTGTAAATGTGGTTCCAATTCACAGAATCTGCTCCTGCTGGTTTTGTTTTTGAAACAAATGTTACCACACGTTACCTGAACTAGTTGAAACAATACAGCATTATGATTTATTATGATCAGGATGTGTAAGTCAAACTGCGGTTAAGAAAGTAAATATATATGGGGATCACTGACATATTGTCAACGAGCTCTGCAGCTTTAGCAACCATAATGGTAATAACATGTGGGGAAAATGAAAGATGAAGAAATACAGCCAAAGGCAAGAGAGACAATGAGAGGAGGGGAGGTGTGTGTTTGTGCATGTGCATGGTGTTTCAACAAAATATTAGATAAACGGTCAGGTTAGGTAATGGTGGTCAGAAAGTCTTTGTGGCCTAAAAACTTAATTATAGGCATCAGAGAACATAATTAGCGTTCTTAGCATGGGCGTCACAAATGGATGTCTATGACTGGCACGCTCACAATGTGGGTGGCTTTTCACCCACAGAATACATAGATGACTGCATATAAGGAGTCATTCGCACTCATCGAAAGTTAATCTAGTCGCATATGTGGAGTTTAAAAGGTGAAGGTATGATCCTCTTTTTTTTTTTTTTTTTGGTGATTTTGTAGTACTGAAAATAACAAAAAGTCAACATCTGCAAAGACTGTTGAATACAAATTGTTCTGTGGTTATACTTACACTGTCAATCTCTATAAACACATCTGTATATGATTGAATGAATTATGTGAGCGCAGGATCACAAGAAAATCCATCTTGTCAGGCTTCAAGTAATGCAATTTGGACCAATCAGATTCCGGAGAGGAGCTTTGGGAGTGTTTCAGGTGTGCGACGACGTCAACGGTTCGAAACAACAATGGCGGACGGGATTAACGGCTGGTTCATCAAATCACCAGCCAAGTATTTTTTGAAGGTGCCTGTGCTTTCAGTTTCAGCTTCTAGGGTTCTATGTAACAAGCCATATGGGGCAACGTCAGGTTAGGTAAAGTCCACGTCTAAAGTAAAAGAGGTGGAATGATCACCCGGATATATCCCTTGGCTACACCGGAACTCTAGAAATGATGATAATTAATAATTTGTTCAGAGATTGCAGAAGAGATGAAAGACGTGATACAAAAGAGAATAGTTGAAATGACAGTGTGCATCAGTCAATGGGGACTGACACTAACGTAAGTGTTTCAGCATGTTGACTGGTTAACCAACCTTCCTTTATCCATTTACTCTTTAGGAAAAACAAACTCTTGGCCAGAGGCTAAAACAAAAGTGCAAAGAGGCTCAACCCTGAGATTGTATCACCTCCTTACTTAGGTCACCTGTTGCAGCCAAAGTCTGTCACCCGGTCCTCACTTCATCTTCAAATAAGCATTCCCAAAACCAATCTTTTCAAATTGATGCTGCTTGCGACTGGAATGCTCTGGAAAAGATTCTCAAACTGGACAAACTAATTTCCATTTCATCCTTCAAAACCATCATATCATCCTTGTTCACATGACATACAGAATGCACTGGCTTCTCTACATATTTTCCAGCTAATTACTAAATGGTTTCTACCTCTCTTACTAACCCATGTATCTGTGCACTTATCTCATTATAAGTATTTATTATAACGAGATAAGTGCACAGAAACATGGTTTTGAATTTGAAATACTATATGTTTAGTATTTCAAATTGTATTTTATTTAATTTCTAAACTGTAAAATGTACTTCTGTATGTATTTTTTATTATTATCTAGCCTTCCTTCCCTTTCCCTAAATGCCACTTGCAGGCCACCATTGAAAATAAGAACCTGTTCTTAAAGGTCACGTGACATTTTGCCTTTGGGTGCAGAATTACAGCCACTAGAGCTAGTCCCACAATGAGCTTTACTTGTGCCATTGCTGTGTCTGTTGCCATTAAGGTGTGTGTGTGTGTGTGTGTGTGTGTGTGTGTGTGTGTGTGTGTGTGTGTGTGTGTGTGTGTGTGTGTGTGTGTGTGTGTGTGGCCTTGACCAACTGCCACTTTCTTTGTTTGAAAGCCATGTCGTCTCTCTTATGACCTCATAAGGGGTACGATTCCAGATTGGCCCATCTGAGCTTTTATTATTTTCAAAGGCAGAGCAGGATAATCGGGGCTCGGTTTACACCTATTGTAATTTCTAGCCGCTGGGGGACCATTCATTCAAACCTTTAATTAACCAGGACTAAAAAAAAAAACTCTTAGATATTAAAAATCTCTTTTACAAGAGTGGCCATAGGCAGGCTGGGGAAACTCATTGTTAAAAAACCTCATGATGTGAAGTTTTCGTGCCATGAGACCTTTAATGACCTATAAAAGGCCTAATAATAATAATAATTATAATATAAAACATCAAATTGCCTGGAGCTCCCTATTTGAGTTACATCTTTCTAATGGGAACCCCAGATTCCTGGAAACAATTTATATCCCAACGTGCCAAAAGTGCTTGGCTAGAGAGAGGAAACAATCTGAGGCAGGCGTTGTTGGAATTACAAGACATGCTTGATGGAAATGAACCATTTAAATACAATCATGTGTTTTGCACAATGCATAGGATGACAGCCAGTTATAATTTTAACACGCCAATAAGACCACAAATGAATCTGCCTGTACAGTTTCAGAAACGTGTTTTCCCATCGTGATTAGAACCAGTAGTTTATTTGAGGTCAGCTGTAATGCTTTAGAAGTTTGAAATAAAAACACTCCTGGATTAGAATCGCCAAAATGAAACCAGGAGATGAGTGTGTAGATACAATGTGTATAGCTGCAACAGAAGACAAACCTGCTCATATGTCAACATGTTAACACGAAAAACGCACACAAGGAAGAACATGTATGACTACACAATGTCTTTACTGTACCTGTCGTATACAGTCCAGACTGCAGTCCTGAGGAGTTATGGCAGCAGCAGGGGCATCATCCTGAGCCCGGAGGGGCTGACCAAGACCAAGGAGCCAGTACAAAACAAGAGCTGCCTTCCACATGCTGCTACAGCCACCATGGCATGGGCCAATTGTAAGCACCAGACCTTAAACCTCTCCCGCTAATAAACATACACGCACGCACTCACAGAAGAAGCCACCCTTCGGTGTAAAAAGTAAGATCTAATGTTAAACAATTCCTCAATGGTGTGTGAGAGTCGGTGACAAAAACCCAGGAGGAGGGAGAAAGTGGATAAGGGGAGTGGTGTCTTTAGGCTACGAGTGAAGGTGCAGCTTGCTAGCACACAGTACATGTTTTAACAGTCAAGCTGCCAGACTAGTTCATTTCGGGCTGTAGGAGACAGAGGCGCAGAGCAGGTTTGGCTCTTGGTTTGTTCTCAGCAGCCAGAGCCAATCAAACCACATTCACCTACAGCACAAACACACATAGGAATGACAAACATCTTTTTCACCAGACGTAAAAGGGCATCCAAGTGTTATTGCCAAAAGAATCTTACGACCAATCAGTCATAGCCAGGTTCACTTTATCACGCATAGATGCATGAACATGTTTATGGGCTATACACATATGGGATGTGGGGGGTTGTTTTCACAGGAAACATTGCATTCAAATACATTTGGGGAACCTAGAATTTTGAGTAGCAAGTAAAATTACAAATCGAAAGTTTATGAAGGCATTGTTGAAATATACAGTATATAATACGGGTAAAATAAAACAGAAACTAACAACAAAAAACTTTGCATCGAGGATTTCAGAGACTGGAGAAGACAGGTTTCACCGGATCTGAAAAACAAAAAACACAATACAAAGGATCATTCACATCATGTCCAAACTTAATAATAAATCAAACTATTTGATTAACCCTTGAATAACTTTCACAGTCCGGTGTCCTACCCTGGAAATCCAGAGCACAATTTGAATTTGCTCAGCGAGTTACTCTGGCGTTGCGTAATGCTGCTCATTAACTATACCCTTGTAGCCGAGCTGCACCAATCACATTGGTGTATCTGATACAGGCGGGCCAGAGGCCATCTAAATGGATGACGACAGCCGCGGCGACGTCAAAGTTATTAGTAAATATGGCAAGATGGCTACGGATGAACAATTTGTTTGAATTGACGTTCCAGCTACAATGAACGAGTTGGACTTGTATTTTTTTTTTATCTAAAAGAGGAACAGAAGACGGTGCTCGAACTGTTCCTTTGCAAGAAGGAGGTTTTTGCCGTTTTACTGACCAGATACTGCAAAGGTATAATCTAAGCGTACATTAAAAGACGCTGTACAGTTTTGGTTACAAACAGACAAGGTTACATGACACACAAAAAGAAAAGGAAACACATAGGTTTATGGACAAGCACAGGCAAAGCAGTGGAGGTGGGCAATAAAAATGAGGGAAAAACTGCAAAAATCTGTTAACAGGACAAAGCAAGTTCGAAGAGGTGAGTCTTAATGGCCTGTTTGAAGGGGAGGGCGTTCCGGAGGGTGGGTGCAGCAGCTAAAAAGACTGTCTCTGTGATACTACAAACATTCTTCATCACCAGCTATAAACAATCAAATGTACGTGCCAGGCACCTGGATGGACAAGTGGTACGATGTAACGAGCCCGTGCAAGAAAAAGTTGGCTGCTGGGGAGGTTTCTCTACACCGACCAATCAAACAGACAGAGTGGTAATGTACTGCACACACGGAGCTGTGTATCCAGTTTCCCAGAGGGCATCATTGAAGTTCATATTTTTAATACTTTGATATCGTTGCAACATCAGCACAGCTTTGATATTGTAGATTTATTTCAGCGCAGCAACGCTAGCCACATTTTCCTGAAAATATGTCCAACATTACAAAAACATTTCATCAGGCTGAAACGTGCGATCTCTGACAACTTGGTTTTTTCTCCTCTTGGTCTGGCGCTCGAGCTTTCAAAGCTTGTCTGGCTTGTCACTGAGGTCATAAAATCGCCCAGAGCGGTTAAATTCCAGAAAACTCAAAATAACTGTTGAAGCCTGTTGGAGGAGCCTCTCCACAGCAAGTCCAGTTGCTGTTGACTTGCTACTTAATAGGGCTGCACGATATGAGGAAAATATCTCATGGCGATTGTTTTCACTGGTATTGCGATTTGATTCCCCTGCCATTTGGATGTTGCACGTGTTTATATTGCAATTTCAATAAAATTGCGATTAATTGTGCAGCCCAACTATTAAATATGCACACAATATTGTCGGTCTCCGAAAAATGGGTTATTGATTTACTATTAAAATCTTTGACTTGTTTGAACAGATTTAACCGTCCTGTTGTCATCGGATCAAGTGTGGGTTTCTTTCAACTAAATTGCCCAAAAATAACATGGATGGTTCAACACAACGCTCTTCGCCATTAAAATGTTTTAAAAAACGTCAAAGGATGTTGACTCAAATGACATAAAAGTGACAAATCCCCCAAAAACACTTAATAAAACCCCCACTAAAACCTAGAAAACAACAGAATAAAGCTTTGAAAAAAGGTGTCAAACAAGACACCAACAATGTTTTAAAAAGCAACAAAAACACTGTCAAAAATATTGAGAAAAGCAGAGAAATGGGTCTGATAAAGGTGTTGATTTTCAGTTTCGACCCGGTAGGACAACACAAGGGTTAAGATTAAATGACAAGATTAGACAGAAGATTAGAAGTTGAATGATGGGGGAACTGGGTGAAGCATGCTGACATTTGGCAGAAAGACTCACCGTATATTTGTCCCATTTCTTCTCAGGATCGTACGGCTCCCAGCGACTAGCCGGGAAGATGTGCTTGTTCTTCTCATACCAGCTCCTCAGCACCACTTTACCTGCATGGGACTTTAGGCAAAATAGCACAACTGGGTTAACTTTAACATGGCTTTTAAATGCTGTTCCCACCCAAAGAAAAGTAACAGGATAGATGTGCTTGCTTTTCAAGTTGTTCCAAGATAACCAAGGAGTTATCTAAAATGTGGATGATGTCTAATGGCGGGGTAAGATTGGCTATGTGATTCATTTTGATCAATATCAACTGTCAGTTAATCAAAATTAAGCTGGACATAGGGTATGATGCAGCAAAAAGATGACTTTGGATGGAAAATGCAATTTGATTGTATTCTCTTCTAAGGAGGTCTAAAGTAACATGAGTGATAAACGATCACTGTATCACTTATATGACAAGTGATAAAGAAATTAAAGGGGTGGTTCAGAACATACAGACATAAGACCTTATTTCCAAGTCAGCCAGTGTGTTTTTTTTAATCAGTGGAGAGGGTAGTAACATTATTCTTTCAACAGACATTGACATGGATAGCCTGGCATTAGAATTCCTTTGCTTTTGGTGAACTGCGGAGAGGGTAAGACTGTTTTTAATGGCAGGCTAGCTGATACTGTTGACTTGCGCTAGTTAAGCGAGAAACTAGCAATATGTCAAATAGTGTTCCATTAAGGTTGACACTGGTTCAGATTAAATCAAGAATTCTGTTAATTTCCTCTAACAGACTCTTGTTTTTGCTATAAAATAAAATTGTCACCTCATCTTTTTCAACAGTGGCGTCGTTCACCAGACGAATATCATCGTGGACGTCAAAGCTGAAAAGAGGACCTGTTAAAAAGAAATATATAGTAGAGTGAAAAGGCAGGAAACACAACTTCATATTGTTCCATTAAAGAAACACATACTAAGGGTTAAATGAGTTTATCTTCTTTCAAAATGTAATATGTAAAAGCAACTGAAGGTGTTGTAAAGGAACAGCCTGACAACTGTTCTCCACCTACCAGATTTGCCTCTGGCTTTGGTCACAATGAAGTCGTAAAAACTGTGGTGCTGAATGAGAAAAAAACACAAAGAAGTGAAAAAGTGCCATAGCTGATGGAAGAGCACAGCGTCTCTGGAAGACGTCCTGGCTGGAGGTACATGAGGAACATTTCTAATTGCGATTAGAATATTCAACTGATCCTGCAATTGTGATTTGATTTACAATATTGGAGAGAATGATCCTTGTTTTACTCATTACTCTCATTTTTATTAAAAATATTAAAATGGAAATGATCAGTGTGATTTTTGCTAGGATCTGTACCGAAAAAATTATTTTTTTAAGACAATGTTTTGGGGTGGTCTTCCCTTTATTTGATAGTGACAGTGGATGGACAGGAAAAGGAGAGAGAGAGAGAGAGAGAGAGAGAGAGAGAGAGAGAGAGAGAGAATGAGACGCAGCAAAGGGCCACAGCTCAGATTCCCCTACATTGGGCGCACGCTCTACTGGTTGAGCTAGAGGTCGCCACACAAAGATTGTTTTCTAGGATTTATGGATTTGTGTCTCTGCGGTGCCACACTGTTTAATTCAGAATGGTTTAACACATATTTTGCCTGTAACAAATATTGCACCCCCTGCGATTTGGATATTGCACTAGTCCATATTGTGATATTGGAGAGGAGAGAGACTCCTGTGATCTGCTAGGCCATCCTCAGGATGTTGCAGGGTCTTCTGTTCTGATGCTTTGCAGTTTCAATACCATGCAGTGATGCAGCTGGTCAGGCCGCGTTCCACAGTGTCTCTGTAGAAGGTGCTTAGGATGGGTGGCGGTAGACTGGCTCTCTTCAGTCTCTGCAGGAAGTGGTCGAGCTAACAGGGATTACTTCTGGCCTTAAGCTAAATCACTCGTAACTTTGCGTTCTAAAAATGTGTCTAGCTGGCAATATGGAAGCCGGAGCTGGGAACGTCACGTCACACTTGAGTTCTTGTCACTAAGGGCACGTTCGGACCAGAAAAGTGATCTGGCGTTTCACTGCAGGAGTGTTACTTCAATTGTGTGACGCTCTTTTATGTTCTTTAAACCCTCACTGTAGCATAAGTAGCTTCATATTTCATAGGATTAAGTCAGATCTTTTGTAGTTCGCAACACTTCCGACGGCTCTTGAAGGCAGCTACGTTTCACACAGTCCATTAATCCACAGTGGATTAATGAAATATAGAGTCTAACAGTGCAAGCCGAGACCGATTCTTGGAGTGTGAAGAAAGACACAGGTGTGAGATCTGCGGTAGCACGAGCATGTTAAATCAGTTGCAGCAAACTAAATCAAGACTAAGTACAGTAACAGCGTCCCACGTGTGGTTTTCGTGACCGTGTCAGTACTTACATGAGGGATAATCAGATCCTCTTTGATGTACATCAGCTGCTCTACTCCGGCAGACCTGCACAGAGAAAGATTCAGTCCCAAAAATATATTTAAACGGAAGAAGAATTTTTTACATGCATCGAAAATGGAAGAGGGAAAACTAATTTCATAACTGGTGCAGAAGGTTAAGGGGTAGTGTATGTTTGGTTGAGACCCCTCTGGTCTTCAACGTCTCACCTTAGCTCACTGAAGTCCTTTCGGAGGACCTCCAGGGCCCTCTGCAGAAAGTTCTGGATGGTATTTCCCTTCTTCATCTGCAGGCCAAACACACACGATAACATTATGAAAACATGAAGAGAAGGAGCACTGTGTTGAGCATATTGTTTGTCCAAGGGAACAATGGAAACATGTCCTGATATTTCCACATAAATACCCCGTGTTATCAGTGATGGGTTTGCATCAAGTTCAGCCTAACGCGCTTTACCTTGACAGTTTTACGATGCCCGGAGCCATCCCAGTAGCTGAATGTAATCTCAATCTCCTCACCTGAAGACAAAGACACACATCATTATTATGGATGAGAGTTAAGTGTGGGTGCACATGGATGTTTGTATGTATAGCAAGGAAAAAAGTGTGGAATTCATAGGTCTAAAAATGGGACATTGCGGACCGCATGTCCGCTTGTTCTTAGAGCTAAAACAAAACTAAATTTAAGTAATAACAAAAGATGTTTGTGTGTGCAAGTAACGCTCACTCTTTATCTTCTCCTGTTTGAGCTCCCATTCCTGCCTGAGTTCCTCTCTGAGGCGATTCTCCTCCTCCTGAACACAAGAAGCAGGAAAAAAGAAAAAAATCAATGTAGTGTCAAAGTAAAGATCAGAACATTACAGACTAGAATAATAAGAAAACTAGAATGTATGCCTTGCTTTTGTACACCTTTCCCAAACCAGTCAGGTTGCAGTTTACATCCATATCTGTCCAGACAATCATATATGTTGTAATGACTTAGAAGCAATTCAATGAAAGCTATTCATTTTACGGCAAAATGTGGATGCTTTACACACATCTTCAACCCGGCTCACAGGTAATGTATAAAATCACCAAAGATTCAAAATGGGCACCCAAATATAAGTGTAACAAGTTTAGTATCCAAACAAGTGTGAAATATGGCCGCAACCTCTCCTTCTGTTCCTGCGTTACGGAGTTGACTAACGGCCAAAAGAGTGTTCTGAAGAACATGATGTTGTAACAGTGAAGTCAAACTTTGAATTTAAATTACCAGTCCAAAGTTTGGACACGCTTTCTTATTGACTTGAATGGAAAACCGTGTCCAAACCTTTGTCATCATTTTCTCCCATCAGACATTTTTGTGAAACGTTGTCATAATTAGTGTATGAATTCTTGAGATGAGATAGCTGCAATTATTCAGAAGCCTGTTTTGTCAAGAATTGTGAAAGTATATCTGGTCAGTGTTTTGCCATTGAGAACAAGTTGGCTAACGCTAGCAGTATCTAGTTACTGCATATTTACGACTCCCAACAAAGATGGGAGATAATTTGAGATGTCTCACTCTGTAGCTAATACAGAGACCTGAACACACGAGGTGAAAAGAGGAGCTGCAGCAATATGCAGTACGACAAAAATATATGGTGTTTTTGGAAAATGAAACCATGTAAACCTGTTCTGGTAGAACCTCAAAATACATTAGGAACCCCAAATGAGCATAATATGTGCGCTTTAAATATCAACTGAATATTCCGAAGACTTGCAACAATCGTATGTCTTCACACATCAAAGGAATGACAATCAGGATGTCTTTTTCCTGAAAAAAGGATTCACCTCACCTCTCGGTCTCGATCAGGAAGGAAGCTTGTGTCCACGTCTGGATTTTTCCCCAGTTTCTTCTTTTTAGCACAGTCTATAAGAAAAAAAAGGAAAAAAAACATCCTAATTAACATTTTATATCTTTTAGCCAGAGCAAACTCCAGTGCTAACATAGGTCTGGCTATGTGAGACTACTACTGAACCTACGGCTTGGATCACATCAGGGGGTACAGTCGGGATACAGCCGATTATTTTATTATTTACTTTGTGCTTTAACATTCTTTCATCATTACTCACAATCCTGTTCTTCCTCTTCAGTTTCCTCATCCTCTTCTTCTTCTCCCTCGTCTTCCGGATTAAACGATAAACTGGCTATTTTCCTCTTCTGTTCCTCCTTTCTCTTCTTCTCTTTCTGCTTCTCAAGCTTTCTGCAAACACAAAAGCATAAATAATGTACAAGCGATGTCAAAAGAGGGACGCACCACAGAGAGGAGTGATGGCCATCCAATCATCATTGATTTTCTGCTTTTTCTGACCTTTTAAATGAGATTTCAAAGACAGTACATATGTCATTAGCAGCCAAGCTGAACGAGAGCCCAGAAACGTTTTACTGTTGCCACCTGGTGGAAGGCCGCCTCCCTCATCTGGGGACTGGTCTGCCTGTTGTGATAAGTTGAGTTGGACACCACCCAGAGTTTTTCATTTTTAGCTTTGATCTTCTAGGCAACCAATCTTTAAACAAACCTTTAAGACAAATCTGGTTTCCTTCAGGCTTGATAGTAATTAATGAATCAATCCTGTGCCAACTACAGTGGATGAAGTTGGTTTGAAAGCAATAGAGCAGAACTTTTTTAGATTAATGAACGTCCGTTACATTCAAGCCATTTCCAAAGGAGTTGATACCAAGCTAATTAAGATTTGATACCAAGCTAATTAAGATTTAATTGGCTCCACACAACTCCCTCTGTATTTCTCAGTACGGCTATGTTCAGGAGATTGCACAGAAAGTTGAGGGAAGATAATTAACTCTTCTAAAGAGTCCCTCATGTCTTTTTAATCATCTGTGTCCTACTAGCAACTGTGCGGAGGGTGTCATGTGGATGCGCAGACAGTTTTGTTGTCGTTACATAGAATTCCTCAAGGGGGCAACAGAAACAACGCACTATAGCTTTAAATCACTCGCAAGAACTCATAGCACTAGTTCATTATCCAAATCGCGGGGGGCAGGCGCATTATTTGTTAATGGCAAAATATGTGTTAGAACACTCTGAATTAAGTTCTGTGGTGCTACAAAGACTTCCCAGTCTATAAATGATATCCTATAGACTAAAGAACATTTTACTTGTTTTGTACAGATCCTCACAAAAATCACACTATAATCCTTTAATTTTTTTTCAATGAAAATCAAAAAATGAAGACAAAGGATCATTCCCTCCAACATCGAGAATCATATTGCAATCGCAACGTTAGTCAAAGCAATCATATTACATAAACATACATATACATATTTTGCAGCCATAGCCCATGTTACTGTATTGGGTGAACATTTAACTTCATTTAATACTGTATGTGCTGTTTTCTTTTGCAAAGTGCAAAATATCACCAAGATGACTGTGATTGGTTTTAGCAATGCAAACATGCCCCGATCAGTTCTTCTCCTATCCAGGAGTGTGTGCTCCTGTTGCCAGACCTTCCTCCACCGCGCTGATAGGTCTGGCAATGCGAGACTAGCTGAGTGATATGGCCTGGCTTACAGTCGGCGCCTCATTTCATCCCAAAAGTTTATTGGGTGCGGTTGAGGTCAGGGCTTTGTAAAGGCCAGTAAAGTTTCTTCGTCCAAAACTGTTGAAACTAATTCTTTAAGGGTCCAACTGGCTCAAAGTAGGAAGCAGAAAATCAGAGGTTCCCACACATTTTGCCAAAAACAAATACTTGTGACCATACAGGTTTTGTTCTTAATGGGAGTATGACTGTGAGCACAAATGATCACAATATGATACTTTTGTTCTTGGAATGTTACATTTGAATAATTATAGAGGCCTGAAGAGGTGGTATTTCACACACAAAAAAAGCAAAAAGTACAGAAAATAAATTAAAACCTTGAAAAACCATGGTGCGTGTCAACCCGTGGTTTGGAACCACTGGTCATAAATATAACTGAGGGTTGACTTCTCTTAAAGGGCCCAGCTCAAACCATTTAAAAAAGCCCCAGACCGAAAGGACACAAAAGGACATTCCTGTTCACGTTTATGAGATAATCTGCAAGATCTGTCTTCTAAATCTTTTAGATTTAGTAGCTTTTGTTTTTTGCCTAAAACGTTTGTTTTGTGGGGAGCAACATTTAATAATAGTTTGCCTCTGCTACAATACATCAATTAACAGTTGAGCAACTGACCAATGCAGAGCAGGGATGTGCATCTCCGGTCTAAGGCCGATGCGATACATATCTGCGCAGTAACTAGCGATGTGACACGATCCAATTCCCCGCTTATTGTGATGCGTGTGTGTGATTTGACACGATTTTATTCAATAAAATGCAATTAAATGCGATACAATTGAATTTGACGCAATGCCAAAGAATACGAAGACCTTCTATGGTACAGAGCTTTTTTTTCTTTTCTTTTTAGAGCAAACAACAAATTGTGTTGGTCAGCAGCCTGTGTGTGTCTGTAGTGTTCTGAGAGTTGGTGCTGGGTGACATAAGTTACAGCGGGAAGAGTAGAGAAAAGAAATGGCAAACAACGTACAGGTAAAGGGAGGCTTTTGATAATTTGTAGGAATTTGGTGGAATGTGTAGCTTGTCCTCCTGCATGTTAATCTCTAATGTGAAAGGCAGCTGGACAAACACTTATATGTCGGCGTGCTGATGCAAATCTGTGAGTCTTTCCATCCCTAGTGCAAAGCCATGTGCTCTCTATAATCATCCAAAGCTAATGTGTGTAGGTAGGTAAGGGACAGTGATGACACTCACAACTGGAGTTCCTTGGACTGCTCCTTCTTGGCCAGCTGTTTCTCTCTCTCCTTCACCAGCGCCTCCTGCTTGGCCTTCATATCATTCAGTGTTACCAGACCTGATCAAGACATACCCACAAACAGGTCAAACAACGATCACATGGATAATTTCTCTCAAAAATGTTGAAAACAAGCCACTTTGCTGTAATGCAAAATTAGCTTGTTTAAGATTTTCAAAAACTATAACTGCAGGTGAGCTCAGCTGTAATCTTTTGGGTCATATTTGCACACTGGTCCCGGCAGGTGATAGGTTACTGTCACTAGAGATGTTTCAATCGCCTCCGATACAGCCTAAAATGCTGGTATCGGTAAGGATTGGAGTTTATGTGTCTGTTCCTTTGTTTGCCTTGTTTGTGAAATTATACATATAAAACAGGCTTCAATAAAAATATCTCTTAAAAAAATAAATAATAATAGTTCTGTGACATTCACTGTTTGTTTGTGTTCATGTTTCCCAAAGAGTTTAACCGGAGCCTGACCAACAACAAAGATAGAAATATCACATCCATACAGGGATAGTAGTATACAGCTGTTAAAACATAACAAAATATATGACACACGGGTATCGGATCAGTACTCGGTATCGGCCTATACGCAAGTTTAAATGTCGGCATCGGGAAGCAAAAAGTAGCTCAGTCTGTAGGGAGTTGAGTTGAGTTGGGAACCAGAGGGATGCTGGTTCAAGTCCCTGTATGGACCAAACTATGAAGTGTGGCTTGGTAGCTGGAGAGATGCCAGATCATGTTCTGAGCACTGCCAGGTGCTCTTGAGCAAGGCACGTACCCCCCAACCAGTTGGCAGTGTGTGTGTGTATTTCAGGCCTGTGTGTAGTGATTGCTAACAGAAACAGAATGTAAATTGTAATTTTCCCTCTGGGGATCAATAAACAGTATTAATTATTACTTAAGTGTCACAGGAGGGTGTATGTGCAACAAAAACGATTCTTACCAACTGTGCTGGACTTTAGCTCTGCCTCCACAGCATCATAGTGAGCTGAGAATTTCTTATCAATGTTGGACTTGACCATGTTGTCCTGCGAGAGCAAATAGACACACACAGCAAAGACCAGACGTACAGTTGGGTTAGGTTATCCTGCCATTTCTTTAAAGCATTTAAAAAGGTACAGAATGCTAGGCTTTACAACACAAACAGGTTAACATTCTGTCATTACGTAAAGGCGCCTTCACTGACCCCGCAGCAGGACGCTCGCCTCGCACTCAGGGCTCTACGTACTAAAATGACTAATTATTTTGAAGAACAGACTAATTTAGCTCACAGTACTACCTGATAAACACGTTATAATTTACAGTAAAACAAGTTACAAACCTCTGCAATCTTCTGCTTTAGCTGTTCAAGATGTTCTCTTTCTTTTTCTCGTTTTTTCATCAGCTGCATGGCTCTCCCAGCCTCACTGGCAGCTCCTTTGTACTGCGCCATGTTGCTTTCTTTGTTTCCGACGCTCGCGTATGAGAAGTTTTAAGACACAAATAACAAAACGAGGCGTAAAATTGTGAAATTAAACCCAGAATTTTCCAGAACTGTGAAAGTAGACACTGGTAGACTCATAGACCTCCTTGCACACCACAACAACAAAAATGGCGAAGACGCAGTGCATGCTGGGTAGACAGGATGTGATGACTTCAAATATCCCAGGAAGCTTCGGGATCATGTCTTCAGACAGAAACGAAAGAACGTAAATACTGGCACATGTTACAGTGTAGGCCTATTGATGTAAAAAGAAGAAAACATATTTTATTTATTTAAATAACCAATGCAAATTTAACGTGAAAATAAATCAATTTATTGTATTAATGTTGCAGCCATAAATGGTTGCAACTATTTTTTCGGAATTAATTGATAATCTTTTTTACAATTCAAAGATTCATGGCGGTCTATACAACGTTAGAAAATGATGCAAAAAAACTGCTTTCTCAGATATAATTGTTTAAAGAAATGTAGCAAACCCTCAAACTGAGAAGATGGAAACTGCAAAACTATGAAACGTTTTGCTTTATTAATAAATAAATTAGTAAAGATTAACCAGAATTGTACGTTATTGATTCATTTTCTACTGATTAAGTAAAAAATATCACTCTCAGTATTGATTAATTGATTGATTAGGTCAACTTTATTTCTGACTGATCTCTTTGTGCAAACAACACAAAACAAAAATGCTTAAGGGTTTTTGACATTTATTTTATTAATAGCTTGATACAATTGAATCAGTATTATTTTTTAATAAGCATAATAATAATACGTTGTATATGAATTGGCTTTAAATGTAGAAAACATATCAAATAGCATTGACATACAATCTTGCAGAACCATGCCATTTAGAACAAAACAAAAAAGACATCAAATGAAAATGAAGTTATTTAACTCTCTCCCTCCCTCCCTCCCTCTCTAACTCACTCAATTACTCACTCACTCGCTTACTCACTCACTCACTCTGTCATGTCTCAAATTCATACAGTCTCTTTGTCTTTCATTTGGTGCCAGTCCTTGTTTGACAGTGAAATAGCGACTTGACTGCAGCAGAGAGCAAGAGACATACAGAAAGGAGAGATAAAAGCATTCACAGTACACATACACAAGGAGCGCAGGCATGGAAGGAAGGTGTTGCTCAGCTGTATGCAAGGCACCACAAACCTGTAGGAAGGGGGGGAAATAATTTCAATGATTGTGTAGAAAAACTCTCTCTCTGACAGAATGAACGAGGAGAAAAGACAGAACGATTTATTACGTGAGTAAAATGTGTCATTTTAGGAGTGTAAATCAAAGTGAAGCCCTTGTCGCCCTTGATTAGGTAAGGAGTAGAGAACTTATGTGGAATGCTGTTTTTGAAGTTTCAGTTGAGTGTGTGTGAGCACTAATATAGCGGATTGATACCTTTTCTGAGTTACTTTTCTAGTGCAGTGTGAGTTCAAAACATGGCTGGTTGGAACAGGCTGATTGCTTGGCCTCCAGTATTCCATTTTTTTTTTCCAGAACCATTGTACCCTAAAATTACTTCCAGAAGGCCTCTAAATTACTTAATTTGCAACCCAGCTGTGTACCACTGACATAATGTGCACTTCTACTACATTTACC